>NW_006922008.1:421404-434980 GCF_000298275.1 Orycteropus afer afer
TTTTTTTTTTTTTTTTGTTCTTCTGGCAGCCCATGGTATATTCAATATTCTTTGCTAACACCACAGTTCAAATTGTGTCCAATCTTCTTTGGTCTTCCTTTTTCATTCTCCAGCTCTCACACGCATGTGAGATGATTGAAAACACCATAACTAGGTCAGGTGCACCTTAGTCCTCAAGGTGACACCTTTACTTTTGAACACTTTAAAGAGGTCATTTGCAGCAGATTTGCTCAATGCGATACGTTGTTTGATTTCTTGACTGCTGCTTCCCCAGGCGTTGATTGTGGATCCAAGTAAACTGAAATCTCTGACAACTTTAAGCTTTTCTCCATTATCATGATGTTGCTTGTCAATCCAGTTGTGTAGATTTTTGTTTTCTTGATGTTGAGGTGTAATGCATACTGAAGGCTGTAGTCTTTGATCTTCATCAGTAAGTGCTTCAAGTTTACTTGGCTTTCAGCAACCAAGGTTGTGTCTTTGGCAAATCACAAGTTGTTAATGAGTCTTCGTCCAATCTTGACGCCATGTTCTTCTTCATATTCTGCGCCTTCTCAGATTATTTGCTCAGCATACAGACTGAATAAGTATGGTGAAAAGATACAACCCTGACACACACCTTTCCTGATTTTAAACCACACAGTATCTGCTTGTTCTTTTCGAATGACTGTGTCTTGGTCTACGGATGGGTTCCACATGGGCATAATTAAGTGTTCTGGAGTTCCCATTCTCCGTGATGTTATCCACAATTTGTTATGATCCACATAGTTGAATACCTTTGCATAGTCAATAAAACACAGGTATTCTTTGTTTTCAGCCAAGGTCCATTAGCAATGATATTCCTCATTCTACATCCTCTTTTGAACCCACCTTGAATTTTTAGCAGTTCCCTGTCAATGCTGCAATTATTTTTAAATTATCTTCAGCAAAATTTTATGTGATATTTATGATATTGTTCCATAACTTCCACATTTTGTTGGATCACTTTTCTTTGGGATGAGCACAAATAGTGATCTCTTCCAGTCGGTTGGCCAGGTAGCTGTCTTCCAAATTTTTTGGCATAGATGAGTGAGCTCTTCCAGCATTGCATCCATTTGTTGAATCATCTCACTGGGTATTCCATCAATTTTTGGACCCTAGTTTTTCACCAATTCCTTCAGTGCAGCTTGAACTTCTTCCTTCAATATCATTGCTTCTTGACTATATGCTGCCTCTTGAAATAGTTGAATGTCAACCAATTCTTTTTGATACAGTGACTCTCCACATTCCTTCCATCTTCTTTTGATGCTTCCTGTATCATTCAATATTTTGCCTATAGAATCCTTCAATATTATAACTTGAGGCTTGAATTTTTTCTTCAGTTCTTTCAGCTTGAGAAATGACGAGCATGTTCTTCCCTTCTGGTTTTCTAACTCCAGGTATTTGCACATTTCATTGTAATACTTTACTTTGTCTTCTTAAGCCACCCTTTAAAATCTTCTGTTCAGCTCTTATATTTTTCATTTCTTCCTTTTGCTTTAGCTACTCTCTGTTCAAGAGCAAGTTTCAGAGTCTCTTCTGACATCCATTTTGGTCTTTTCTTCCTTTCCTGTCTTTTTAATGACTCTTTGCTTTCTTTATGTATGATATTGTTGATGTAATCCCACAACTCATCTGGTTTCCGGTCACTGGTGTTCAATGCGTCAAACCTATTCTTCAGATGGTCTCTAAATTCAGGTGGGATATACTCAAGGTCATACTTTGGCTCTTGTGGACTTGTTTTAATTGTCTTTACCTTCAGCTTACTGTTGCATACGAGCAATTGACAGTCTGTACTGCAGTTGGCCCCTGGCCTTGTCTTGAATGATGATACTGAGTTTCTCCATCATTTCTTCCCACAGATGCAGTCGATTTGACTCCTGTGTATTCCATCTGGTGAGGTCCATGTATATAGTCACCATTTATATTGTTGAAAACGGTATTTGCAGTAAATAAGTCGTGCCATTTTTATGCACCTTCCATTTCATTGCTTTTAATCCAAGTGCTCAAGCTTCTCATTCCCCACCCCCGAACGCTGTTACATTAATTATGAGACACAACAATATTTAGGTATTTTATTTGTCAGGGTAAGTAATGTAGACTTCTGTAAGAAACCAAAACCCAAACAACAAAGAAACCCCAAACCTCAATGGCTTCACAGAGTTTCACTGCTTGCTCACCTCACCAACCAAAGCCAGTGGGGCTGCTTTCTATGGCACTCAGTGACTCAGGTGTCCAAGATCCTTTCTTCTTGTGATGCTACTGTCTGTAGTACATTGTCTTTACAGCTGCTACAGAAGGAACAGAGAGAGCTAGAGGATCAGCAGGGATGTTTCTAGGGACCAGCTTGTAAACGACTTCTGTCACTTCTACCCACATTTCATTGGCCAGAACATTGTCACATGTCTCCATCCTAATTGCAAGGGAAGCTGGGGACTATCTCTCCGTATTGGCAGGAGGAGGAAATTGTGCAAAGATTGTCTGCCATGGAAATATAAGTATATGGTCGCACCCCCAGGTGTCTTCCGCTATTCCCACTCTTCCCTCCTTGCAGGAATAAAACTGTTACAGTGAAAATGCAAAGAGAAAGAAGAGTCAGGCCTCAGCTTTCAAATTGCAAGCTAGACCTTCTTTTTTATTGTGGTGAAAACCGCACAACAAAACATTCATCAATTTGGCAATCAAGATAGACTTTTGAAACTTACGGCTTGAGAGGAAAGTCTCTTTTTATTTTGAAAGCCGGTCTTTTTCCTTCTAAAAGTCTAAGCCCTGCATGAATTCTATGTCCTACAAGACCCAGACATTTGGAAGAAGCAGAAGCAGCCTGGACAGTTCTCACACCCCAACCCCCAAAGGGGCTGACACGGCAGGGGCAGAGAAAAGAGGCGAGTTGGAAGGAAGAACAAAGAGCCTCAGGGAGGAGACTGGGAGAAGCAGAACTCCAGGCCAATGGAGTCCATAGATGGTGTACGTCTAATCAGTTTGGCTGCTAACTAGCAGTTTGGAGGTTCAAGTTCACTCAGAGACACCTCAGAAGAAAGGCCTGGCAATATACCAGAAAAAAAGAAAAGCAGTCATTGAAAAAAACCCTAGGGAACACAGTTTTACTCTGACACACATGGAGTTGCTTGAGTCAAGTCAACTGGAAGGCTTTTTTTTTTTTTTTTTTTTAATAGGTCAGTGTGGGAATCTGGCAGTAGAGGAGACTGTCTTATTTCCCATTGGAGGTTCTGGGAGGCAGTTCTTGCAGTGTTTCCTCTCTGGCAAGATGTAGGAAGGTCGCAGTGCCTCCTCAGTGTGCCCACGTGGTGGGGACTGGAGACAGCCTCTCAGAGATCCCCAAGGCTCTGGAGGAGTGTGAGAGCAGCCAAGTTTTCCCATGTCTGTGACAGAGGTGTGACGCAGATATGACAGCTTTCTTGGAGAGGCCCTGGCTAAGGGATTGAAGAATAACCCAGCTGCAACCTTGTGGCTCAACAACTGATGATCAGATGGGACAGCTCAGCAGAGGGCAGGCTGGGTGGATGCTGACAAGCTGGACAGGGACCCAGAGGGAGTTACCTGAACTGTGCCAACAGGGACAATGGAGACCGTGAAGACTCACCTCACTGCCTCGCTGCAACAAAGGTGCAGGCACTTCGATGCAATAGAGTTTACCTTGAGGTGACTGAAAGCAATGTATGTCCCAAGTGGCATGCGTTCTGTTTCAGAGAAAAAAAACTTTCATTATCTCATTTTTGCTGTGAGATTTGTTCCCACCCATGTTAAAACACCCCACAAAGTCCATACAGACGTGGTGAGACACTGGAAGGAACAGTGGACATGGAGTAAGGAGATGGGAGTTCTTTGTCACTTATCATCCTATGTGACCTTGAGCCTGTTGTGTTACCCCTCTGGGTCTGTATTCTCACCTGTAAAATGAGATGTAATCCTATCTGTGTCATGGGCGTGCTGCAAGGATTAAATGCCCCAGGAGCACCCAGTCTAGGGCCTGGCACCCATCAGGAACCCCGTGAATACCTAAGCCTTCCTTGCTCTTCCCTTCTGTGGACATTTTCCATTTCCAAACAACATAATTCTTTGTAGGAAAGATGGGTACACGAAGTTATATACACCAGCGCCTGGAAAATAGAATGAAATCTTCCCCCGTTGTGCAAGGAAGCAATAAAAACCTAGGACAAGGCACAAAACAGACAATGAAAACACGACTGGAGAACAGGGTGGGGGTGGGTGGGCAGGGTGAGGGCGGTGACTGCATGAAATGAAAAACAACTCAATACCCTGCTATCATCCTTCATCAAACTACAGAAATAGAAGCCAGACAAACACATTACGTGAAGGGCAAAAGGGCTGGCAGGGTTCTGGCCTATAGGAAAAGCCCAGGTTCAATAACGCCATGAGCAGAGGGAGGTAGGGAAGTGAGGTCAAAGTCAAGGGCCAGCTTTGCGTTAGAATGGCTGGTTTTACAATCCTAATGAGGCTTAACCATCACGTTTCTCTTTTGCTGAACTCACTTTCTCATTTGGCTCTGTATCTGCTCCCGGATCAGCCAGCCACATGGCAAGAGTCCCTTTCACTTCCTTCTCTTTCCAAGGAGCTCTGGTGGTGTAGTGCCTAAGGCATTTGACTGCTTAACCAGAAGGCTGATGGTTCAAACCTACTAGCCGCTCTTCAGAGGGAAGGTTGGGCAATCTACTTCTGTAGAGATACCACCTTGGAAACCCTATGACTATGAGTCAAGTTGACTTGACTCGACAGCAGTGAGTTTGGGTTTTTTTGGTTTGGGTCCTGAGGGCTCTCTGTTTTCAGAAGAGTGCATAGTTAAGCCAATGAAAGCCCTATGACTCACAATGTTGTCTGACACAGTTCTAGAAGATGAGCCCTTCAGATTGGAAGGCAGTCAAGACCCGGCAGTGAGCTAGCTAGATAGTCACAGCAATGCACTAGAGCCTACTAACAATTGTGAAGATGGGGCAGGACCGGCAGTGCTTCTTCTGTCATACGTGGGGACTCTATGAGTCAGAGGCGACGCGATGCTAGCTAACAACAACAACAATGTGGTTAAGACAGCATACTAAAATCATCTACTCTGCTCTGGGATTTCTGGCTGTTCTTTCAAGGGGATGTCTGATCTAGAGCTGCAGCTTTTAATATTTTCAGAATTATTATTAAATAGACATTTGATAGCTACATATTGTGCATCAGATTCTGTGTTAGGTGCTGTTGTTGTTATGTGCCATGGAGTCGGACTGGACTCTTAGTGAACCCTCCTTGGGTTTCCAAGGCAATATCCCTACGGAAGTAGATTGCCTCATCTTCCTTCCGAGGAGTGGCTGGTGGGTTTGAACTACCAGACTTCTGGTTAGCAGTCAAAACCTTAGGCACTACACCACCAGAGCTCCTTGTTAGTTGCTAAACCAAACTAAACCCATTGCCGTCAATTCCCAGTCATGATGACCCCATGTGTTACGGAACAGAACTTACTCCACAGGATTTTCTTGGCTATAATCTTTATGGAAGCAGATCCATAGGCCTTTTTACCGAGGCACCACTGGGTGGATTCAAACCACCAACCCTTGGGTTAGTAGTTGAGTGTAAACGATTTACGCCATTCAGGGACCTTGTTAGGTGCTAAAACCCACTGCCATTGAGTAGATTCTGACTTCTAGTGACCCTATCAGGTTTCTGAGGCTGTAAATTGTTATGGAACTAGATTGCACCATCTTCCTTATGCAGAGCAGCTGGTGGGTTTGAACCACTGCCCTTCTGGTTACCAGCCAAATGCCTTATCCACTATGCCACTAGAGGACACAGAAATCAAGAAGGGGATTCTGAAACCAGTCATGTTCTTGAAGTGCTTATAAATAAAGAGATTTCCACCACCAGCTTGTTCTACCACTGGTCACAGGAGTACTGGATTATTTCCTGGTTGTTGTTGTTGTTATGTGGCATCGAGTCGAACCCGACTCATCGAGATCCCTCCTTGGGTTTCCGAGGTGGTATCACTACGGAAGTAGATTGCCCCATCTTCCTTCCGAGGAGTGGCTGGTGGGTATGAACTGCCAGCCTTCTGCTTAGCAGTCAAGTGCCTTAGGCACTATGCTACCAGAGCTCTCTACTTCCTTGTTGTTGTTGTTGTTGTTATGTGCCATCGAGTCAGCCCTGACTCACAGCGATCCCTCCTTGGGTTTCCGAGGCAGTATCACTACACCCCTCCTTGGGTTTCCGAGGTGGTATCACTACGGAAGTAGATTGCCCCATCTTCCTTCCGAGGAGTGGCTGGTGGGTATGAACTGCCAGCCTTCTGCTTAGCAGTCAAGTGCCTTAGGCACTATGCTACCAGAGCTCTCTACTTCCTTGTTGTTGTTATGTGCCATCGAGTCAGCCCTGACTCACAGCGATCCCTCCTTGGGTTTCCGAGGCAGTATCACTACACCCCTCCTTGGGTTTCCAAGGCAGTATCACTACGGAAGTAGGATTGCCCAACCTTCCTTCCAAGGAGTGGCTGATGGGTTTGAACTGCCAGCCATCTGGTGAGCAGTCAAGTGCCTTAGCCACTATGCTACCAGAGCTCCCATCTCTACTTCCTGGTAGGTGACATTTAAATAGATCTCCAAAGCATTTCCTCCTATGGGACTTGAATAGCCCTGTGGGGAAGTTTTCTGGTCCCCATTTACAGACAGGCGTATTGCAGGCAGCCCACTTACCTTTCTCAGGCTGAGTTTAGCTGAGGACCATAGCCAGTGGTCCTGTCTCCAGTCCTGGCACCTTGATTCCAAGCCCAGTGCTGTTGCCTCCTTCCCAGCTTTCTCTGAGAGGCTGCCCAGTGAACAGAGCTGGCTACCTCCTCAGCCCTGGCAGGCCCACAAGGATTTTGTTGCTGTTGTTGGGTGCTGTTGAGTTGGTTGCGACTCACATGGACCCCACCCACGTGACATAGAACTGTCCCATAGGGTTTTCTAGGCTGGAATCTTTAAGGAACCAGTTCCTTTGGTCTTTCTGCCATGGAGCTGCTGGCTGCGTTGAAACCGCCAGCTTTTCAGTTAGTAGTTGAGTGCTTAAGCGCTGTGTCACCAGGGCTCCCTCCACAAGAATTTACTCACTTTTTTTCAATCAGAAACCATTTCCTGGGAAACTCCTCCTCATGCCTGAAGACCCAGGCTAAACACAACTCTCAGTAAAACTTGTCCTTTCTCCCCCAGGCAGGGTGAGTAACATCTTCCTGCCAGCTCCTACGGCTTTTGGCACGTATATTAATCATATTAATAAGGATAAAAGGAATCTTTATAGTAGTCAAGAGGGCAAAGTTACACTTTATTCAGTGTTCCTATGAACTAAGTGTCATGCTAAGTGTTTTACATACATTACTGAATGCTTAAAAGAAAAAAAAAAACCCAGGGCAGGGAGTGGGGGTGGGGAGCGTTTACTGTTATCCTTGGTTTACAGATTGTATCAGTTAGGAGTGGAGTTGGGCTGCCTGTAGAAACCTGTTTACAGTGGTTTACCCAAAGGGGAACTTACTTTTTTTCAATAACAATACATTAGAGGTAGGCAGGCTAAGACAGGTGTGGTGGCTCTAACCCTAAGGCATTTGACTGCTAACCAGAAAGTTGGTGGTTCAAACCTACTAGCCACTCTGAGGAAGGAGGATGGGGCAATCTACTTCCTTAAAGATTTACTGCCTTGGAAACTCAATGGGAGTCACTATGAGTCGAAATTGACTCAATGGCAATGAGCTTTTTGGTTTTTAGTTTTGTCCGGGCAGAGACAAGACAGCTATCTACTGTTTTGCCATTTTGTGTTCCAGGCAGGAGGAAGGGCAAAGGTCAAAGGGCCTTTTCTTCCTGTGGTTTCCTCTTATTAGTTAGGAAGGGATGCCACCCCCAGGGGATGTTTACCTCCATCTTGCTGTGGCCAGACTGTGTTACACAGCTTCCCTTTGGTGCCAGGGAGCCTGAGGATTCTTTTTTTAAAAAGCTGTGAAGATTGCTACTGTCTTAGTTAGCTTGTGCTGCTGTAACAGAAATACCACAACTGTGTGGCTTTAAAGAACAGAAATTTATTTTCTTATAGTTCAGAAGGCTAGAATTCAGGGAGCCAGCACTAGGGAGAGGTCCTTCCTTGTCTATTTCATCTTCTAGTATGGTAGTGTAGTGCCTAACACATTTGACTGTTAACCAGAAGGCTGGAGGTTCAAACTCACCAGCCACTCCTCAGAAGGAAGATTGGGCAATCTACTTCCACAGTGATATCGCCTCGGAAAACCAAGGAGGGGTCGCTATGAGTTGGATCGGACTCAATGGCAGTGAGTTTAGTTTGAGTAATCAACAATCATGGGAGCTCCTGGACTTGTGGATTCATCTGCCTCCGTCTTAGTCTTCATGGTCATCAGATAACGCCTGTCTCTCCCTGATGCTCTTCCTTCTACCAGTGTCTGTCACACAAATGAAGAAAGTGGGCCTTCTTGTCCAAGCTGAGGACAAGATGCTAAGGATCTAGTCTGAGGTCAAGTGTATGGCAGAATCAGATTCAAATCCATACCTATTTGGCACAGAGTCCACAATCTTCACCACAATGAGAATTGACCTTATCATGACCTTTACAATTGCCTTCTTATTTGTTCACAGCTTCTTCCCTCTACACTGGTACTCCCTTCTCCCCTCTAGACTTGGTACTAGGAATAAGTTTGTTCATCTTGGGATCCCAGGCATTTGTCCATAGTTTTTTAAGTGGGTAACTGGATAAATGTTAGGGCTGCAGTCATTCCGGCAGCTAACGATTCTTTCTAGGAAAATGTTATTTAATTGTCCTCTTCTTTAATGTGTCATAACCACCTCTCTCCAAACAGATGCCGCAGAGTTCAAGAAAAGAAATGATACCGGCCATTGTGCTGCCATGGGCACATTTGGCTTTTTCTACTATGTGTAGACTTCTCTTCTCCTCTCTCTCCCTGAAGGCTTAATGCTTGTTTACAGGGCTGGATCCAATTTTCTTTTTGTTCTGCCTGGTCATTCAAACATTCCTGTACTGCGTTACTCCATTTCTTAGGGACTTGAGAGTTACTTGAATAACATAATAATTTGAGGCAGCCTTAATCCCAAATCTCATTTCTTGCTGGGTCATGGGGTAGCCCCAGAAGAACCTGGAATCATTTAGATTTCAGTATATTGGCAAGCAAAGCAGAGAGAGGAGAAGAATTCTTAAGACACCAGTTCAGTAAGTAAAAATGTCATAGAACCAAACACTGATGTCCTTAAGATTTTTTTTTTTTTTTTAAGCCATCATCGTTACACAGGCTACCAGGAAATATTTTGATGTTTCATCAAAGTTATACTGCTTGGTTGAATGGTGTCATTTATGAATCGAATAGTGTCCCCCCAAAATATGTGTCAACTTGGCTAGGTCATGATTCCCAGTATTGGGCAATTGTCCTTCCTTCTGTGATCTGATGTAATTATCCTCCATTTTTATGAAGTGTTGTAAACTCTAACCACTGCCTGTGGTTAATGAAGCAGGATTAGATTATGCTGTAGAGGATTAGGCCATGTTTGTTATGTTAATGAGGCAGGATTAGGGTGGGATACATCCTCCTTACGTAAGTCACCACCCTTATAATTAGGTCATAGCCCTAATCCCTGTAGGAGGAGTTTCCCAGGGATGTGGCCTGTACCACCTTTTCTCTTACAACAGATAAAAGCTGTGAGGAAGTGAGCAGAGGAGGAGGAAACTCAGTACCACCAAGAAAAAGAGCCAGAGTGGAGCAGGGGAGCAGAGTGCTTCTGCACCCTTGGGACCCAGGGTCCCTGCACTGAGAACCTGCTAGACCCAGGGGAAGATGAGTGCCAAGACACATGGAGATCTCCAAGGCACACTGGCTTACAGATGTTGAAAGGAGATAAGACTTTCTCTCAGAGATAACAGAGAGAGAAAGCCTTCCCCTAGAGATGGTGCCTTGAATTCAGGTTTCTAGCCTCCTGAACTATGAGAGAATAAATGTGTGTCTGTTAAAGCCATCCATTTGTGGTGTTTCTGTTATAGCAGCGGTAGGTAACCAAGAGATGGATCAAGTCCCAGCTGCTACAGAGTACTGCCAACTAGTGACCTCTGACTTAGGTTGGGGTATCTACTTTAGCTAAAGCACAGGCTCACAGGCACCTGGACTTCCAACTTGATGGCCTAAATGACAGTATTAAGAGTTGTCTAGGCGTCTTCTTCTAGCTCCATGAGCTTCTGGCCAGAAGCTTACTATCATAACATAAATAAAATGGTACATGATTACCACTTATTAGGTAGTTACTAGATGTTAGGGACTGTACTAAGTACTTTACATATTTTGTCTCATTTAATCCTCAGAACAACACTGTGACTATTATTATTATCATCTTACAGAAAAGAAAGGAATGTAAGGCTTATTGAACATAAATAATTTGCCCAACAAAGTGTTTCATTAAGGTGTGAGTTGCAGAGTCTCCACCTTAATTTCTAGAGGCTCCATTCAAGCCACTGTGTGTAATAATAGTGATAATGATATTCTTTGATTTTGACAATAGACATTTTTTTCACTCTCAGTTAAAGTGCAAATAAAATCATCATGGTAATAATAATAGTTAACATGGCTCAGTGGCTGAGCTCTTGGCTGCTAGCTGAAAGGTTGGCAGTTTGAAACTACCAGCTGCTCCATGGGAAAAAGATGTGGCAGTCTGCTTCCGTAAAGATGTATCCAAAAAACCAAACTCACTGCTGTCGAGATGGATCTGTCTCATAGTGACCCCTTCTTGGGTTTCTGAGGTGGTATCACTACAGAAGTAGATTGCTCAACCTTCCTTCCGAGGAGTGGCTGGTGGGTTGAACCACCAGCCTTCTGGTTAGCAGTCAAATGCCTTAGGCACTATGCCAGCAGAGCTCCCATAAAGATGTATACAGCCTTGGAAACGCTGTGGGGCAATTCTGCTATTCTGCCCTATAGGGCTGCTATATGTCAGAATCGATGGCAATGTTATTTTTTTTTTAGTTTTATTGGCAATGTTTTTTTTTTTTTTTTTTTTAAACATATTGAGTTTACCATAGGCCTTGGACTTTCACAAATTTCTTAATCCTCACTTAATTCTCATGATAGCTCTTTCTGGCAGTCAATTATTCTTCATTTTCAGATGAAAGAAATTGAGGTATAGAGAGGTTAAAAAAACTTCATAAAGCTTCATGACTGATAAGTGCCAGAGCTGGAAGTTGGCTATTTTTATAATATTTTTTTTTAGTAAACTTTTTATTTAGTCTGTAACACAGACTGAGTAAAAGCAATATGCTTGCTATGAAAACTCAGCTCCGAGACAAGTCTTCCACTTCTCCCTAACAAGGGGCCCCGATCCCCTTCTATATGGAAATTCTTACCACTGGTCCAGCATCACACGGGGTGGTAAGATGTGGGTTCAAGTGTGGATTGGTCTGATTCCAAAGCAGTTTTTACCACTGTTACCACTTTAGCCAGGGAGATCTGGTGGCATAGTGCCTACGGCATTTGGCTGCTAACCAGAAAGTGGACAGTTCAAACCCACCAGCCACTCCTCGGAAAGAAGACTGGGCAATCTACTTCCCTAGAGATACCACCTCCGAGGGGTCATGACTATGAGTTGGATCCGACTCAATGGCAGGGAGTTTTTTTTTTTTTTTTTTAGGTTAAACAAGTTCAAAGGCCAAATCATAGACCCATTTAGAAATGACCTTAGGAATCATCCAACCCAGGGTTTCTCAAGCGCAACACTATTGACATTTTGGGCTGGATGGTAGCACAATGCCTAAGGCATCTGACTGCTAACCAGAGGTCAGTGGTACAAACCCACTAGGCACTCCGCGGAAGGAAGACTGGGCAACGTACTTCTGCAAAGATTTACTGCCTGGGAAACCCAATGGGGGTTGCTGTGAGTTGGAGTCAAATTGATGGGTCCTGGCCTCTACCAACTAGATGCCAGTCGTACCTCCCAGTTGTAACAACCCAAAAAGGCTTCAGATAGCCACAAATGCTAGGGAGGGCAACATCCCTCCTTCCCCTTTACTCCATTGGAGAAGCACTGACCTAAATCATTTCATTTTACAAATGATGGGGCTGGTGTCCCAAGAGATGAAGTAGCTTGTCTAAGCTAATTTGCAGGCCCGAGACGATAATGCATGTCGTTCATGAGCCATCACTGTATCCCTGTAATGTACAACGCACAGTATGGAACACGGAGTAAGCAGATGCTCACTAGCCATTTAGTAGGAGAAGGTGTTGCCGGTATCTCTAACGGCACAAAGTCCGTGAGCAGTAAAGTGGTACTCAGGCAGCAAGGTGCAGAGAAAGAGAATATGACTGGTGTCCTGAGATCTGAATCTCACTTTTTAGCTCTGGGACTTAACCAAGCTTCAGGTTCATCAGCAGTGAAACGGAGATCATGGCATCTGCTCTGCCTGTGTCACCAGCCTCAAAACGGGTTTGTGAAGGCGCTGTGCAATCTGTAAAGCTCTTACAAGAATCAGGTATTATGAGGACGATTGTTTGTTGTTGTTATTTGCCGTCGAGTTGGCCCCGACTCACAGCGACCCCTCCTTGGGTTTCCAAGGCAGTATCACTACGGAAGTAGGATTGCCCAACCTTCCTTCCGAGGAGTGGCTGGTGGGTTTGAACCGCCAGCCTTCTGGTTATCAGTCAAGTGCCTTAGGCACTATGCTACCAGAGCTCCCATGATGACGATTACGAATGTGATAATAATAATTATTATTATTAGAATAAAAGCTCTCAGACCCATGCAGAGGTGGCTTTATTCCTGAGCCTTCCAATTTGAGATCCCCATTCTTCTGCAGGAGAGGCAGCAGGCAAAGAGCCCCCTCCCACAGAGTGCCCCTTCACACCCCGGGAACCAATGCTGCCAGATGGGTGAACTCAGGTCTCAACTCTCTTCTGCACAACTAGTCCTGCAAGTAGCCTGGCTACCCGGCGCTAGGGCCTCTCAAGCTCCGCCTGCCTGAGGCCGTGGCCCCGCCCCCAAAGAAAACAGACTCCAGCCACGCAGTACCTACAAGACAATCCTTCATTCGGGCCGGAGATTCCCGAACTTCCCCGATCTCTTCCCAGCTTCCCTCGGGCGCCCGGAGAGGAGGCGGCGGAGATAGCCGAGGAGCGCTAGCCCCGCCCCTCGGCTGGCTCGGCCACCGCCCCCCTCGCTACGGCCTCCCGCGCGGGCTGGAGTTCCAGATCCCGGTCCCTCCCTCCTTCTTTCTCTCTCCCCGCCTTCCCGGTGCTGCCACAGTGGCGGGTCGGAGGATCCCGGCCAGTCAGCTCGTTCCTGCCTCGAGCCCCTCCTCCCCCCAAATAAACACCCCTCCCGAAGCCTCGGGAGCCGGACCGCCCCCTTCCTCCCTCCGCGCGGCGTGTGAGGGAGAGTGTGAGTGAGCGAGCGCGGCCGGCGGGCGAGCTCCGGGAGTGGGAGAGGCGGGGCGGCGCGCGGGCCCGCGCTGGGGTGCGTGTGCGAGTAAGGGGGCCAACGAGTGCCCGTGGCGACCCGCCTGCGGCCCCGAGCCGGACGCGGGG
>NW_006922008.1:435162-439512 GCF_000298275.1 Orycteropus afer afer
CGGAGGCGAGGGGGGCGCGGGCGGATGGCGGAAGGCGCCCAGCCGCAGCAGCCACCTCAGCTCGGGCCCGGCGCCGCTGCCCGGGGGATGAAGCGGGAGTCAGAGCTGGAGCTGCCGGTGCCCGGAGGGGGAGGAGACGGAGCCGAGCCCGGCCTGAGCAAGCGGCCGCGCACCGAGGAGGCGGCGGCCGACGGCGGCGGGATGCAGGTGACCGCGCGGGACTGGCGCCCCGTTATCGCTGGGGTGCGGAGTGGGGGCCGGGAGAGGCAGCCCCGGGCTCCTGGGCGTGGAGAGGGGGAGGACGGCCGGGGGTCCTGGATCAGAGGTGGGAGGGGGCCGGTCGGGCCTGCTTGGAAGGTGGGGCGGGTTCAGGCGTGGCGGCGAAGAGTGTAGGAGGTTTTGGGGTGCCAAGAGGGTCCTGATTCGTGAGGGCACCCGGAGGGACGACGCGTGAGTAGGTTTTTTGGGGAGATTGAACATGATCGAGATGGATTCCGTTCCATTCAACCCTTTCTTAGTTCCTAGGGGTGGAGTGGAAGCCGGGAAATCTGGATGTATTGCCTGGAGGCGGGCCGCTGGGCTGGGTCGAGGGTAGGGGGCAGCGGTGGTGGGAGTGCCCCCAAGAAGGAGGAGAGGAGTACCTTTCCAACAGTCCTCGGCACACACTGGGATGGGCAAGGGAAGCGGCGTTTGCAGGGGAGGGAGAAAAGCGAGCAAACTCCTAGAGAGAGCCGAGAGGGGATGTGGCTTAGTTTGTGGGTTGAATCAGTTAGTTACACGATGAGAAGGGCGAGAAGTCCAGGGAGTGTGATAGTGTTGTAGGGACATCGTAGTGCTCAGTCTCATTAACTTTGTGGAGCGTGCTAATGAGTTTGGAGAGAGAGAGAGACAAGGACTGTCTCTCTTGTACTTGGCCATTTGCATCCTGTATAGCTGGGACACCAAATAGCTTTTTAATGTCCTGGGGGATAAAAGAAGATTTATAGGGCTATTAGACTGGATCCTGAGTTGTGAATTCAAAGATAAGCTGGTTGATTTGGGGAGGGAATGGCAAATGTAGTGATGATGTCAATGTCTTTGTAGTTAGAGAGAAGCTTGCAAGCTTTGTAGGTTTTAGGATTTGATCTCTGTTCAGAAAATACTTGCTGTAAAGTGGTGGGGCTAATCTACCAGCAACTGCTGAGACTTCTTAATTCTCTGAGAATGAGTGTGGTAGAGATAGGAAGGACCAGGGGCATCATCTTTGCTAGGGTATCTTAACTTGAAGAGACTTGGAGGATTCCTGCCCAAAATAGCCTTAAGTGTGCTTTTTGAGAGTCAATACCTTTTTTTTTTTTTTGAGAGGATTCAATTCCCAGAACATTTTAACCACCTCATTTTATAGATGGGCAATTAGCAGTCCAGAGATGACTAGTGACTTTCCCAAGACTGCCCAGGTAGCTGCTAGTAAAACTAGAACTAGGAGCCAGGTCTTTTTATTCCCATTCCTGTCATCTCTCCATTACGCTACCCTTGGAAATCTGTGTGAAGCTGAAAGACTTCCTGTGTGGTGCTCCCTGCTTTTCAAGGCCCTGCATGACTTCCTGTGTTGGAGACTGTACTTCAGCCTGGCATTTTTCACTGAATGCTTCTTGGGCTCCTTTGCAGAGGCCACCCTGTTACTTCTGTTGGTTGGGGTCAAGTGACCTTCTTGTTTATTTTTGAATTCTTTTGTTTCGTTTGCCTGCTCTTGCTCTCCATTAGAACTTTGTTGGGCAGAGGGAAGTAGAAGCTCAGGACCAGGGAGAAAATTTAGAGGAATAAGTGGAGACTTGGGGTGAAGTGAGTTAGCATTGGATGGGAAGGAGGGGAGACCGGATGTTGGTGCTAGTGAGCATGTTCTGCTTGATGTGTGCATATGTGTGTGTATGTGTTCATTTATTGTTTCTGCCAGTTAATAGTAAGACCCTTCTTTCCCTCCTGGGTTCTATTATATGCTGGCTGCCTTCAAATTGGCTAAGGACAGTAGTACTTGGAGCAGTGTTTTGGGACTTAAGGGACATGCAGAGGAAGGAATGGATTAGGTCCTTTGGGTATGAATGGGTAACTTAGAACTATCCCATAGAGAATCCTTTTTTCACTCTGTGTGTTTATGGATAGTCTCTATTTTTCACTGCATACATTCTCATGGTTGTCATTCCACTGCTCCATGTCACATAGGTATTCAGATCACCGTGGACTCAGCACCTTGCTATATGGTTTTTGAAAAATCCCTTCTGTTTGGGTGTCAGTTTCCTTAGTTTTAATACAGTGTTTGTATAGGATGATGTCTGAGTAAACTACCAAAAACTGTAAGTCAAGTTTCTTGTCCCTAAAGGACATACAGTCTAGATAGGGAGACAAAATGGGTGAAAAGTTTTTTTTTTTTTTTTTTTAACAAAAAAATGTGTTTTGTGTGGTGTTTGATTTTTTTAGATTTAAGTTGCAGAGGAGCAGGAGTAGAGAAACCACAGGGTCAATAGATATCACAGGCATTACACAATTTAGAGCTAAAGTGGACAGAGGATTTTTCTCTGGGTGCAGAAGAAGATGGTCGTGCCTTTTGAAATGCTCACGGAAGGCTGTGTGGGAAGGTTGAAATTTAAGGTGTAATTCGGAGTACAGGCAAAATCATGTTCATGAAAAGATACTTAGCCTAGGGGACCTACAGCTGTAGGACTTTCTGATAGCATTCTGATAACAATGATGGAATAATTAAGATTCATTTAGCTAATGTTTATTGAGCAGCTACTATATGCCAAGCAAGGTTTTAGCCCTAGGGGATATAGCAGTGAACAAATAAAGACCTTGCTGTTATAAAAACTGGTACTCTAACAGGAAAAGACAAACAGTAAAGAGATCGACTATTTTTAGTGATGAAGAAGATGGCCAGGGAAGGCCATCTGATAGGTGACCTTTGGATGGAGTGAGGGATGGTACTTGAGGCAGGCACAGGAACTGTGGGTGCAGAGGCACGCGGAAGAGTGTGCTTGGTGAGTTTCAGAGCAAGATGTAGCTGGGCAGAATGAGCAGGAGGCAGGAGTGTTAGGTGATATCAGTGATGCAGAAATGCCTGTCAGCGTGTTACTGTTGCACTGATTGTGACTTATGGCGACCCCAGTTGTATCAGAGTAGAGCTACACTCCATAGGGTTTTTCAATGGCTATGACCTTTAGGAGGAGCTCTGGTAGCATAGTGCCTAAGGCACTTGACTGCTCACCAGAAGGCTGGTGGTTCAAACCCACCAGCACTCCTCGGAAGGAAGGTTGGGCAATCCTACTTCCGTAGTGATACTGCCTCGGAAACCCAAGGAGGGGTCGCTATGAGTCGGGGCCAACTCGACGGCAAACAACAACAACAACAACAACAAATGACCTTTAGGGCTTTGATTGCCAGGCCTTTCTTTGAGGTGTCCTTGGGTGGCCATGAAGCACCAACCTTTTGTTTTAGTAGGCAAATGCTAAACAATTTGCGATAGTCAGAGTCGGGAGGCCTAGAGATGCTCATGTTATTTGTGGCTGTGGAGTCGATTCTGACTCACAGTGATCCCATGTGTTACAGAGTAGAATGGCTCCAGAGGGTTTTCTTGGCTGTAATCTTAGCAGAAGCAGATCTCCAGGCCTTTTCTTCCGTGGTAACACTGAGTGGGTTTGAACTGTTGAGTTCAAACTGTCTGCATCACTTATTGACCTTAGAGATACCTATGTAAATACCTAATTTAAAAATCTTAGAGTAGCCAGCCTTTTTGGTATACGGATTTATACTTAAAGCATGTGGTTTTACTTATGAATGAACATAAATGGAGTTTTTTTCTGAGGCCTCATAGCTTCTTCCATCAAGCCTTCCCTGACAGCTTGTTGTTGGGTGCCATTGAGTCCGTTCTTGACTCATAGCAAGTCCATGTGATGTCGTACAACTACCATGTAGTGTCTTCTCATCTGTAATCTTTATGGGAGCATGTTGCCAGGCACTTCTGTGGAGCTACTGGATAGATTTAACCATTCACCTTTCTGTTTGCAATCAAACACTTCAGCATTGCACTACCAGGGCTTCTTCCCTGACAATTCAGCTCCCGTCAGTCAGACCCTACTCATCCTTCTGTTCCACTGGTGCTTAATTGTGCATAATTTTATATCATCCTTTAATTGTTTTATTCTTTTTCCCCAAGTCCGATTATAAGCTCCTAGAGGACTGGAAGTCTGTTTTCTTTGTGCTTATCTTTCTTCATACCTAACAGTCTTGGGTGCATGGTAAGTACTCAGTGCATGTTAAATTGGAGGTGAAATTTTCCTTTTACATATAGTTAAGGACTAGAAAAACCATGAAATTCAG
>NW_006922008.1:440739-467566 GCF_000298275.1 Orycteropus afer afer
GTTTGCCTTTACTGACAACGCAGTACTGTGTGTGCAAAAGGGTTCATCTTTGTTGTCTGTACCTCCCATGTACCTCTCTATGTCTTCCTTTTCCTCAGTGGTCAGTGGTTATGTTTTTGTGTCAGCTTGGCTGGGCCTGGCTGAGTGACTGGGCAGCTGGATGTAATATTCCACATGATGGGACTGGTAATCAACTCCATGGTGGAATCTACTGTGAGTAGTTGAGTAGCTGCCTTTGGGTGTGTTGTCTGCTTCCCGTATATAAGCAGCAGCTTTGGGAATGGTCTCTAGCTTATGACACCTTGAACCCTGCATGTAGCCATGTCATCATTCAGCAGCCTGTCATGCTCTGCCGACCTTGGGACTTACAATGGACTTGAATTAATGGCCTCCTGTGTAATTTGGTAATATTGGGACTGTGCCTTGTTACTTGTCAACCTTGGGCTTGGCAGCCTTAGCAGCCAGCAGCTGTCTGAGTGAAGAAAACCCTCTAGCTTCCGTGGGCCAGGAGCTGGAGGCAGAGCTGAAGCCCAAGGCTGAGGGGGCTTTCACCCAGCCCCTAGAGCCTGGCACTTTGAACTTGGACTTAAAGCCTCAAGACTGTAAGAGAATAAACTTCTGTTTGTTAAGGCCGCCCCATTAGTGGTATATTTTTGTCAGAGTGGTACTAGGGAACCAGAACAGCCACTAAGCTTTGAGAGTAAATTATTACTTCCCAAAATGGAGCACAGGGGACTCCAGAGAGTGGGTGGTGTCAGGGTAGAGAGGAGGCTTGGTGCTTTCAGAGGCAGCATAAAGCTATGTGAATGGAAGAAGCAGTTAGTACAGTCCTGGGAATAGAATAAAAATGAAGAAACTTGCACTGTGATGGGAGGGAAGAGACAGTTCAATGTGAGAAATTGAAATGTGGTTTGAGAAATGTAGTTAGTTGAAGGGAGTTCATGGAAGTCGCATACTCTAACCTGGTAGAATGCTGCATGAGTTAAATGCATGGATATTGAGAGATTTAAGCAGGTCTCATATATGAAACTTGGGGTTTATGAAACATACTGGGAATTGAAATTTTTTAGTCAGTTTTTCTAGTAAATATAAACAATGTGATTAATAACTCAGTTTTTATGCAATTTTCTAGGCGCTTGGCTGCTGTAGAAGGCAAGGACACCTTAATTGCTACTTATATCTTTCAGCAAAATTCCTTATGGCCATAAAACGTTAGTATGTGATTGTTATATGGCCAAGTAACTGCTTCCACAAGTAATTGTAACAATGGGCTCAAACATAACAACTATTACAAGGATGGCCAGGACCAGGCAGGGTTTCCTTCTCTTGTATGTAGAGTCAAGGGTCGCTGTGGGTTGGCTATGGGTTGGAACCGACTTGATAGCACCTGACAAGAACAATTGCTCCTGACAAGAACAATTGCTCCTGACTATGTTATCATGAATCCATTGTAACCAAGTGGGTTGAGCAGTTCATGTTAGTGGTTAGTCCTAGTAGTAGGGTGACTTTCCACTTGGTCTTGGGATGCTAGGCAGCCTGTTGTTGCTATGTGGATGCTGTAGTTCTTGAGCTAGTTCATCATCCCATTTGCTTGTTTGAGGTTTTTTTTTCTTCCTACGTGGCTGTCTCTTTGGATCCTTGTTTGAGTATCTGGTGCTAAACTTGATCCTGGTGCTACCATTTGAGTAGTTACAAAATTAATACTTTTCCTCCCAAGCAGTTTCATGGGCAACAGCTCAGTAAAATTATTGACATTTTCATTTCTACCCCTGTGATGTGGGTACACTGGAGATTGATAAATACTGTCAAAGAAACTGAGGCACAGCCCTGTAAATATTACTGATTTTTTTAAGCTTCAAGGAAGCCTGGGAATGTAAAACTAGGATTGTCTGTGAGAAGGTGAGAGTTGGGTTGAATTCAGAGTGACTGAATGACAGATTACCCTTCAGGGTGACTCTGGAGATTAGCCTGGGTTGGATTTGTCTCCCAGCTCCCTCTCCTGTCTTCCAGCCCCCTTGCTACTCTCTCTCTCTCAGGCTGATGTGCGAACTAAACAGAAGCTAACTGGATACTTCACTTTCACTCTGGTATAAAGCAGACTGGTACACACAGGCCTCAGGATGACAGGACTGTGGAGGAGAAATTCACTACGCTTCTTTGTGTACACAAGAAGGTGTGCTAGGGAAGTTTTCAATTGACATCTCTCAGGCCTTCAGCTTGATGTCAGGCATGAACAGTTTCTAGAAACAATAAAGACAGTAATTTTAATAAGTGGATTTGTTTATGTATTTGTAAAGCATAGTGAGCATCTTACTATGGGACAGATGTGCACTTCCTTCAGAGCCAAGCGGGAAGAACAGCAGAGATGATGGAAAGGAAATGGTGGGCATTGGAGCATGAGGAGACAGATGGAGCCTGGGATGGTGAGTGCGCTTGGAGTTTTAGGCAGCTCCTAGGAGTGTTGAGTTTCTTCTTCTCCTCTAAAGCCCCAGCACAGGCAGGCAGCTTACGAGGCTAAGGTTTCATTGTCTAATCCATCACAGATCAGCTTGAATAAGCCCATTGGCTGGCGCTGATCTAGTTAGGAGGGTAGCACAAAGCTGCTTGAGCCAGGATTGGGACAAATCGGATCAGAATTGCCATGTGAATCCTGGACATGCTCCTCATTTAGGTGGGTAAAGAGGTTGGGAAATCAGTTACTCAAGAGAGTGTGCGAGTGAGCAGTCAGCCACAGTTTTTTGCAAAGGGTGTCTTAGGGGCTGTGCGGGGAAAGTATACGGAGGGTTTTACATGTTTCTTTGCAGTGTGGCTAAGTCTCTGTAGTAGTAGAGTCAGAACATTTTTGGACACGGATGCCCAGGAGTGACCACTTTTTAGTAGCTGTCTTTATTCTCTAGTGCTGCTATGACAGAAATACCACAAATGGGTGGCTTCAACAAACACCTTATTTTCTCACCGTTTGTGAAGGTAGAAGTCTGATTCAGGGCACTGACTTGGGGGGCAGGCTTTCTCTGTGGGCTCTGGAGGAAGTCCTGGTTTCTGTTGGGCTCCTGCTCCTGGGTGGTCCCCGTGTAACTTGCTGTCTCTCTTGCCCCATGTTGGCTTCCTTCACTTGCTTGTTTAATCTCTTTTATATCTCAGAGGGGTTTGACTCAAGACACACCTTATGCTAATCATCTCCATTAACATAACAAAGAAGCCATTCTCAAATGGGATTCTAACCACAGATGTAGAGGTGAAGATTTACCACACATATTTTGGGGGGACATAATCCAGTCCATCACAGTACCATTTGGTGATTCAGTTGTGATCACTTAGTTATGGTTTGTCTGAATGATCCCTTAATCTGACACTGTAAGTATGGGTCCCCTCTCAGTTTCTCCAAGGCTTGAAGGGGAGATATTATTACTCTTGTCATTGCCAACCTTAAATATGTGATCATATTTGTTATCTGTGTGTATGGTGTACTGAGAGAACACTTTGGAGTTTTTCATATTTACGTTTGAATCCTGGCTTTTCTACCTACCAGCTGAATGACCTTTCCCACTGCTGTTGAATCCAATTCATAGTTGCCCTATAGGGCAGAGTAGAACTGTCCCATAGGATTTCCAAGGCTCTAAATCTTAACAGGAGCATACTGCCACATCTTTCTCCTGTGTGCGGCTGGTGAGTTCTAACCACCAACGTTTCTGTTGTCATCTGAGCGCTTTAACCACTACATCACTAAGGGTCCTTGAAAGACCTTTGCAAGATATTTGACATCTCTGAGGTCCTGCTCACACATCTGTGAAATGGGAGGATCAATACATACTCTGACAAGCTACGCTGATGAGTAACTAGGATTGCATATTGTGCCTGTAATGGAACCCAGCAGGAAGTGTATTTCTTGCCTGCCTTACATTCTACTGTATGCGCTCAGTAAGTTCCTGTTCACGGCTTGATCAGTATGGTGTGGTTAACGTAATTGATGAAGTGCCAGCATGGATAACAACTAGAAATGAGCAGGGCATTAAATCGGGAAACCTCATTTGCTCATCATCCCAGGTGGAAGAGGGAGATGAACTGTGCATTCCTGGTCAGTGCAATCTCTCATTAGAGGTGGAGAGATATTTATTCAGCTTAATTCTTTGCCAAGGACTGAAAAGACCGTAGGAGTCCCTGTGTGGCATGAACGGTTAAGCACTTGACTGCTAACCAAAGATTGGTGCTTTGAACCCCCACAGAGGTGCCTTGGAAGACAGGCCTGACCTGCTTCCGAAAGGTTTCAGCTTTGAAAACCTATGGAGCGGTTCCACTCTGTGCACTCGAGGTCGCCATGGATCGGAATCGACGTCAAGTATCTCAGTACCTTCTTTGAGAACCTGGGGATCTCTGCTGGCAGCCGGGGGTAGTGCTCCAGGGATGCAGGAGCGGTGAAAATGCCACTGGTGTTTCAAATTTTATAAGATTTGTCAGTAAAATACGTTGTATCAAATAGACGGGCACTTTTTGTTCTCAGTTTGGTTTCTGGAAATTGAGCTGGATTTCTTTGTAATGTCTATTGTGGTTTCATTCCAGTCTCTTCAAATCTGCTCTCCAGGCTGCTAACAGAGTAATCGATCTAACAGATCTAATCCTTGCTTAAAATTGTTAGATAGCTTGCCTTTGACCCCAGGCTAAAGTCCGTTCTCTCATTTGGCCTTCTAGGTCCTTCTGCCTGACTTCTGGCCACTTGTAGCCTCATCTTTTTCTACATGGCACCTCCAAGTCTAGGGTCCTGTCGTTTTCTCAGCGTGTTTGCACCTGGGCTGATTCGTACCTCTGCTTTTGTTTCTGTCCTTCTACTATTGGTCAGAAGGGACCAGTCCCTGGAGAAGGACATCACGCTTGGTAAAATCAGAGAAAAAGGGGAAGACCCTCAACGAGATGGACTGACACAGGGCTGCAGCCGTGGCTCAGGTGTAGCAGCGATTGTGAGGATGGGTAGGACTGGGTCATACTTTGTTCTGTTGTCTATAGGGTCGCTATGAGTTGGACCTGACTTGACAGTACCTACCACCAGCACCTGAGACAGCCACCTTGTCCATCTCCCTCTTACTTCTAAGGCTCCATCTTCAAGCATCAATTCTGATGTTGATGCTGTCTCCTCCCTAATGCCTTACTCCCATCCCTCCCTACTCTCCTGTTTTCCAAAACATTATTATATCCACAGCTCTGTTACAGGATTTACTCTGTAGATTATCAGTTGTTCAAGTGTCTGACCTTTTCCTCCCACCCCACCCAGGACTGTGGGAGTCTTACAGGATCACTAGGATTCAGCACTGTGCCTGGCCCAGAGTAGCTCAGAAAATATCCTCCTGGTTGAATTAAACTTTGTCTTCTTGCGGCTCAGTTGGGGCCTGCAGATGTCTCTGATTGTTTCTCCAGATGTTCCCTGGGGGGTCTGGCCCTTGGTCTGCTTTACGGCTCATGTGAAGACTGGGTGTTGTGTGGTGTTTGAATGTTACCTGATCTTTCCATTGATGCCAGGGTTAAGGGTGAGAGAAGGGTCTCAGAAAACAGAAGCTGGGGTGCAGTTTAACTGCCGAATGTGTTAGGTGGGCATGGCAACCTGATCCTTCGTTTCCTGTGCTCAGATATTAATTGAGTGCACATGTGTATGTGTAAAAGCTCCTTTGTGACAGTCCTGGTAAGGAAGAAGAGGAACCATACGAGTGAGGGGGCAATTAGAGCTAACTTGTTCCAGCTCAGTGGAGCAGCCTGGTGATCTTCCTTTGAACATGGTGCTGAGGGAGCCAGGAGTGGGGCAGTTCAGTCTGACATCACCATTTGGGATGAGAACCGATTGATCGGACTGTGGACCCTAAACTTTTCCTTTTCAGCCAGCAAATTGCATCAGCTATTGTAGTTTGTTTTTATTAATCTGGGGAAAATACTGAGCTGAGCTACCTCATCAAGTACGTGCCATTTTTCAGATAACTTTGTGTATTTAACAGTGAGGAAGCTTGCTATCCAAACCCAAAACCTATCATTGAGTCGATTCCGACTCGTAGCCACCGTATAGAACAGAGTAGAACTATCCCGTAGGATTTCCAAGGCTGTCGTATCTTTGTGCCACTGGAGTGGCTGGTGAACTGCCAACCTCTTGGCTAGTAGCCCAATGCTTTAACCACTGCACCACCCAGGTTCCTGAGCTTGATACAGTTATCTTCAATCTCAGCTTTGGGGATTGATTCGTAAAAGTGTTTTACAAGAATCATCTCTTCTGGACCTTAATGTCCCTTCCCCCTTCACTTTTTGTTTCTGCTTTGGGCTCCTCCATGATCCTCATCAGTTCTTCAGCTTCTAGACTTCACTTGCTCATTCAGCAGAGACCTCTACAAAGGTGAATGGGCATACTTTGTAGTACTTGTGAGTTTTTGGATTCTGAATGAATAAAGCAGTTTCTCAGAAGGGAATGAGAGAGAGTGGCCGGTAACATCACTTCCTTCTGACGTGTCCTGCACATACGTGGCGTCTAGAAATTTCAGCTGAAGGTTCAAAGCACAAGACACATGATAAATACCACTTAAGAAGTAGATGCCATTCTTGAATTGCCAAATGATAATGATTGAGTAACTGCTTAAAAACCTATTTTCCCAAGGGTGGGAACAGTGCCTTTGAGGTTTAGGCTTCTATATGGGTGTGTTTTACCATAATACTTGGGTTTCTTAGGAGCCTACGTCCCCAGAAAACTCCCTGGTATGTGGAAATTTTTTTCCCCCTACTTTGAGGCTGGTTCACTGGTTTCTTCTTTGCTGAGGAAGAGAGATTTTGTGTTGGACGTTGGATATTTTTTTTCTAGGCATGTGGTTTTTGAGGAGGCATACTATTTATTTTTCTTTCTGGCTGCGTTGATTTTGTGTGATTCTAATTGGAAATACCACGCAAAGCATGATTTATTGTGGGGGTTGCTGTGGCCTTTCCCAGCTCTGGATGGGGTGGGATAGGTGTAGAAGCTATACTAACAGAAAGAACTAGGGGAACTGCAGATGGGGCTGGGGGCAATGTGGGGTCTGAATGTGGGTTCCAGCTATTGCTTGAGTTGGAACAGAGGCCCGTGGGAAGTTCTTCCATTTGCTTAAGTTTGAGCACCTTTTGCGTTTGCACATTGGCGGCTGTTCAGAGGAAGGGGCATTGATTTCTGTGGGCCAGAATTATTTCCAAAGTCGACCTGTGTGGGTTTCACTGGGGATTCATTTCAGGGGTATATAACTTGTCCTGAGACAAGAGAGCTGTGGTTCCATTTTCCTGGAAGTTGGTGAGGTTTCTCCATGGGTCCGCTTTATTTATTTTGGACTGGTTGGCAAGTGGGAAAGCGGCTGCATGGTTAGCCCTTGTTGCATGGAACGTAGTTTCATAGGTCATCCTCTCTTGGGAATTTTTATACAGTCACATTTACAACCTTAAATTTTCTTTATCCCCCCGCCCCTTCTGCAGTTCATTGCTCCACAAACCTTCTGGAGAAGGTGGGTTGTAATTTCGGGTAGGAGGCAGGATTGGCAGATCTTTTTCCCTTTTTCGTCACCACCTTGGTAAATGAGGTCTGCAAATGCAGTCCCTTATCCCTTGATCACTCTAAATATGGGGCTTCAACAGTTTTCACTGCAGTGTCTGGTTTTCTAGTGGATTGTGTGATTTCAAAGCAAGAACTGGCAAAATTGGAAGATGTTTTGTTGTGGCTCCCAGAATCCACAAAGCTTAACTCATTGGTTTGCACCTCATACAAGCTTCCAGGAACACTGTCACTGTCAATGGCTGGCACTGTGGGTCTGAGGACTTTGTTGGAACTTCAGAAAGTTTCCACAATGGCTGCCTCTCACAGTGGGAGCTTTGGCAAAGTTTGCAGGGAGCTGTAGTATTGAGTTTTCAAAGTAGCACTCTGGTCTTATGCTTTGCATCTGTCTGTGAGAGGCAGGCTTGTTCTAGGAGGCAGAGGAATGCGGTGCAGCCATGACTTACATGAACCATTTCATAGATGTTTGTGTCTTACACTCATACAAATTTCACTGCTTGTTTTGTATGCTGTATTCGTACTCGAAGCTGTAGTTTGATTCATGGCTCTTAATAGACTCATTTGGCTAATTTTGATAGCATCTAAGACTTTGAGGTAATGCGGGTCATATTCAGAGTCTGTTTCTGGGTTTGGAAGTTAATATGTTGGTTGGCTGGCTCTCCCCTCCCCAGCTGCTGCTCACTAGGCCTTACAGATACATCTTCTGCCTCCCCACTCCCCGCTTTATGTTATGGGTCTTTAGCTGTCTGTTGTGATACTAAATAGATCTTTTTGCTGTAACATTTTGATTTTGTGCCACTGTTTCAGAGTGTTGGAAACTAAGTGGTTAACTTTGGCCTTTCCTTCCTTCAGACCTAAGCATTAAGGCCATGCTTCTCAGGACCATTAGTGACTCTTGTTAGGCTGTAGAAGTGCTCCGATTACTGGCTACTGGGTATACTGGCTACTGGGTATACTGGCTACTGGGTATCTGTGTGTGTGCACGTCTGCTTCGTGCTTCCTTTGTGTTTCTCTCTTAGGAGCAGTTCGGAGAGTTACCCTTGTAGGCTTTGCTTTTCAGTCCTGGGGGCTTGGTTCAAAAAATGCCTATATTTGATTTTTTTTTCTTTTTCAATTTGATGTGGGGATCTCTTTATTTTACCTTCAGTATGAATTATTTTCTGCAGCATTAGTTTTAGACTGGTAAATGTTACTTTGGTTTAATACTATCCCAGAGCTTGAAGAAACATACTCAGATATGATTGGTCTAGCTTCCTGTTTTAAGCAAGTAAATTATCTAAATTGGCATTTTACAAGCTGTTTACCCTTGCTCTTTGAGAAATGTTAATAGGTATCATGTCAGGGGAAAAAGAAGCTTAATAGATTTGGAAGTTAGAGTTAAACTAAATTCTGTTTGTTCTTAACTGTTGCACTTTCCCTTTCACGTTATGCAGATTTTGTGACTGCAGGGTCCTGTGCATAAGGAGCTCTGGTGGTGTAGTAGTTAAGCTTTTGGCCGCTAACCAAAAGGTTGGCAGTTCAAACCCACCTGTTGCTTTTTGTAAGAAAGATGAGGCAGTCTGCTTTTGTAACGATTTACAGCCTTGGAAACCCAGTGGGGTCACTATGAGTTGGAATTGACTTGATGGCAGTAAAGTTTTTTTTTTTTTTTTGAGGCTCCTGTGCAGCTTTCCCAGATTGCCTTACTCAAACCAGTGTTTGCCCAGGTTTCCCACCTCTGAGTTCTTTCCTAACTCTCAGGCCCACAGGTCCTTATTTATTCCTTACAACACTACCACAAGATAGGTGATTTTTCTTCCATTTTTCAGATGGAAACACAAACCTCTCTGAGCTTCATAAATGTTTGCTTAGTGAAATGATTCCCCCTCTCTCTTCCCCACCTGCCCAGTCTCCCCTTCATCGAACAGGCCACCGCTGTTACTAGTTTCTTAGGTTATTCCTTCCTCTGACTTTTTTACACAAATACTAGCATAAGCGACACGTTCTTTTGGGCCTTGCTTTTCTTCATTTATTATATCAGAGGTTTTTTTTTTTTTTAAATCTACTAAGGTTCATTAGCATTTTTTTAAAAAAAAAGTTTGTTTTTTTGTGTCGTGCTTAGAAACTCTTTTCCACTTTAAGAGGATAAAAAATTGGGTAGGTTTGCTGACACACATACCTGAGTTGGAGTCAGCTTTTCCACCTCACACCTGTTAGCTTGGTTAAATTGCTTAATTTTTCTAAGCCTCAGTTTTTCCTTTTGTAAAATAGGTTGTAGGATTAGTGTAGGGATGAAAAGAGATGATATGTGTAATGTACTTAGTTCAGAGCCTGACACATAGTAGGTGTTCAACGTAGAATAGCTGTTTTTTTTATTACTACTCAGCCCTATTTTCTTTTGCCCCAGTGCTTTTTGTAATCTCTGAAGACAGAAACAGTTTTTCTTTTCTTTTTTTTTTTTAAATTTTATTGTTATTTGGGTGAAAGTTTACAGAGCAAATCCATATTCCATACAGCAGTTCCCATACACTTTGTCTCGTGACATTGACTGTAATCTCCCACAATGCAACAGCTCCCCTCCCACTTTCCCTGTGTCCTTCCCTCCCATTTACTCCTGCCCCCTGAGCTGTCTCCCTGTGTAAACACTGCCTTTGTATTTTCCCATGATTGATCTCTCCAAAGAGTGTATCTACCTAATGTAAATGTTCAACTCATATGCCTGTCTTTTGTTTGGCTGGAAGCCACAGGACTGGGTTCAATTCCAGATCTGAAGGGCAGTTAGGGGTCATAGACTCAGGGGTTCCACCAGGCTCTATTAGACCAGCAAACCTGGTCCTTTTTTTTTCCCCCATGATTTTGAGTTTTGTTCCACATTGTTCTCCCACTCCATCCAGGATCTCCTATATAGATCCTCCTCCTACTGGTTGATGGTGGTAGCCGGGCACCATCTAGTTCTTCTGGTCTCATAGTTGTATAGGCTGAGGATCTCATGGTGTACCAGTCCTTGGACTAATTGTTTCCATGAATCTTTGGTTTTCTTCATTCTTCTTTGCTGTGGATAAGGAGAGACCCATCATTGCATCTAGATGGCCGCTTGCAAGCTTTTAAGATCCCAGTCACTACTTGCCAAAGTAGGATGTGGAACAATGTTTTTGTGTAGTTTGTTATGCCAATTGAGTTTGATGACCCCTGTGACCATGGTCCTGAGGCCACAGGTCCAACTACTTGCTCCTTTTGCGTAGCTGGCTGTAACCAAGAAGTGACTTCATCCTTGTGCCTTATCAGCTCTACTATATACCTGGGAATTCTTACAGAACATACACATATACTTGTAGAAACATTGTCTGCTAACTCTCTACATGGTCATGGGCACACTCCCCCCCTGCATAGACATACCTAATCATTCAGCCTAGAAACAGTTTCTTAATCTTTGAATTCCTTACCCTTCCTCAGTGTCAGGGTTGTACTATATTATAATAAGACCTCAGTAATTGTTTATTGAAATACAATCTATTTTAAAAAAATCTTAACAATTTTTATTGCTTTTTCTGTAACTACCACCTTTGGGTTTGATACATGGTGGTTAAAATTGTACATAATACTTGTTAGTTAAATTTCTATTATGTTTTACATTTTATGAAATGCAGTCCCATAGGCCCTTATTTATTCCCTATAGCAGTGCCACAGGATGGGTGATTTTTTCTTCCATTTTGAGATACTGAAAACAAACCTCTCTGAGCCTCATGACAAGCGTGTGGCAAAGCGATGCTTGCCCAGATCTTGTGACTCTCTCCAGAGCCTTTTCCTCTGTGCCTCCTGGCCCTTCAGACCCAAAGGGTCTGCCTGATGGGGAACGGGGTGAATATGTACTTTGCTGTCTTTGCATGTCATAATTTAATATTGGGAATGTCTACCCATCACCAGTTGACTGATTCATGTAGAACTTGCAGTCTACATTGAACCCCAGCTGCTTTTTTCAATAATTTGTATCTAGCCCGTGTTTTGAATGGGATTTTGCTAAAATTTATTGTGAACTTGGTATGTTCCAGGTATTGTCCTGGGGCTTTATGTATATCTCACTTTCTTGTAGTTTATATTTAGGGAAAATTAAGTGGGGTAATTAGTTGCTGTGTGTATGATGTGATTTTTGTTGTTTGTTTTTTGTCTCAGAGTTATCCTTCTCTAATGTTGACCAACAACTGGAAGGTTATTAATGGTGGGTGGGTGGAATAAAATGATCAGCACTGAAGACATCTAGAAATTATCTGGACCAGGCCTCCCCTCTGCTTCAATCAGGTAAAGGGTTGATGTACTCATTTATGTACAAGATATCTCAGATTCAGAGAGAGAGAGAGAGAGAGAGAAGGAGGGAGGGAGGGAGAGAGAGAAGGAGAGAGGGAGTGAGTGAGCATGCACGCTGCTGTGGGCAGGAAAACAATAAGCTTAAACTTGGTTTTAGGGCTTGGTGGAGGCTTGGTGTAGTGCCTAAGTCATTTGACTGCTAACCAGAAGGTTGGTGGTTCAAACCCACCAGTCACTCCTCGGAAGGAAGATTGGGCAATCTACTTCCGTGGTGATACTGCTTTGGAAACCCAAGGAGGGGTTGCTATGAGTTGGATCCAACTTGATGGGAGTGAGTTTGGTTTTTTTTTTTTTTTTTTGAGGCTTTCATTAGTGTTTTACTCTGGTGCTCTGTGGTTTTTCTGAGTCTCTTATATGGCGTTTCCCCTACACCCTCCTTTCTCTTAAATTTATTGTTATGTAATATATTGACATGGTTAATGATTCAAAATATACATAAAAAATTGAAGAGGGAAAAGTCAGTATTTTCCGAACTCCTAAATTTCCTCTTTGGAGGGAGCTGGTACAGTTAGTTATCTGGGTACCCTTCCAGAGAGAGTTCATGCCTGTGTAATATTTCCCCTACTCTCTTTGAAAAATGCAAATGGTAGTATTAATATACATACTATTCTGCACTTTGTTTTTTTTTTCCCTTAATATATTTAGAGATCATTTCATATTATTTTGTCAGTTTTTCCCTTTGTTAGATTTCTGGTATTAAGAGTATTCTGTTCTGGTCTACTGTGATAAAAACAACAACAACAACAACAAAAAACCCCAAGAAAACAAAAGCCTGTTGCCATCAAGTGGAAGCCCTGTGTAAATGTCTGGTAAGGATGACCCTGATTAGGACAGGATCACATGCGGCACTATTCTGTGTGTTTATGGGATCCTGATATTGTGGGTCAGAGAGCAGGTAGAGAGCTAATCCCTGTCTCTGTTTTTCCCGGTGACTACCTTTCAGATCCCTGACTGCTGTCACCTTTCAGAGATGTTTGCGTGAAAGATGGGCACCCTCAGTGTTCCACCTACCCCAGTCACCTGCTCCCGGGTCTCTTTTGTATTCATAGGGGACATTTGGGGTCAGCTAGCTTCTTTGTCATTGACTTAGTAATGATACTCAGCATCTGCCTCGAGTCGGTACATATAAGACTCTAACTGCAGTATGATCTTATTCAGTATGACATCTTTTATACCAGAAATATCCCAAAATACCCAGATTCATCCTGATTGACTGTCACTGTGCTGAAGGGCTGTCCAGTGAACCCAGTTGGGTATTGACTTGTGAGTAAGAGAAGGCTTACTTCCTAATGGGTGTGTGCATCTTGGTGGCCATTATTGCCCTTGACTTCACTTAATGCCTGTGTTTGTGGAAAGCCCCAGGGTTGAGTGAATCCTCATCTTCCCTGGAATGTGGCATCTCTGCTGCTGAGCCTTGATGGGAAATAAGTAGATGTGGTTCAACAGACAGGGAATATTTCACTTGTCGTAAAGGATTCGGACATAGGCACAGAATTAAGGATTTCAAGCTCAGGCTTGACTCTGCTCCATTAAACTTTACAGACTTTTGCGTTTAAAGAAATGAAATAGAATTGTGCTTTTCCAGGTTGGCTTCTGCCAGGGACCTTGTGTTCACAAGGACCTTGTGGGGAGGTAGCAGCCCGGCAGCTTGGAGGATGAGCTCGAGGGGATGGGGCTCACATGCTGTAGTGGAACGCTGACCTCCACTCAGTACTTCATCTCTATAGGCCATCTTTGTGTCCCAAGGCTCAGCGGTGGGGGAATTAGGCCCGTTCAGTCTCTGTGCCCTGAGTCACCCAGGCTCACGATCCTTCCCCAAGAGGTGTAAGGGGAAGCAGGCAGGCCACCAGATGCTGTGTTGTTTTCCCTATTGCTTCTTCCTTCACACCCGGTATAAGGTTTCTAGGCATTTGTGCAACCTGATAGAGGAAAGCGCCTGTCGAGCAGTCGAGATGAGTTGGGAGGTGGCTCGGGTTACTCCACATACCTGATAAGAGTCACTGATCCAGTGTGGGGGGTGGGAGGTGGACTGCCCGCGCTTTACCCAGCAGGAATCGGGGGTGGGTCTCTGTGGTGTCTCGGTGTTTCGGCACTCCACTAATCCTAGGCAGCTTGGGAAGTCTGGTCAGGAAGTCTAGGGGAACAGCACTCTTTTGAGATGCAGATCTTGCCTCAGAGGAGCTGGGACTTCTGAGATGTTGGTGGAAGGAACACAGCAAAGGAAATGCCAGGTGCAAACCTGAGGAATAAAAACGCTGTTTTCTTATTCCACCTCTTAACCTAAAACCCAGTTGAAGAATTTGAGTCCTGCAGTGCTAGGTTCTAGGCACATGATGAAGGATTCCAGTTTGTATTGGAGAAGTGAACGTGTACACAGATAATTTTCATACCTGGTGATGATGGCTGTGCTAGTAGGATTCACAGAGTATGCACTTGAGCTAGTGCTTTCATAATGCCTTGTGTCTTCCTCTACCAGGGTGTTAGAATAATGCGGTAGGAGGACCCATTCTGGCAACAGAATGCCTGGGTTCAAATTTTATCTCTATACCTACATTGCTCTGTGCCCTTTGGGCAAGTTACTTAACCCTTCTGTGCTTCAGTTTTCCTTCTGTAAAATAGGGGTAGTAATAGTGCTACCTCAGAAGGTTATTGTGAGCATTAAATGAGTAAAAATAGTAAACAAAGTGCTTGGAAGCGTTTCTGGCCCTTGTTACGTGCTATGGAGGTTAACTGGTGGTCCTAAAGCACAGAGAAGGGACACCAGGGACCATGGCAAGCATATGCTGACCAGGGGCACAATAGCAGTCCACATTTATTGTATTCACTGAAAGGTACTGAGCACTAACTACTCAAGGTAGGGCACAGAATCTTTACTGCTGTCATGTGTGTGCAAACGATTGAATAAAATGTTCACCGAGTGTGTGATTGTGTGCAGTATAATGAGAGCTTGTTTTTTTGGCAGGTCGTATAAAAAGAATATTGATGTGAGAAGCTTGGGGATCTCATGACTGTTTCCGAGATGGAATCTTACTATTCCTTTGGGAGTTGTATTGGGGGGCCCTCAGCTTTTTTGGCATTTTGAAGATAAACTGTACATCTGTAAATGCTGAGCTTTGTACCACCAGTGGTCAGGAGATGTTTGCCGTGATCTCTGGTATCATAGCTCCTTTCTGCTATAACAAGCATTGTGCCAACTTTCATAGCACTTACCCCAAGCCAGGTGCTCTTCCAAGCACTTTAGATTTACTGTATCAACTCGTTTAATATTCACAACAACCTTGTGAGGTAGAATCTATTGTTACTCTTATTTCACAGGTGAAAATTGGAGGCACAGAGTTAAGTAGTTTAGCCAAAGGACACACCACTAAGTAGGTAGAGAGATGTTATACCTTCCTTTAAGGTAGGACAGTATTTAACTATTTCAGATCGGTAGGAGTGTATCCTGTTTTTTAAAGGTCTCTAGGAGAAACCGTGTTAGATCAGAATCACACCGTCCATCCTTTCCCCTACTCCCTTTCTCTTCCTGGAATGTGTTATCACTTTCATTGTTCTTTATATTAAAAGTAAATGCCTTATATGGAAGCCCTTAGCCTTTTGCTTAACAAAACTCTGGTGGTATAGTGTTAAAGCATTTGGCTGATAACCAGAAGGTTGGTAGTTTGAACTCACCAGCTGCTCCATGGAAGAAAGATGGGGCAGTATTCTTCTGTAAAGATAACAGTCTTGGAAACCCAGTGGAAGTCACTATGAGTTGGAATTGACTTGATGGTGGTGAGTTTGTTTTGGTTGTTAAGCCTTTTGCTTGGTCATTCATTCATTCAGCGACGTTTAAATGTTGATGATGTGCTAAGCATGTTGCTGGAGCACGGGTTACTGAGTTAAAGGATTGTTCTTTAGGAACTTGAGGTTTATTGGGAGAAGTTTATGGAATAACTATATATTAGAATGGGAGCTCAGGTGGCATAGTGCCTAAGGCATATGACTGCTAACCAGAAGGCTGTCGGTTCAACCCCACCAGCCACTCCTCGGAAGGAAGGTTGGGCAATCTGCTTCCATAGTGATACTGCCTCGGCAATCCAAGGAGGGGTTACTGAGTTGGATCTGACACAGGGCAGTGAGTTTGGTTTGGTTTTGGATATGCTAGCATAAAAATTTGATAACACAACATCGATCAGGATGTAGGTAGGGAAATAGGCACTCAGATTTCTGGTGGGAGTGAAAAGTGGCACAACCTCCATAGACAACTGTGTAGCAGTACCTACTAAAATGTAAGGTGTACATATTCTTTGATCCAGTAGTTCCATCTCTAGAAGCTACAGAAACTTTCACACCCGTGTGTAATGACCTGTGTATAAGAATGTATATTGCAGTGTTACTTGGAATAACAAGGGGTGGAAAACAACCAAAGTGCTCTCTGACAGGAAATCTGTTAAATAAAATAAGATACAGTCATACAATGGAGTATCATGTAGCCATTAAAAAGAATTAGAATGGATGGATCATAACTTAACTGCTTGGTTTTTCAGTAGATTGAGGTACTACAAATCAGTTCCTTAGATACTACATCATATCTGTGGAATTGATTTGTACTGTTAAACTAAGGAGCTCTGGTCGTGGAGTACCCAAGGCCTTTGACTGCTAACCAGAAGGTTGGTGGTTCAAACCCACCAGCCACGCCATGGAAGGAAGACTGGGCAATCTACTTCTGTAAGATTTACCACCTCAGAAACCCAAAGAGGGTTGCTATGAGTTGGAATCGACTCAATCAGGGAGGCCTAATTTGACTATCAAAGAAGCCCTGGTGGTGCAGTGGTTAAGTGCTAGGCTGCAAACTGAAAGGTTGGTGGCTTGAACCCACTATCTGTTCCAATTTGCTTCCATAAAGATTACAGCCTTAGAAACTCTATGGGGCAGTTCTACTCTGTCCTATGGGGTTGCTTTGAGTTGGAATCGACTAGTCAGCAGCAGGATATAACTGCACAAAGAATGTTCTCCAAAATATATCAAGTGTAACAATCAAGGTACAAAAAAGTATATTGTTTGCTACTGTTTGTGTAATGAAAGAAAGTATATATACATGTACACATAACCTTTCTTTGCCAGGAAACACAAGACTGGTAATGTGGTTGCTTCTGGGGAGGGATACTGAGTGATGGAGCAGTAGGAATGTAGGGGAAGACTTAATTTTCATTGAATACCTTTTGGATTTTGTGTTATATGTGTGTACTACTTGTTCTAAAAATAATTTATTAAAACTAGGTTGGAATAAGCAATGTACATAGGAATGAAACTAAGTACATATGTATTTATGACCCTTGAATTTGCTAGTTTTCATGAAAATGAATAAAACTGTGTTGCAGCAAAAGTGTGCCAGTTTTGTTTATCATCAACAAAGGAAAAAGAGCACATTGCCAGCACGTGATCATTTAAGTTTTGCCTGTCACGTTGTTTATTGGTGTATAAGGTGTTTCCAGTGTTGCTTAGTACATAGCGTACATAGATTCTTAACTGTGTCTTATCCAGTAAGAGCAAACTCTCAGATTATGTTGAAAATGCTGATATGAAGGGGTAGATGAATGTAGACACAATTAAAAATGGAAAGTAATGTTAGCAAATGTTGCAAGTGTGAAAGGGAGGAGTCATTCACTAGTGCAAACAGTCATAAAGGGCCCCATGCATATCATAAAGTGAGTTGAGAAGAAACAAAGAGTCAGAACCACTGCTGTCACCCCTTGCAGCTTTCTTAAGAAATGGTGCCTTAACTCAATGTGCACCCACCGATTACTTGGATGTTTTTGATACTGAATTTTTATGAACAAATGGACTTAGGAGCAGTATGAGTTTTCCTAAGTCGGAGGCTCTAAGTCAGATGGACGTTGGTAACCTGGGGGACTGCCTGTACGGTGTTTCTGTGGGAGTGCAGTGGAGGACTTCTTATCCTAGTGGGGTGGGATGGATGCTGGGAGAACACTCTGCAGGAGATACTACTGTGCATTGAGTGAATGAGCAGGGCTCCGGCAGTCAGAGAGGAAGGGACAGGCCATCCCAGGCAGAAGCAGCAGTATGTACAAAGTCAAGGTGTGAGAGGAACTGCAGGTGGTTCTGTAGGATTGGGCCTGGGGCCTGAGGTAGAGAGTGGTGTAGAAGGGTCGGTGGGGATTTTCCCAAGTGTCTTTGGAAGTTGGTTCATCCACAGACTGCTGCCCCTTGTAATTTTGTGCCGCTGTTAACAAAGCCTAGTGGGTGATGGTGATTGGATTACCCTGCTCCTCAAGGAGCATGCCCTCAGAGTGGCGGGTAGAGTAATGGCACTGCCTCTGTTCATTAGAAAAAAGGGAGAGGGGCACAAGAAAGCCCACATTTGGTTATGTTGCACATAACTAGTTGTGCTGCCTTTTTGAAGAATTACGTCTTTCTCTTCTTTTTCCTGGAAGAAGCTTTCCCCTAGTTTGAGTGCCTCATGGAAACAGTTTGAACCTTATGTTCCCTTTCGTTACATGTGTATTTAAGTTAAGCTCTTTCTACCATTCAGGCATGCGCTTTGTACTTTATACAATGTAGTGTGCATGTTGCAGTGTATAATGTATTCTCCATCACAGGTGTTCAGAAAATTTTGCGAATGTTTAAATGCTTAATGTCCACAGCATACTGGGGTGGGTGAGGTAGGCAGGTGACATTTCCAGTAGATTAGCATGTTTTGGTTGTTACTGTTTCTGAAGGAGAATGTTTCTCCTTTGAAGCTGAACTGCTCTAGGCTTTGAATATGCCCAAAGACAAACTACTCTGGAAAGTTTGAACAGAACCTGCTTAGATGTTTCTGAGTTATGAGAGAGGGAATGAAATAAACTTTTTCAGCTAAAAATAATTTTGCTCAAAAGTTACCAAAAATGGCTGACTAGAAATGCTTTTAAGAACACTTGTCTAAGCTACGGTAAGCTAAAGGTCAAGAAGAAGGCATAGCAGGCTTTTTGGGAAATGATTGGCTCTACTTTGCTAAAGCTTTTGCTGAACTTGTTCTTCCACAGCTACCTCATGGGACAAGTGCTTGTGGAAAATGCTATGCCTTCGACTTAGCAGGGACGTAGAGCTTCTTTAACTGGGGCGTATTTGCTGCCTGTCCCTTCAGACAGTAGACTTGTACCTGTAGAAGGCACTGGGCTGGGTGAAAATGGGCTCTTTCATTCTAAAGATAGTGTACAACTGCCTACATCAATTAGTTATTTAAAGCACACAGCTTCTGTTGTGGAGCAGTTTTTACTCTCGGTGTTATTTGTCAGTCTGTGTGGAGTGCCAGGTAATGGCTCTGCAGTATGTGGAGTTGACATCCATGAGCAGTCATCCTATTAAGGAACCTCTCTGCATTCAGTCTTCTTGCGCCTCATTGAATTGTGGAATCAGTGATCACTTTTATGGGCAGCACTTTTTATTGGTAGTACAGTCTGTTATTGTATGTTTTTGTTTCCCTCTAAAACCACCATACGTTGTTGTTGTTGTTAAGTGCCGTCGAGTCGTTTCCGACTCGTAGCGACCCCATGCACAGCAGAACGAAACACTGCCCGATCCCGCGCCAGCCCCACAATCCCTGCTATACTTGAGCCCATCATCGCAGCCACCGTGTCAATCCATCTCGTTGAAGGATGTGTGATGTTTGTTTAGAGGATCCCTTTGCAGCAGCAGTCTGTGGCATTGGTGGTCTTGAGGAACTAGAGAGATTAGTACTAAGAACTAAGGTTCTTAGTGTTGTAGAATAAAAAATCTTGAATTAGAATGAAATTTAGAGCTGTTTCTTTTCCTCATAAAACCACTTTTAAATGCAGACAACATTAAGCCAGGAAGTTTTTCCTTCCCAAATTATTATTTTAGATATTTGTTGAGTAACTAATGTGTATAAAGTAATAATAAGGGAAGTTAACTGACTTCAAGTTAGGGAATTTCAGACTTCCTTCACTTAAGGAGGAGTGTTAGGTATTCTGTAGGTAAGTGTGGCTTTGGCGTCTTGAGAATTAGGGCCGTTTTAGAAGTAGCTGCTGTTCCACTATAATAAGGATTCATTAAGAATGAGTGTCATCTTGGATTGAGATGATCCTGGTGGTTTCTTAACTTTACCAAACAGTATTCAGAAGCCCAGGAGCATAGCTAAGGTCACATTTACCCAGGGCTGAACGTTGACAAACTGGGAAGAACAGGTTCAGGAGAAGAGTGGGAGCAAAGGACAAAAGCTTGTGATAAAAGTGTGAGATCTTGACATTGGAATAGTTTTTAGTAGTGATGATATCAAAGAGTTATCCAGTGGGTGATTGTGTAGAGATAGAGCCTACTGGAGAACTTGGAGCCTAGAGAACTTGGAGTCTGAGCTTTGAAAGGGCTGCCAGTTTGAGTGTTGAAATAATTGAAGATTAGGCATTGAAATTACTGAGAAAGTTGAGAAAAAAATCATGAAAGTTTTGGAAGTGGAGGGTATGATGTATAAACATGAACTCAGTGGTTCTTGACTGGGTCAGTTTTGTCGCCCAGGGAATATGCAGCAATGTCTGAAGACATTTTTGATTGCCGTAACTGTGGAGGTGCTCTTGGCATTTGGTGGGTAGAGGCCAGGGGTGCTGCTCAGGACAGCCCTCCACAACAAAGAACTTTTGGCCCAGAATGTCAGTAGTGTTGAGGTTGAGAAGTTCTGTATTAGCTTTATGAAAGAGTTGTTGAGTAACAGCAACAGAATATGATTGTTTCCCTTCCTTCCACTTTGCTCTGGAAAACTCTGCTAATCCATTTGTTCTTTCATTTAGTGACCATTTATGGAGCTCCATTTATGTTATCTGCTAGATAAACATTAGAAATAGAAAGATTAATTAGACATCACTTCTTTTCAAGGTTTATTTTAAATTGAAATTGTCAAAGACTTCACCATGCTTGGTTTTACAATCAACACAATGGAAGTAGCAGTCAGGACATAGATGACATATTGTTGTTGTTGTTGTTTGCCGTTGAGTCGGCCCCGACTCATAGCGACCCCTCCTTGGGTTTCCGAGGCAGTATCACTGCGGAAGTAGGATTGCCCAACCTTCCTTCCAAGGAGTGGCTGGTGGATTTGAACCGCCAGCCTTCTGGTGAGCAGTCAAGTGCCTTAGGCACTATGCTACCAGAGCTCCTAGATGACATATAGCACTGGGCAAATCGGCTGCAAAAGATCTCTTTCAAGTGCTGAAGAGCAAAGATGTCTCCTTTGAGGACTAAGGTGCGCCTGACACAAACCGTGGTATTTTCAGTCACCTCATATGCACGTGAGAGCTAGACAGTGAATAAGGAGGACTGAAGAAGAGTTGATGCTTTTGAGCTGTGGTGCTGGTGAAGAATGCTGAAAGTACCATGGACTGCTAAAAGGACTAACAAGTCTGTCCTGGAGGAGGTGCAGACAGAATGCTCCTTGGAGGTGAGAATGGCCAGACTTCGTCTCACATACTTTGGTCATGTTGTAAGAAGGGACCATTCCCTGGAGAAGAATGTCATTCTTGGTAAGGTGGAGGGTCGAAGAAAGAGGGGAAGGCCCTCAATGAGATTGACTGACACAGTGGCAGCGGTGATGGGCTCAAATACAGCAAGAATCAAGGAGCTGGCTCAGGACCGGGCGGTGTTTTAGTTCTGCTGTGCATAGGGTCGCTGTGAGTTGGAGACGACTTGACAGCACCTAACAACAACAACAACATTTTAAATTTCAAATTAATACATGCGTTAGGTTGGGTTCTTTAGAGAAGCAAAACCAGTGATGTTTTTGTGTGTGTGTGTATATATATATTTAGAGAGAGGAAGAGAGTGTGAGTGAGAGAGATTGAGATAGATTGAGAGATTGATTTTTTTCAAGGAAATGGCTTACATGGCTGTAGAGGCTGGAAAGTCTCAAGTCTGGGTCAGACTGAGGGCTTCTCTTGACTCATGTAGCTGCAGGGGCTGAGGAGTCCAAAATCAGCACATAATATGGCATGCTGCTGGCTCACAGGCTGCGGTAGCTAATGAATTCCAAGATTGGCAGGCAGTGTGACAGGCCTCTGGTTAAAGTCCAACGAACTGGAGGTTGTTGTTGTTGTTGTTATTTGCCGTCGAGTCGCCCCTGACTCATAGCGACCCCTCCTTGGGTTTCCGAGGCAGTATCACTACGGAAGTAGGATTGCCCAACCTTCCTTCCGAGGAAGGAAGGAACTGGAGGTGAGAGGACGACAAACCAGATGCAGGATCCAGAGCAAAAACAGAGTTCTTCCAGAACATTCTTATATATTGGATGTAGGCCACACCCTGAGGAAATTTCCTTTTAGCTGATTGGCTGCTCATAACATGTCATCATAAAGGTGATTACATTACATCAGATCTCATTGTGGGGGGTGACTACATCATTACATAACTGCCCAACTACATTGCAACTGCCAAGCCACTGAGAATGATGGCTCAGCCTAGTTGACAGACAACCTTAACCACAATATGCAAATATATTATTGCAACTAAAACACTGAAAATCCAACCCTGTAAAGCCAGTGGCCACTTTTGACCACCATCTCCATTCTCTTCCTTCCATAGAGGTACTTGGTAGTGCCAGTTTGAAGGCTGCCATCCCAGCATCCCAATTTCTTCTCCCACTCTTGTATGCTAGCCTCAAAGGCTGAATTTTGAAAATTTGTCTTAGCTGGCAAGCTTCTTTAGACAGGGACCAGGTGTTAGGCTTCTGTTTTTGAACTGTATTACAGTATGTGGTACACAGTTGTCACTCTAAATGGTTGCTGAAGAATGAATGAATGAATAGAAAAGCAGGAATGAGGAGCAAAAAGAGATCCAGCTCCTAAAAATGGCCTTCAGACTTTGGAAGACTATGAAGTATGTTTATGGAAAAAATGAATTCATGTCAGGATGTGGAAGAAATGTTGAAAGACAGAAGAAAATTAAAAGCTGTAGGCCTGCTCACAGTACAAGGTAGGCACCAGAGAGTCCAGTTGAATGAGCTGGTAGGAAGGCAAACAAGGAGTTGAGAAGGTGCAGAGGTCCTTACTGTATATATAGGGTTGAGGAGGGAGGTAGGGAGAAGGTTAGTAGGAGTTAGCAATAACTTACCAATGCAGGAACTTTTCAAGGAATTCTGGTGGCGTAGTGCCTAAGACATTTATTTAACTGGTCACCAGAAGGTTGGCGTTTCAAAGTCACCAGCCACTCCATGGAAGGAAGATTGGGCAATCTACTTCTGTAAAGATTTACCGCCTTGGAAACCCAGTGCAGGTTGTTATGAGTCGGAATCGACTGGAAGACAGTGACTTTGTTTGTTTGTTTTGGTTGCAGGAATGTTTTAGAACTAGAAGTGTCCTAAAGTCCTTTTGGAGTGTTGGTGTGATAGAAACCTTCCCAGTTGCTCTTACACTCTACAGAGATTCTGTGCGTTGGTGGTGTTAGCTGCTTTCGAGTATAATACGCAGATTATAAATTGTTACAGATCACAAAATGCATGACTTAAGGCTCCAGAGTGTTACTCATGGTGTTCAGGTAGTACTTAAAGCCAAGTCCTTTGAACTCCTTGGTCACAAGTGTGCGTGGCATTGCTTTTAGATTGATCTGTTGTCTGACAGTCCCTTCCAGCTCTAAAATGCCTTGTTTAAATATGGTCTGTGTGTTTTAGCTTTGTTATGAGAACTCTGACTTTTGCATTTGCTGCTTCAGATATAAAATGTGTGATGTTAATAATGCGTTCCTGTGTTTCATAATTCATGTGTAAGACAAATTTTTTCCACATAAGTTACACCTTCAGGAAATCTGGTCTGTCTTTAGATGCCAGTCTGTGTACAACCTTGAGCTGAGGTATTTAGCTTCTTTCCTGCTCTGTCTACTAAGCACTGATGTTAGTGGCCACTGAACAAGGTGTAGTTAACCAAAACTCTTACCTGACAAGTCCCTCTAAAGGAAAATATTTTTTTGACACTTATTTTTTTTACATACACAACTCAGTACTTTAAAGAATTTACAGAGTTGTTCAGCCTTTACTGCTATCCAATTTTAGAACATTTCTGTCATCCCAAAATTGACACTTATTTAAAAAAAAAATCAATTTTCACTTTGCCCATGGGCTTTAATTATGCTTCTTTCCCCCTTGTTTTGGTTGGAAAAATAAAGAAATCCTGTGGTTAATAGCATGCACACATTTGAGTTCAATACTCTGATCTTCTAGCTGATAATAATTGCCTCTCACAAGCACCTTTTCCCCTTCTCAACCTCATGGACCTCTGGAACTGGCCTGGGACAGTCTTGTCTATTGGTTTCCTCAAACTGCCTTTGAAAACAGATGAGTAGACTTATTAAAATCATTGCTGGTTACCATGGTTATGGTTGTCACTGTGGGCTGATTGGGAAGGCAGTTATTATGGTCATCAGAAATGCATACCAGAGGGGACAAAAAGGCAAGTGGCTTTTGGCTGCTTAGCTGTGTTGCAGGTAGAGTGGCTGTCGTAGGGAGACACAGAGAGATGATTTGCTTAGCAGCCTTCTCCTCCAAGTGGAACCCCCTTCCAAAAGTGAGCACAGAACTTCACCTTTGTTGCGTCCTCATTTTATGCATTTTAGATGCAGTTTCTCCATCTCACCCCTTATTCATTTTATATCATATTAAACTTCATTAAGAGGTACTGTTTGAGGGCTGTTCTGTGTTGAGACAGTGTGGGTAGGGAATATTTTGTAAAGGACTTGTGATTTAGTTGGGCTGTTGTTAGGTGCCATTGAGTCAGCTCTGACTCACAGCGACCCTGCATACGACACAATGAAACCCCTCCCGATCCTGCGCCCTCCTCACAGTCCTTGCCTTGCTTGAGCCCATTACTGCAGGCACTGTGTCACTCCATTCGTTGAGGGTCTTCCTCTTTTTCACTGTCCCTCTACTTTACCAAGCAAGCATGCTATCCTTCTCCAGTTGGGTAGATGAGATATCAACTCAGCCAAAATTAAATATGAGTTTAAGTTGATGATGGGAAATATCATATAGTTTTAATTTTTTGGTGAGAAAGGCCAATTATGGTGCACAATTGCATCACAGTTGTTTTTCTAGATTTGCTGTACACTTGCAAAGGAGAAGCCCAAAGAAGGGAAGAAAGGAGATTCAGAATGTAAACCAAGATGATTGAAAACATTTTTGTGACCTTTACATTCTTTTTAATGAAGTTGTCATTGCTTATATTGATTTTAAACCTGGGAGACTGCAGGAAACTTTCCTCTGGCCCCGGAAGTAGACTCAGACTTTTCTCTGTGTTGCTGCATGATCTTGGTTTCTGTCACTGTTTACAGGATCTCCAGTGACTCTCTTTGGAAGTTGATGGTCAGAAGTCTTACACATGATGTAATATACTAAATACTTAAAAATATTTGTGGAAGGAATAAATGAAATTCTACAGTGAAAAGACAACATATAGGAGAAAGGAATATATGGAGATAATTTAGGTACTTAAATCTTTAGGAACAGTGTTATTGATGGCAGGTGGGCAACTGGGAGAGTTGAAGGGGACTTTCAAAATTCTCTTCAGACCTCTTCTGAGGGCAGCACTCTTTTCTCACTGGTGCTTTGGCTGGTGAATTTGAAGAGTTCATACTGTTTCTGCTCATCTGAATGTCTCAAATGACTCTGCAGATCAACCACCTAGGAGTGTGTGTTGATCAAAACTATCTGAGCTGTCAGCCAGGGCTTTTGAAGGATGGCTGTCTGGATGTACTAGACTGGATGGAAAAGAATGCTCATTAGTTCTCTATGGCTTATATTACTCGAGCCCTTTAAAGCAGTGTTAGTGTGTGCAGATGTCAGTAAGGCCCTACACTTCCCTCACCTGTCAGATTCTGAGGCCTTCTTGTTCAGGAAATGGACTGTTTCTCTTTTGTACTGCTCTTCATTTTAATAGTCTGCGCTAAGAGTTGGCCACCTTTTTCAGGACTTCAGGGATTGATGTGTGAAGATCTACATCCTTCTGGCCAGTAACTCATTGCTGTTGAGTCAGATCCGACTCATGGCGACCCCTGCTTGGGTTTCTGAGGAGATACCTTTATGGAAGTGGATTTTCCAACCTTCCTTCCAAAGAGTGGCTGGTGGGTTTGAACTGCCAGCCTCCTGGTTAGCAGTCAAATGCCTTAGGCACTGCGCCACTAGAGCTCCCAGTAGAGAAGTGGATTACAAGCCCCTTGTTCACAGAAAACTCTGTTCTGTTGCTTCTTCCCTTTTCCTTAATCAACATTGTTATCTTGTGAGCAGCCAGAGAGAACCCCTCCTCTCCAGGGACCATTTCTCTGCTAGATTTCATATTTCCTGGTGACTTTTCTTTTGGGGGGGGTGGTTGTTTAAAAGAGTTTTATTGAAGTCAAAGGTATTTTGCCCTTATAGCTATTTTAAAATAATTCTTCCCTGACCGTACTGTGGGAGACACAGGGTAGGAGTGGTATCCCACATTGGATCATAGTCTCAGGGGGTTTTGGGTTTGGTGGTATATCAGTTATTGTTTCCTTCATTAGGAGAAGAATCATAAGTGAGAAGGGAGAGGGAAATTTTTGTTTGGGAGCGAAAATAAAAAGCAGCTTTTCTGAGGCTAGAATGGGATCCTGTGTGGTAAACTATGAACTCATCCTCTCTGCCTTCTTCCCTTCGTGCTTCAGTTGATTTCACAGCAGCTGTTTCCAGCTGGCCTCTGGATTTTGCCCAGAACCCTTGGGATGGCTGTGGTGACTCACACAGCTGGGCTTTTTTCCATAATGGTCCCACTCTAGCTTCTCAAGATATAGGAGGAAAGGGTGACTTGGGTTGCACTGGAGTTGACTTTCTGTTGGGATCCCTGTCTCCTGAAGGCCTCTGGGCTTGATTTATTTTCTTTTGGAGCTGTGATCCTGGGAGATAACATTGCTGGGGGGAGGGGAGGCACATGTGTTCACTGAAGAAAGTATGTTTTCTACTAAGTGAAA
>NW_006922008.1:467961-474203 GCF_000298275.1 Orycteropus afer afer
GAGATGGAGGGGTGAGCGCTGAAACCCCAGTTAGTGAAGGTGTGGGTGCTGTTCTCTGTACTCACTCTGATTCTGATTCGTGGTTTTGATGTTTTCTGAGAAGAATTCGTTTCTTTAGTTTAGAATTAGTTGTTCTTTTTTTTCAAAGTCGTCCCTCTGCAGTCTCCCAGTAAGCACCACATTTTTCTACCCATCTTCCCTTCCGTGGATGCCACCCATCCATTCCCAGTTTGGAAACCTATTCAGTTGAGATGTCTCAGCACACTACATGAATGAATGAATGAATGAATGAATGGATCTTTCACTATTTGAAACATTGTCTGCTTTAACCTCTCTGAGCACTAGACTCATATTTCTAAAATAAAAAGCTTTAGAAGAAGTGCTCTAGGCCTGCACTGTTTAATACAGTAGCCCCTAGCCACTGTTGAATGCTTGAAATGTCGCTAGTCCAAATGAAGATGTGCCATGTCAAGTACACACCAGATTTAGTTCATTTTTTTTATATTGACATTGTTTTTTTATTGCCTTGCTGAAATGCTAATATTTGGATATATTGATTTCATTAAAATAGATTAAAATTAATCTCAATGATTTCTTGTTACCTTTTTTGATGTGGCTGGTAGAAAATTTAAAATCATACATGTAGCTCATATTTCTGACTCTCATTATATTTCTACTATAAACAGAAGAGGGAGGTACTGTAGTACTGGTATGCTTCTCACTGGTTGGGTCTGTTTCCAGAACTTGGAGGTACCTTTAATGATAGTTGGATATGTACAGCCCAGTGTACTACAGCATACTCTCTGTATTAGTTATCTATGGCTGTGTAACAAATTACCCTGAAGTTTACTGGCTTAACACACTTACCTAACAGTTTTTGTGAATCAGAAATTTAGAAAAAAACTTAGCTGTGTGTCATTCTGGCTCCTCAGGCTTCAGTCAAGCTGTTGACTGAGGCTGCAGTCATCTGAAGGCTTGGCCGGGACTGGAGGATCCGCCTCCAGAACGGTTTGTTTACATGCCCATTGGCAGCTGCCTCAGGTCCTCACTGGCTGTTGGTGAGAGGCCTTAGATCCTTACCACATAGGCATCTCTTTAGGCTCCTTGGATGTTTTCCTGACATGATACTTAGCTGCTGTGGTGGCATAGTGCCTAAGGCATTTGACTGCTAACCAGAAGGTTGGTGGTTCAAACCCACCAGCCACTCTGTAGAAGGAAGATGGGGCAATCTACTTCTGTAAAGATTTACCTCCTTGGACACCCAGTGGTAGCTGCTATGAGTCGGAACCAAGTCAATGGCAGTGAGTTTTTTTTTTTTTTTTGGTTTAGAGTGAAAAGAGAGAAAGTAGGTGAAAAGTGGCTATTGTAGTGCTTTTTATGACCTAGTTCCTGAAGTCAGTTCTGTCACATCTGTTTTATTCCATCTGCCAGGAGCAAGTGTCCAAGTATAGCCCTTCTCAAGGAGAGGGGAATTAGACTTTACCTCTTGAAAGGAGTTGTTAAGTGCTGTTGGGTCAGCTCTGACTCGTGGTGACCCCATGCACAACAGAACGAAACACTGCCTGGTCCGGTGCCATCCTCACAATCCTTGCACATCTGAACCCATCGTCGCAGCCACTGTGTCAATCTATCTCATTGAGGGCCTTCCCCTTTTTTTGCTGACTCTACTTTATCAGGCATGATATCTTTCTTTAGGGACCAGTCCCTTCGGACGACATCACCAAAGTAGGTAAGACGAAGTCTGGCCATTCTTGCTTCCAAGTAGCATTCTTGCTGCACTTCTTCCAGGACAGATTTGTTGGTTCTTCTGGCAGTCCATGGTATTTTCAGTGTGTTTTGAATGCCCCAATTAAAATGCGTCAGTACTTCTTCAGTCTTCCTTATTCATTGTCCAGCTTTCACATGCGTATGAGGCTATTGAAAATATTATGGCTTGGGTCAGGCACACCTTAGTCTTCAAAGTGACATTGTAGCTCTTTAACATTTTAAAGGGGTCCCTTGCAGCAGATTTGCCCAGTGCAATACTTTATCTGATTTTTTGACTGATGTTTCCATGGGCATGGATTGTGGATCCAAGTGAAATGAAATATCTAACAACTTCAATCTTTTCTCCTTTTATTGTGATGTTGCTTATTGGTCTATTTGTAAGGATTTTTGTTTCTTTGTGATGAGGTGTAATCCATACTGAAAGCTGTAGTCTTTGTTCTTCATCAATGAGTACTTCAAGTCTTCTTCACTTTCAGCAACCAAGGTTGTGTCATCTGCATATTGCAGGTTGTTAATGAGTCTTCCTCCAATCCTGATGCCATTTTCTCCTTCGTATTGTCCAGCTTCTTGGATTATTCCTCAGCACACAGATTGAATAAGTGTGGTGAAAGGATACAACTCTGACACACACTTTTCCTGGTTTTAAACCATACAGTATTCCCATGTTCTGTTTGAATGACTGCCTCTTGGTCTGTGTACAAGTTATGATCCCCACAGTCAAATGCCTTTGCATAGTCAATAAAACACAGGTAGGCATCTTTCTGATATTTTTTGCTTTCAGCCAAGATCCATCTGACATCAGTAGTAATATCCCTTGTTCCACACCCTCTTCTGAATCCAGCTTGAATTTTTGGTGGCTTCCTGTTACTGTACTACTGCAACGGTTTTTGAATTATTTTCAGTAAAAAATTTTACTTGCATGTGATATTAATGATATGGTTTGATAATTTCCGTATTCCGTTGGATCACCCTTCTTTGGAATGGGTACACATAGGAATCTCTTCCAATCAGTTAGTCAGGTAGCTGTCTTCCAGATTTCTGGCATAAATGAGTGAGCACCTCCATTTATTGGAACATCTCAGTGGATATGCCATCAATTCCTGGAGCCTTGTTTCTCACCAATTCCTTCAGTGCAGGTTGGACTTTTTCCTTCAATACTATCGGTTCTTGATCTTGAAGTGGTTGAATGTTGACCAGTTCTTTTTGGTACAGTGATTCCTTCTATTTTCTTTTAATGCTTCCTGCATTGTTTGGTATTTTGCCCATAAAATCCTTCAATATTGCAACTCAAGGCTTAAATTTTTTCTTTAGTTCTTTCAGCTTGAGAAATTCCAAGCATGTTCTTCTCTTTTGGTTTTCTAATTTCAGATCTTTCCACATTTTATTATAATACTTTACTTTGTCTTCCTGACCCACCTGAAATCTTCTGTTCAGCTCTTTTATTTCATCATTTCTTCCATTTGCTTTAGCTACTCTCTGTTCAAGAGCAAATATCAGTGTCTCTTCTGACATCCATTTTGGTCTTTTTTTCTCTACTGTCTTTTTTATGACCCTTTGCTACCTTCATGTTTGATATTTTTAATGTCATCCTACAACTTGTCTGGTCTTCGGTCATTGGTGTTCATTGTTTCAAATCTGTTCTTCACATGGTCTCTAAATTCGGATGTGATATAGTCAAGGTCATATTTTAGCTCTTGTGGACTTGTTTTAATTTTCTTCATCTTCAGTGTGAACTTGCATATGAGCTATTGTTGGTCTGTTCCACAGTCAGCTCCTGGCCTTGTTGTGACTGATGATAAAGAGCTTCTTTATCACCTTTCCACAGATTTAGTCAGTTTGATTACTGTATATTCTGTCTGGGGAGGTCCATGTGTATAGTTGCTGTTCATGGTGTTGAAAAAGGTACTTGTAACTAGTAAGCTGTTGGTCTTGCAAATCTATCATGCAGTCTCCAGCATCATTTCTATCACCAAGGCAGTATTTTCCAACTACTGTTGTTTTTCTTTGTTTCTAACTTGCATCCCAATAACTAGTAATAGTCAGTACATCTTGATTGCATGCTTGATCAATTTTTAGATTGTAGAAATTGCTATAAATCATCAGTTTCTTCATCTTTGACTTTAGTGGTTGGTATGTAATTTGAGTAATAGTAATATTAACTGGTCTTCTTTGTAGGCATATGGATATTATCCTGTCATTGACAGCATTGTACTTTAGGATAGATATTGAAGTGCTCTTTTTGATGATGAGTGCAACACCATTCCTCTTCAGTTTGTCATTTCTGGCCGAGTAGATCATATGATTGTGTGATTCAGAATGCCTGTTACCAGTCCATTTCAACTCACTAATGCCTAGGATAGCAATCTTTATGCATTCCATTTCATTTTTGACAACTTCCAGTTTTCCTAGATTGATACTTTGTACATTCTGTGTTCTGATTATTAATGGATGTTTGCAGCTGTTTCTTCCCATTTTGAGTTGTGCCCTATCAGCAAATGAAGGTCCCAAAAGTTTTACTTCATCCACATCATTAAGGTCGACTCTGCTTTGAGGAGGCAGCTCTTCCCCAGCTGTGTTTTGAGTGCCTTCTGAACTAAGGGGCTCCTCTTTCGACACTGTATCAGACAGCGTTTCACTGCTATTCATAAGGTTTTCAGTGGCCATTTTTTTCAGAAATGAATGACCCCACCTGTTCTTGTTACCTAGTGCCTCTGACAAGAATATACCGCAGATGGGAGGGCCTTAACAAACAGGAGTTTGGAGGTTTACAGTTTGGAGGCTTTAAGTCCAAGTTCAAAGTGCCAGGTTTTAGGGGCTGGGTGAAAGCCCCTCAACCTTGGGGTCCAGCTCTGCCTCCTGCTCCTGGCCCACTGGAGCTAGAGGCATTTCTTCACTGACAGCTGCTAGCTGCTGAGGCTGACAAGCCCAAGATTGACAAGTAAAAAGGCACAGTCCCCATATTACCAAACCACATGGCAGGCCATTAGTTTAAGTCCATTGTAAGTCCTAAGGTCTGCAGAGCATGGCAGGCTGCTGAACAATGACATGGCTATATGCAGGGACCAAGCATGCCTTAAGCTAGAGACTATCCCCAAGGCTTCTCCTTAAAATACAGGAAGCAGACCACATCCCAAAGGCAGCTACTCAGCTGCTTGTGATAGATCCCACCATGGAGTTGATTGCCAGTCTCATCCTGCCCAGCCACTCAACCAGGTCCAGCCAAGTTGATATACAAATTTAACTACCATATATTGCCCTTCTTCTGAGTCTCTCTTAGTCTGGAAGCTCTGCTGAAGTCTGTCCACAATGGATGACCCAGCTGGTATTTAAAATAGTGGCAACATAGCTTTGAGCATCGCTGCAACATGCAGGCCACCACGGTGCAACACACGAGAGGTTGTTGAGCGCTTGTTACACATGAGGAGGAGTAAATGGCATTTGGAGGGATGTAGAAGAATCTAAGTAGTGGTTGAAAAAAAGCTAAGAATTTGTGTACATATTTTCAAACCACCCAAAAAACCAAACCAATTACTATTGCTCTGCCTTCTGGCAACCCCATGTATTTCAGAGTGGAAGTATGCTCCATAGGGTTTTCAATGGCTGTGATCTTTTGGAAGTAGATTGCCAGTCCTTTCATCCAGGGTGCCTCTAGACGGACTCAAACCACCAGCCTTTCACTTAGTAACCGAGTGTGTAACTATTTGCATCCCCCAGGGACTCCTGCATCGTGTATTTTCCTCTGCCTTTCGCTCTTGTTAGCATACCTGGATTTTATTGATTACCTCTGATCATTGTCAGAATGGCATCATAATTTTACTCTCATCTCTATTTTAGCAATATTATTTTGAACAATTTTGTTCATTTTGAGGATGTAAACTCTGACTTGTAGCCAAAATAGTCCTTTATGGTGGCAAAGGTGAATTTAGCTTTGCTTTGGCATTAAACGCTGGTATGTGTCCAAGTTCTGTCTGAACTTGAGTTGATTCTTAGTAGTTGATTCTTAGCTGTGTGGACATTACATGGTAAACATGTTCAAACCATTGGGTAACAATAGTAGTGTTATTATAAACTTTTACATTATATTTCTCTTAATTAAGATTCAGAGGCCTTAAGCACCATTCTTTCACTCTTCCTCTGAGAGGTTGGAAAGTAAAGCAGGGTGTCCTGTTTTATACACTACAAGTAGGGAAAGGAAAGTGAGTTCACTTATTAAATGTTGTTGAGCACTTGTTACACATGAGGATGAGTGAATGGTGTTGGGAGGGATGTCGAAGAATCTGAGGGAGAGACATATGCTTTGCTCTCAGATACCTGAGAGTGTAGATGGGGGCTAAGATCAGTGTGCAAATCACACTACCTGAGAGTGTAGATGGGGGTTAAGATCAGTGTGCAAATCACACTACCTGAGAGTGTAGATGGGGGCTAAGATAGAGGAAGGATCAGTGTGCAAATCACACTACCTGAGAGTGTAGATG
>NW_006922008.1:474438-491073 GCF_000298275.1 Orycteropus afer afer
GGATCAGTGTGCAAATCACACTACCTGAGAGTGTAGATGGGGGCTAAGATAGCGGAAGGATCAGTGTGCAAATCACACTACCTGAGAATGTGTATAGGGGCTAAGATAGCGGATGGATCAGTGTGCAAATCACACTACCCGAGAGTGTGTATGGGGGCTAAGATAGCGGATGGATCAGTGTGCAAATCACACTGCTAAGTTTCCAGAGATGGGTTCATCCATGCTGCCCCTCTCTCTCTTTCAATTTTGGGTTAGCCTCAAACTTCTCAAGTCTGGATTGAGGCAAAGATGCAAGACCTGTAGGATTAATGACCCAGGAGACATAAACAATGAGGGTCAATCTGTCTGTACTGGGTCATGGTGCCTAAGGCATTTGATTGCTAACTGGAAGGCTGGCGGTTCAAACCCACAAGCCACTCCTTAGAAGGAAAATTGGGCAATCTACTTCTGTAGAGATACCGCCTCGGAAACCCAAGGAGGGGTTGCTGTGAGTCAGATCTGACTCCATGGCAGTGAGAGACTGGGTCAAAATGGAGCTTTGGTGCAAGGAAGCTAGGTGTAGTAGGGGAAAGTGATTGGGTTAGGATAACGTTCAAGGTTCAGGAGAACGAGTATTCAGGTCAAACCACTTGCCTTCATTAATTTCGGCTGTCTGGTCTGTCTTTTGCTTGACTTCACTTAAGTGTTTCCTCGAGAATTTCACTTTATGTTTTCAGTTTGAGACATCTGAAACTTTAGATGAATGGGTTGTTAGTAAGTTTGTTGCCTTGGGCAGAGAATTAAAGATATGTTGAATCTAGCTATCTTCTAAATCCTTGTTATCTTTGTCATCATTTTGATACTTAATTTTTAGTTGTGAATTGCTACTTTCCTTTTTTTCTTTTTTTGTTGTTGTGATCTCTTTTATCTCTATCAAACTAAACCAAACCCACTGCCTTTGAGTTGATTCAGACTCAGTGATCCCCATAAGGTTTCCAGGGCTGTAAACCTTTATGGAGGTAGATTGTTTCATCTTCCTTATGCAGAGCCGCTTTTAGGTGTGAACTGCTGACCTTCTGGTTAGCAGCCCTGTGCCTTAACCACAGTCCACCAAAGTGCCCTGTCTCTTACCTTTAGCGAGACATAATTGTTTTGAGGACCATGCTTTAATTTTTTTGTTACCCTAATAATGTTGTTGTTGTTGTTATTTACTGTCCAGTCGGACCCGACTCATAGCGACCCCTCTTTGGGTTTACGAGGCAGTATCGCTACAGAAGTAGATTGCCCCATCTTCCTTCCGAGGAGTGGCTGGTGGGTTTGAACCGCCAGCCTTCTGGTTAGCAGTCAAGTGCCTTAGGCACTATGCTACCAGAGCTCCCACCCTAATAATAATCAGTTGTATTTTCAGTTGTATGTTTGAGAGGATATGTATTCATGAAAAAGACCAGGCCCGCTGGTCTGATAGAGACAGGTGGAACCCCTGAGACTATGGCCCTTGGTCACCTTTTAGGCCTGGAACTGAACTCACCTCTGTGGCTCAATTTTCAACCAAACAATAGACAGGTCTGTAAGGTGAATAGTAACACTAGGGAGGTACAGCACTCCTTAGGACAGTCAACCATTTGAGTGCAAAAGAGCAGTATTTGCCCGAGGACAGAGTTCAGAAGGCAGAAAGGAAGGGTTAGTTAAGAAGGAGAAACAGAAATGGGTAACACAGGGAGGAAGTGGGATTGGGATAGATGAGTGATGTTAGATTGTGGGGATTGTGATCAATGACATGAAACAAAATGTGTATGAATTGTTCAAGGGAAAACTGATTTGCTCTGTAAACTTTCACTCAAATTACAATGCAAAGTAAAAAAGAAAGAAAAGACAAAGAGGCTGTGTCTTCAGATATATTGGCAATATCCACTGGAGAGGTAAGGTTTTCTTTAGTGTATCAGAGGTGAGCGTTAGGTATAGAGCTCAGTGGTTATGAGTTTGGGTTTTAGAGTTCTGCTGACTCTGCTAGGAGCTCTGGTAGCATAGTGCCTAAGGTGCTTGACTGCTAACCAGAAGGCTGGCAGTTCAAACCCACCAGCCACTCCTTGGAAGGAAGGTTGGGCAGTCTACTTCCGTAGTGATACCGCCTCGGAAACCCAAGGAGGGGTCACTATGAATCAAGTCTGACTCGAGGGCACATAACAACAGCAACAACTGACTCTGCTCAGGAGCTCTGGTGGTGTAGTGGTGTAGTGAGTAAGGTACTTGACTGCTAATCACAAGGTCAGTGGTTCAAACCCACCAGCTATTCGGCGAAAGGAAGACAGGGCGATCTACTTCCGTAAAGATTGATAACCTAGAACCCCAGTTGGGGGTCGCTGTGAGTCAGAAATGACTTGATGGCAGTGAGTTAGGTTTTTTTGGTTATTGATTCTGCTGCTTAATAGTTTTATAAGCTTGGGCAAGTTTCTTAATTTCTCTCTGAGGCTCAGTTCCTTCATCTGTAAAATAGGGTGAATAATAGTTTCTTCCTTATAAAGTTGTAAGAACTGAGATTGCAAGTAAAGCAAGTAAAACACTTAGCACAGGTGCAGTTATGTGTGTTAGATTTGTTAATAAGCAGTTGTTTAAAACCCACTGCCATCGAATTGATTCTGACTCATAATGACCTCCTTAGGGCCCAAGGCTGTTAATCTTTATGGAACCAGACTGCCGTGTCTTTTACTCACGGAGCAACTGGTGGGTTCAAACTGTCGACCTTTCGGTTAGCAGCCCAATGCCTTACCCACAGTGCCACCAGAGCTCCTTAATCAATTGTTTATTATTATAATTATTGTTGTTATTATTTTATGATTGTTGTTGTTGTTGTTGTTGTTATGTGCCGTCGAGTCGGCCCCGACTCATAGCGACCCCTCCTTGGGTTTCCGAGGCAGTATCACTACGGAAGTAGGATTGCCCAAACCTTCCTTCCGAGGAGTGGCTGGTGGGTTTGAACCGCCAGCCGTCTGGTTAGCAGGCAAGTGTCTTAGCCACTATGCTACCAGAGCTCCCATTTTATGATTAGAGGTGTTGAAATTCTTGTTTCTGGAGCCTCCCATTATTTGAGATTATTTATTGATTTGTCAGTAATTATTGGAAGTGCCAGAAGTCTGAACCCAGCGCCTGTTCTTGTCAGCTGAATTGATCCAGATCATAGCTGGCTCCACACAGTGAGTTTTCTTGTTTACTGCAGTAAAATAGAAAATGCGAAACTGGGGTTATGTTCTTTTTCTTTTCTTTTTATTATTAATGCATTTTATTGAAATATAATTTATGTACAGTGAAATACACAAAAGTAAAGTGACAAGGGTCAATGCATTTTTTTTTTTTTTGCAGTTTTCCCTCCCCTTCCCTCCCTGGCAACCAACAAAGAAAGTTTCCCTCCATATAGAAACCTTTCCTTGACCCTCCACAACAATGAACTAATACTATATTTACCTTCTGTGATTGACTTATTTCACTCAGCATGATGTCTTTCAAGTGTATCTATATTATGTGGTGTTTTGCAGACTCTACCTTTTTCTTTAGTGCTGCGTGTTGTTGTTTTTATGTGCCGTAGAGTTGGACCTGACTCATAGCAACCCCTCTTTGGGTTTCTGAGGTGGTATCATTATGGAAGTAGATTGCCCAACCTTCCTTCCGAGGAGTGGTTGGTGGGTTTGAACCGGCAGCCTTCTGGTTAGCAGTCAAGTGCCTTAGGCACTACACTACCAGAGCTTCTTAGTGTTGCATAGCATTCCATTATGTGTATGTACCATAGTTTGGTCATCCACTCTTCTGCTATAAATCTTAGCGATAAGTCTCTTGCCAGATAGGTAATTATCTGCAAATATGAATTTGTTGCTGCCATTTTTGTTACGTGCTTTTTCATGTTGTCGATTTATTTGTTTCATATAATTTTCTATGCTGTGAGTTCATTTTGTTTATAAATCATGTTATCACTTTCTTCATTGCTATTGTTTTAGTATTTGCTGAATATTTATGCTGGTCCTCTTTTTTGATGTGAACGTTTATCATTTTTCTTTGAGGTTACTCTGTGATTTATAGTTTTCTTCCCAAGTTTAGAACAGTCTGTTCTATCTTGTAGTTTTCTAGACTTCCCTACCATCTAGAAGTTCTATAACGACACAGTTTTTTCCCTCTTCTTGGTTTGTGGTTGTCCTCATTTGTCAATTGATGTTCGCTGTTTACAATCTTGTAGGCTTATTTACTTTGGATATTTCCATAGCTGGGTTGGCTTCTCAGTTATATCATCATGTGTGTTAATGGTGAGTTGTTGTTGGCTATTGTTGCTTCTCTGTCTAAAGGGCTCCCTTTAGCATCTCTTGTAAGGTTGGTCTGGTTTTAAAAATTCCCTTAATTTCTGCTTATCTAGAAATGTCCTAATTTCACCATGATATTCGAGGGACAGTTTTGCTGGGTACATAATTTTTGGTTGGAAATTATTCTCTTTCAGGGTTTTATATACACTATCCCACTGTCTTTTCGCCTGTATGGTTTCTGTTGAGAAATCCAAGCTTAGTCTTATTGGGTGCCCCTTGTAGACAACTTCTCGTTTTTCCCGTGGTGCTCTCATGATCCTTTCTTTGTCTTTGGTTTTGGTAAGTTTGATGTTGATATGCCTTGGTGATTTTCTTTTGGGGTCTATCCTGTTTGGGGTTCATTGGACTTCCTGAATGGATATATTTTCATCTTTCATCATACCAGGAAAATTCTCTTCCAACAAATCTTCGACAGTTTTCTCTATCTGTTTCTGTTCTGGAATTCCGATTACACATAGGTTATTCCTTTTGATGGTATCCCACACGAACCTTGGGCTTTCTTCATTTTGTTTTGCTATTTTTTCTGATTGATCCCTTTCCAAAGAAGTGTTCAGGTATTTGCCTTCAGTCTCCCTAATTCTGTCTTCCATTGATTCAGTTCTGCTCCTTTGCCCATTCCATGTCTTGCCTATTTCTGAAAATTTAGTATTAATCTTCTGGATTTATGTGTGTAGATTTTTTATCATTTCTGATTTTTTCATTTATTTTGTCATTTTGTTCTTGTATTTTCTTTCAAAATTGTTCTAGGCTTTTGTTTGTGTTTTCTTTGATCTGTCTCTCAATTTGTTGAAGATTCCTAAATATAATTCTTTTGAATTCCTTATCAGGGAGTTCCAATGCTGCAGACACATCCTTAGGGATGTGTTTTGGGTCTGTATCCTGGTCTCTTGTTTCTCCTGGTTTATCTTACTTCTTTGCGTAGACTGATGCTCTGTTGTCTCCAAGGCATTGTGATGTTTTTGTGTTTATATTTAATTGGTGATTGTATTTGGAGTGGCTTGCCCAGTTTTCATTTTCTTTGTTTTGTTTGTATGCTGTCTATGCAAGCAAGGTATTATGCTCCTCTGTTCGCTAGTTTACAGTACTTATACACATACCACCTGTCTCCTTTCCTGTTGTCAGCCTCTCATATGTCCCTGCCAACCTTGGCAAACAGAGCCTATTCTTAGATCTCTGGAATCCAAATGAGAATGCTATCACTTTAAAATCCAAAATGGTTGCCACTTGTAAACATTCAAAATGGCTGCACCCTCGGTCACTTTAAATGTCCAAAATGGCTGCGCCCTCCGGACAGCTCAGGTTGTCTCCCTTCTTGCTATTTCCTTTCCTAGTCATAGGCCACCAGCCAGTCGTCCCTGCAGCCCTTGGTGACCAGGGCTGATCTTTAGGTCAATTCTCAGGTACCAACACCACTTTGAAATATTCAGGCTGTTGGTCCCATCAGAGTAGTGGACAGTCCACAGCTCCAACCGTCTCTGTACTCACTGTTTTCATTCAGGTTTTTGTGCTAGTTGGTGCCTAATCCACTTCTGTATAGTTCATTTCAAAGCTCAGGGCCCCAAGATTATCCTCTGTATCTCTGTCAGTTGGTTTTTCTTTTCTTTGTTGAAGAGGGTCTGTGTCGCTTGTCCGCCCATTCCTCCATCTTACCAGAAGTCCAGGGTTATGTACTTGCAGAGGTGTCCCCCTCCTAGTGCCTTGAGGCTGCCGTTTTCAATATATGGTAGACGTCAGGGGTGGGGTGGGGTGGAGAGGGGTTCAGGTCCTCTTGTTTTGGTCTGCTCAGTAGACTCTGACTCCTCCAGAAGCTCACTCAGCCAGGCTGATGCTGACTGCTGTTGGGAAGCTCAAGACCTTCTGCCCCCTCTGGTTTTGTGTTAGAGAATCGTTTCAGAATCCTTAGGGCAACCAAACCCGTCACGCCTTTCACGTGGCTCCTTGGCTGGCAACCAGAATGTAAGCGCCTCTGGTCATCTGTGCACTCCTGTGATCTCAGGCCCCACTCGGCTTTTTTCCCGTGACCTGACCTTCCAGTGGCTCCTTGTAGACTCTCCTGCTTTGCCCTCTGGAACCCTGTTGCGTAGTAAACACACTTCTTCATCCTCAGCCTCTTATTGCATGTCATTTCTACCCTTTTCTCTGAAATAAATTTGGTTTCTTTCCGAGAACATCACACCCCACTCCTAGTGGATGTTTTCTTTTCCTCTGTTAGGGAAGTCAGTATCCTGTTTTCCTTTTTCCCCACTCTCCAGTACTCATATTGAATCCATGGTCCTTCTACCCTTGCATGAAATCCCCTGCTTCTTAAAGCACATGTAATCTGGCTACTCTACCCTCTTCACTTATTATTGTTGTCATTTATTGATTGCCTTGTCTGTTCCCCTCATTATAAAAACAAAAAAAAAAAACCATGATATTTCTGACACTTGTATTGTGGGCTTTCTTCCTACGTTAAGTACTGCCATATTTTAGGAGACTGTAGTGGCTGTGTGGATGATTAATCCAGCCCCTTAACTAGTCCCCCGCCCCTCAGTTCCTTAATTAGTCAACTCCACTGGCTTTCATCTGACTTCTGCCACCTGTTCTAAGGCCACGCCCTGGATCCTGTCACATCTGGAGCTGCTTAATTGCTGACATATAAAGACTGCTGTCTCTTTTCCTCGTTAGCATCTCTCATCTGTCACTCCGCTGCTTCTGTCACGGAGAGATCAGGGCATTCACGCTCTCTGTGCTCTCCTCCTTTCTGTTCACTCACCAGCTTCCTTCCCTATGTTGCTTAGATTTCACGATCATTTTCTTAAACAGTGCTTTTGTTCCAAAAGGGCACGGGGGTGGCATCTGACCTCCTCTAACTTTACAGGGGGGTAGAAGGATCACTCTCAGTATCAATAGCCCAAGGCTGCTTTCTGTGAGGTGAAGGTCAAACATGAGGTGAAGGCCACCATCCTCCAACCTTTTAACCCATTCTGACACTCACCGTCCCTCCCATGGCACTCTCTACTTCTCTGCTGGGTTCAGTAATCTGCAGAACTCAAAGATAGTACTCATGATTATGAGCTTTATCAGGGAAGTAACAGGTTACAGTTCAGGATCAGAAACAACTCAGGATATGCTACTGTTCTTCAATCAGGACAACTTCTCAGCCATGCTGTGGGCACACTTCTCTCTGGCCTCGGCCTCTGTTCTGCTTGGGCAGGTGTTCCAGAGTCCTTTTAGCTCGGCCAACAGGTGCCCAGAGAGGCACCCCACTCGGCCAGCAAGCCTCTTGCCCAAAGGTGCTCAGCTTTCTCGCTCTGTGGCCTGGGAAGCCTGCTGCTCTGTCTCATGCTGCCACCATTTCTCTGCCTCCACTTCTTGGTATCTCTTGCCATATCTGGTATCACAGCTCTCTTGTCCCCTGGATTGAGGAAGTTCAGTGTAGGGTCTTGTTCCAAAGGATGTGCTCCACTCTTTGCTCATCTTGATAGTAGCGAGGTTCCCCCCTGCCCCACTTTCTGCCTCTGGGATGGTTTATGTTAAGCCCAGTGGGATGGCAAAACTGATCGATTCCCACATTAGGGTTCCATACACCTTATTTACATGGTCCTACCTACACAAGTATGCCACATGCCTTTTACATTATTAACAAGCTATTCAATCCCCTTAGTAGTCCACAGGGACCTCACATTTGTGTAGTCCCACCCAGTCACTTGGTACCAGTCAGAGACCATAGCTAGAAGGGCCATATTAAGTAATTGACTGCACTGCGGGTGGTTAATATCCTTTGTTTTTATTTTATCTACCTAGGGAAACTTCAGCTTTACATCAGTCCAACTGCCTACTTGCATGGCTTCTAACCTTGCTTGAATTCTGCCTGGCAGTCTTTTTCTTTTTAAGTGACTTCTCTTGGGGGTTTGCCATGTTAGCTATTTCAAATGTTCCTCATTGTCCTACATTGACTTTCCCTTCAGTTACAGCAAGAAATCTCACCTCTTAATTTATAGATGTAAGAGAAGTCGTCGGATTGGAACTTTCAACTTCCTGCCTCCAGATTTACAAACTTCATCTGTTGTAGTGGAAGACACATCTTCCTTCCTATGGTGGATCCTACTGGAAGTCCTTTCCGAGAGTTTTCCTCCTTTTTTTCTTGTAATTTAGTTGTTTATTTATGTTGTTGAGAATAAACACAGCAAACATACATCAATTCAACAGTAGCTACATGCACATTGCGGGACATTGATTACATTCTTGAAGCCTGTCCTAGAGTTTTAATCTGCCCTTCTATGTTGACTTTTCTCATTGACTTTAAACATGCTTGTTTCATGAGAAATAAATAAATCTAGTGCATTTAGTCTTCCTTCCCCTCCACCTCCCTTTTACTTTTCTCCCTTCTACAAATCAACTTCTTGAAATAATTGTCTACGTCCTTTGAATCCATTGTAATAACAACTCTTTTTCCCCAATGTCACCTTAATGTTAAATCCACTAAATATTTTTTTCTTTCTTTGAAATTTCCCCCTTCCCGTTATTTTTCTGGTGGCATCCTTTTTAAAATTTTCTCGCTGAATGCCAGTGCCCTTTACCTCCCTTAGCCCGTCACTTAAAAGTTGGTATTATTCAGGATTCTGCTGTAGGCTTTTTCTCTTTCTATTTGACATGCTTTCTGTGGGCAAGCTTATCTGTTCCCAAAGTTTGTTGTTGTTGTTGTTGTTGTTAAGTGCAGTTGAGTCAGCCCTGATTCATAGCGACCCCTCCTTGGGTTTCTGAGGCAGTATCACTACGGAAGTAGGATTGCCCAACCTTCCTTCCGAGGAGTGGCTGGTGGGTTTGAACCGCCAGCCTTCTGGTTAGCAGTCAAGTGCCTTAGCCACTATGCTACCAGAGCTCCCGTTCCCAAAGTTTAGTTGTCATTTATAAGCTGAAAGCTACCTAATTGCTATCTCTAGCCTAGATCTCTTTCCTGCACTTGAGATGTCTGTATGCAGCTGCTCAGCATGCACGTGCACCTGCATGCTTCGTGATTACCGCAGGCTTAGCACGTCTCATTTGACCTCTCCTCAGCCACTCCACCGGCAGAACTGTGACCAGTGCTGTTAACCCCGTTGCTGAAGCTGCTGCCATAGCTCCTGAATGATTTTCCTGCCTTTTGTCTTGTCCTTGCCACTCCACTCCACTGTACTGCAGTGATCCTTCTGTCCTGACTCTCATCATATATGTCTCATATCTCATCTCTCCTATCATTCTCCTTAAGTGGTTGGTGTTGGTGATCTGGCTCCTCCTCCATCTCCCAGCCCTTGATCCACTCATATGGACACCATGTGTGTCTACCCTGAGGTCCCTTTGTGACGTTCCTCCTTTCATTGCACTAACACTGGGCCTTGATCTCAGTTTAAAGGTCAGTTTTCTTTGGGAACTTCTTGCTGAATTTCTGAGACTGGGTGAAGAACTCGGTGAATGCCTCTGCCTAGCACCTTGTACTTTTCCCATCCTAGCATTTAGCTTACTGTAATCTAAGTGCAGCTTACTGTTATTTTTTTCCTACCAAACTATAAGCTCCTGGAGGTAGGGACTGCGTTGTGGTCTTTTTTGTTTTTTTCCTTTTTTATAAATACCCAGCATGTAACACAATGCAACGTAATGCACTGTGGTTGAGTTGGATCTGACTCATAGTGACTCCTTGGCTTTCCGAGGTGGTATCACTATGGAAATAGATTGCCCAACTTTCCTTCTGAGGAGTGGCTGGTGGGTTTGAACTGCCAGCCTTCTGGTTGGTAGTCAAATGCCTTAGGCACAATGCCATCAGAGCTCCTAGCATGTAACACAGTGCCTGACATATAATAGGCCCAATAAATAAATATTCATTGGATGGTAATGGTTAGATAGAGAATAGGACTTTAGAACAGAAATAACTATATTCGTACAGAATATGTGTCCCACATTTTCAGGGTAAATGATCACTGAGTGGGACTCGGTTCTTTTGCTAGAGATCATCATTTCAAACACAGTCATTTTCAAAGGGTAAAAGCCTCTTTTTTACTGTTACTCCTCATTTTACTAGTTAAGTAGCCTGAGCTGGTTTTAAGGCTATTTAGACCCGTGTTTCTCAATCCTGGTTGCTGTTAGCATCATGTAACAAAAAAAGTACCAAACTCACTGCCGTTGAGTTGGATCTGACACATAGCGACCCCTCCTTGGGTTTCCGAGGTGATATCACTATGGAAGTAGATTGCCCAACCTTCCTTCTGAGGAGTGGCTGGTGGGTTTGAAGTGCCAGCCTTCTGGTTAGCAGTCAAATGACTTAGGCACTGTGCCACGAGCTCCCTTAGCATCATCTGGGGAGCTTAAAATAAATAAATAAATAAATAACTGTTGCCTCTGATTCACCAATAGAGAACAGTTTTTACTCTTGTTCTGGGAAGATTGTCATCCATTTCCCAGCATATTAAAATTGATCAACAGCAGTCTTGTTCTTTCACAAGAGAGATAGCAGGTAAGACTTTGCATATCTCATTTCTAGAAGTCCTAGTCATTAAACAGTAAGAAATTAATGGCCCTTTTCTGTCTGTGTAAGGAGTTCTGGTGGTGCAGTGGATAAGGCATTTGGCTGCTAACCAAAAGGTTGGCGGTTCAAACCCACCAGCCGCTCTGCAGAGGAAAATCAGTCTTAGAAACCTGATGGGGGTTGCTATGAATTGGAATAGAATTGATGGCAGAGGGCTTGTTTTTTTTTTAAAATTATTTTTTCTGTCTGTGACCCTTGTGAACTTTTTCTGTGAGTCCTTGGATGATGAGCTGTATGACAGAATGTGAGCAAAAAGTTTCCATCTGGTATAGTTGCTGTCTCTAATAGGGTCTCTGGCTTGAGTCACTACTGTTATAGCCCATGCTTGTTCATGGTGGGCTGACAGATTAAATCCCTAGGAGCTGCCCTGGTGTACATAGGAAAATTTGGTGATTGTCATCAGAAGGAGCAGGTTGTCATTTAATTACTTTTCAATTTTCATGCTGTTTCTTCTTTATTGGTAGGGCTGAAACATCTCCTGTTTAACCATTTGAATTTTGCAAAGTTGTTTGTTGTTTTTGGTAACTATGAGAAATCAGATTAATTTTGAAAATGGTTTTTAATAGTATGAGCTCACTGTGATTGCATTTGTGGTAAAAGTTGTGTTCTACTCAATTAGTATGACATTTAGGATCTGTTCATTGCATAGAACCTCTGTATCTTCACAGCCTTAGAAAGATTTGAGAAGCACCCCAAAGTTGTTCTTTACCCTTGATTTTTGTACCAGCATGACTTTTAATACCATGGCTTTCAGAGGTTAATACATTTTTGGTGTGTAGTTTATAAATAACATTTCACAAATGCAAGACTGAAAATTACTCATCGCAGCCTTAAGAGATTTAAATGCTGAGTGATTACAAATATTTCACTCCTGTCATTAATAAACAAGCAAAAGTGGAAGACAAAACACCAGACCTGTGTAGAGACACACTAAAGCAGATTGCACCATTTTCTTTTATCTTCCCTAAGTCATTGTAGCGAAACCCTAGTTTCCAGTGAATTAAGAAGTTGTGGTGATTGATTAAAGTGTCGTTACGACTGAGAGATGTGGATCTTTTTTCAGAATATGTCTTTGTCTCAAAATCATGTGGAACATGGATTAAGTAATTGATGGAGAGTCCATGAATCACCTTCATCATTGCTAACTGGAAGATGGTTAATGTTGATAATTTCCGTAAGCCCTAGGGATGGGAGGGTAGGGCTTAAGAAGATGTCTGTGTACTTTTAGCTATTCTAGATACTTCTTTCTTTGCCTTAGTCATCATCTTGCTTACTGGGCTTGTTAGTCCAGTGGAAGCCTTCTTAAAAAGAAACCAACCAAACTCACTGCTGTCAAGTTGGATCCAACTCCTAGCAACCCCTCCTTGGGTTTCCAAGGCAGTATCACTATAGAAATAGATTGCCCAACTTTCCTTCCAAGGAGTGGCTGGTGGGTTTGAACCTCCAGCCTTCTGGTTAGCCGTCAAATGCCTTAGGCAGTACACTACCAGAGCTCCTTTCTTAAAGAGAGTGGGCATAAATAAAACAGCATGTTTTTTTTCCTTCACAAATGACAGTATGGAAACATTGCTGCTTTCAAGTTTGGTTTTTTATGATGACTTGGTGCTTAGAAAAATAACTTGAGTTATTGCAGGTGTAGGTTTCCCACTTCATCCCTCTCCTGCCTTCAGAGCAGGCCCAGTTGGCTTTCCATTCAGACAGTGGGGTCGTGTTGCCTTTCAGCTGAGGGCGCTCAGCCCACAGCCATGAGTCTCAGCCTGTGCTTGACAGGACTTTGTGAAGTGAGTCAGAGAGTCTGAATTATGCATTCTCCTTCTTCATCATCCTGCTGTTCGCATCCAGTTCCTGCTGTGTCTTTGGGGCATCTTGCCAGTCTTCAGTAGAATTGATTTCCTTGCTCGGGCTGTGTGTGTGTGTGTGCTTGTGTGATACACTTGCCTGTGTTGTGCTTCTGTTTAAACCTTCCTGATTTCCTAAAACCCAAACCAAACCCATTGCCGTTGAGTTGGTTCCATCTCATGGCAGCCCTGTGGAACAGAGCACAACTGCCCCATAGGGTCTCTGAGGCTGTCATCTTTACAGAAGCAGACTGCCACATCTTTTTCCCATGGAGCAGCTGGTGGGTTCCAACTGCTGACCTTTTGGTTAGCAGCTGACCTCTTAACCACTGTGCCACCAGCTGTCCCCAAGTTGTCTAGGAGAGGGCACATGCACAGCAGTTGACTCCAGATTAGTAAAAATACAGTGGGCTTGTGGCTTACAGTCTAAAGGAGAGGTTGGAATCAGTCTTTTATGGTCTAAATTCACTGCTGTCGACTTGATTCGACTCATAGGGATCCCTCCTTGGGTTTCCGAGGTGGTATCTCTACGGAAGTAGATTGACCAATCTTCCTTCTGAGGAGTGGCTGGTGGGTTTGAACCTCCAGCCTTCTGGTTAGCAGTCAAATGCCTTAGGCACTGTGCCACAAAATTTTCTTTCCAGGAAACAAGGATTTGCAGCCTGATGAACTGTGAGGAAGACTCTTCTATGAACAGTTGGGAAGGAGACTGGTTTTTCCTGTTTTTGTTCTCTAATTCTGTTGTCTCCCCTTCAGTGTTTTCCTTTGAGAAGGTTTTCATAGAGACCACGTGGACCAGAGGTTACGAACTGTTGCACTGGTCTGGCTGCTTCATGGGGTTGGTAGTGATCCGTAGTGATACTGCCTCGGAAACCCAAGGAGGGGTCGCTATGAGTCGGGATTGAATTGACAGCAGTGAGTTTTGTTTTTTTCATTTTTTTAAGGAGCTCTGGTGGCGCAGTGCCTGAGGCATTTGATTGTTCGCCAGAAGGTTGGCGGTTCAAACCCACGAGCCACTCTGTGGAAGGAAGACTGGGCAATCTACTTCCATAAAGATTTACCACTTTGGAAACCCAAAGGGGGTTGCTATGAGTCCCAAACCCAAACCTGTTGCAGTTGAAGTGGTTACGACTCATAGCAACCCTATAGGGCAGAGTAAAACTGCCTCATTGGGTTTTCAAGGCTGTAGATTGTTAGGAAGCAGATTGCTCATCTTTTTCATGCAGAGCAGCTGGTGGGTTCAAAACACAGACCTTTGAGTTAGCAACTGGAATGCTTTAACCACTGTGCCACCACAACTTTGTATTTGGCTAACAGTATTTTAAAGATATGTTGTTGTTTTTGTGTTGTTAAGTGCCATCGAGTCGTTTCCGACTCATAGGGACCCCATGCACAGCAGAATGAAACACTGCCCGATCCCGCGCCAGCCCCACAATCCCTGCTATACTTGATCCCATCATCGCAGCCACCGTATCAATCCATCTCGTTGAAGGCTTCCCCCTCCTTCGTCGACCCTCCACCCTACCAAGCATGACATCCTTCTCCAGGGAATGGTCCCTTCTTACAACATGACCAAAATAGGTGAGACGAAGTCTGGCCATTCTCGCTTCCAAGGAGCATTCTGGCTGCACTTCTCCAGGACAGATCTGTTAGTTCTTTCAGCAGTCCATGGTACTTTCAGCATTCTCTGCCAGCACCACAACTCATAAGCATCAACTCTTCTTTGGTCTTCCTTATTCATTGTCCAGCTCTCACATGCATACGAGGCGATTGGAAATATCATGGTTTGTGTTTTAAAGATATGGGGACTTAGCATTTAAAAATCAGGGGAGCTCACCTGAAATCCAGATTTCTGGCTTGTCTTGACAATGCTTGGCCCACCTTCCTGCATGGTGGCAGAGTGTGGGAGCTGAATGAAGTGTGGCTGTTCCCTTTAGGAGTGGCCTGTTGTGCCAGTGCTCTGCAGCTGGCGCCTGCCCTAGTGAACATTGCAATCCCAGTCTAATTCACTCCTTATTTCATAGGAGAAAGGAAATGATTTGCCCAAAATATTGTCGATAGTGGGAATAATTTCTGTGAAGCTTCATCTTTATACTCTTAGTGGATTATTCTTATGTCTGTTTTTTTCTCTACTTACATTCTTTATTAATTATTCACTGTGTATGTACTAAATGTGCATGGCTGGAAGTATAAGAAGGAATGCAGTGAAGCCTCCTTATCTTGATTTGGTCTTGAGGGACCAAATGAGTCTGCCTTTGGGGAAAGTCACCACCCACCATTACTGTGCCACATAAACAATTTTATTTTCTTCATGTTCCTACCATCTGGAATTATTTTTGTCTTCTTGTTTACTCTTTGGCTTCTCAGCTAGAATATAAGCGTTGTGAGACTGGGGAGTATTCTTGTTCAGCATTTTATATCTAGTGGCTAGAAAAATCCCTGACATTTAGTAGAGTTACAATATTTATTAAATGAATGACTAAAGGAGGATTTGAACTGGGCTTTGAAGGATGAGTAGGAGTTTTCCATGCAGATTTGGAAAGGGCATTCCAGACTGATTGGTATAAATAGAGACATGTTGTTGTCAATTGCCTTTGAGTCCATCTGACACACCCCATGTGTACAGAGTAGAACTGCTCCATAGTATTTTCAGGGCTGCAACATTTTGGAAGTAAATCGTCAAGGCTGTCTTCCAAGGTGCCTTCACCAGCCTTTTGGATAGTAGCTGAGTGCTTAACCATTTGTGTCACCTAGGAACTCTGAACAGAGAGAAGCATGGAAGCATGCAAATCCATGATATATTTTTGTGTTTCTTTGGGGTAGGGTATGTTCATGTGCCACAAAAAGCTATTTTTGCTACAGAAAGACTATCTAGATTTGACTGACTCTGAATGTGGGGTGAAAAATCAGAAACTAAATGTGTTTCTGAGTTAAAAAAACAAAAACAACCTAGCAGAGCTTTTTCCCCTCTCTGCAGTCTTTTAGTAGGATTCTGGCCATTTATTATTGTTTAATGATTTACTGACATATTTAGGAGCTCTGATGGTGTAGTGCCTAAGTCATTTTGACTACTGACCAGAAGGCTGGCAGTTCAAACCCATCAGCCACTCCTCGGAAGGAAGGTTGGGCAATCTACATCCATAGTGATACTGCCTTGGAAATCCAAGGAGGGGGTCACTATGAATTGGATCCGACTCAACAGCAGTGTTTTTTTTTTTTTTTTAACTGACATATTTATCTAAGTAGTATTATATGAACATGTTAAACGAGCGATTTGGTTCTACTCTCCTCCTTCAGGCTAGCAATATGCTGTGCTTCCGTGCAGGGCACTCTGACAGTTTCTAAGTCCAGAGCAACTGGCAGTAGTTATTTTTAGAGTCTATACTGGACCAAGGAGCTCTGGTAGCATAGTGCCTAAGGCACTTGACTGCTAACCAGAAGGCTGGCAGTTCAAATCCACCAGCCACTTCTCGGAAGGAAGGTTGGGCAATCTACTTCTGTAGTGATACTGCCTCGGAAACCCAAGGAGGGGTCACTATGAGTTGGGGCCGACTCGATGGCACATAACAACAACAACAACACCAGGTGGTGAATTTCCAAGGGTTTAAGGCAGATGTTTTCAACTTAGGCTGTACGTTAGAATCACCTAGGGAGCTTTTTAAACATTTCAAAACTTAGGGAACACCCTACCCAGACCAATTAAGTCAGGAACTCTTGGGGTAGGACCCAGGAATCAGTAGTTTTTATTTTTTTGAAGTCTCCTAAGGAGCTCTGGTAGCATAGTGGCTAAGGCATTTGACTGCTAACCAGAAGGCTGGTGGTTCAAACCCACCAGCTACTCCTCGGAAGGAAGGTGGGGCAACCTACTTCCGTAGTGATACTGCCTCGGAAACCCAAGGAGGGGTCGCTATGAGTTGGGTCCAACTCGATGGCA
>NW_006922008.1:491482-497987 GCF_000298275.1 Orycteropus afer afer
TTGAACCGCGAGCCTTCTGGTTAGCAGTCAAGTGCCTTAGACACTGTGCCACTAGAGCTCCTAAATATGTCAGTAAAGTTCTATAAATCATTAAACAATAATGGCTTAGGGAGGAATAAACAAGGGAAAGAATATAGATTGTTGCAGATTGTTGCAAATTGTTGAGGTATAAGGAAGAGCCCCAGAAAGTACAGTCCTTAGACTACTGCCATAGAGTTGATCCCGACTCGTTGCGACCCTGTAGGACCAAGTAGAACTGCCTGCCATGGAGGGTTTCCAAGGCTGTAAAGTTTTATGGAAGTAGACTGCCTCATCTTTCTTCCATTGAGCTGCTGGTGGGTTTGAACTACTGACCTTTTGGTTAGTAGGTGAATGGGTTAATTACTAGGCCACTAGGGTTCCTTATACAGAATTAGTTAATTGAAGAGAAGTGTTAACAGTATCTGGGGGAAAGGGGAGGGAGATGTGAAATCAGTTTGGAACTTTATGATTTTTTAGAGCAGCTGGAACTAAAGAGTTTGGCAGTCTTCTAGATGGTATCACATATCAAGGGAGTGAGCCTGAGTCCATGGAGTCTGCTGTATGTGTGAGTGTCATCCAGAGGCCCAAGCTTTCCAGTCACATGTGATGAACACACACTGTAGTTGAGGGAAAACATTGTGGGTCATAGTCCTAGATTTCCCACTGATCAGTTATGTTCATTTAGTTCAGTTCACCAGCCATTGATCAAATGCCGAACTTGATGTAGGACGGTAGAGAGGAATGAGATAAGGTCCTTGCTGTTTAGGGTTTGACAGTCTCGGGAATTCCTTTGTGTGACTGTAGGTAGGCAGGTCTCCGGGTCCTTCTCAGGTTATTTCTGAGGTTACTTTCTGACCTTTTGGTTACTTTCTGACCTCGGATGGTTAGCTCTGACATCTTATTATTATGACGTCTTATTATAATGACTACAAATAAAATCTAGTAAAAATCAGCTGTCCCCCCAAAAGTAATTATTGTAGATTTCTTCACTTAAAAAAAAAAAAAAAATCCAAGAATAAATACAGCCAGAGGGTTTAAAGCAGAAAATATCCCAGGACCTTATCACATTCTGTTCCTGTCTTACCTTCCTGTTGAGTTCAGTTTGACTTTGAAGGGATAGTTAGTAAGGAAAATTCAAGAACAGATATCCCTAGGGGAGGAAGTTTTTAGTGATACAAAGCAAAAGACACGAGTGGTAAAAACCTCACCAGCAGAGCTGAAGACAGGTTGGGAAAGTGTGTGAATCAGGTTTTCTGGATCTTCCATGGTTTCCTCAACCATGTGGAGGAGTTGCTGACACATTCATCACCTAGATCAAGTTCTGCTATCATTGGGAACAAATTGCTTATCTTGCCAGAAGCCCTCAGGATACTAAATTTAGGAGAATGGGAAAGAAATGTTTTTTTGAGGTTTTTTTGGGTATTGTGTTCATCATCTGTAATGTATTTGGGGGAAGGAAGAAGAGGAGGGCAGGGAGGATAAAGGGAAATAGTGGGCAAAAAAACAAAAACACCCCAGTAAACCAAATTCAACTGTCATCGAATTAATTCTGACTCATAGTGACCCTATAGGAGAGAGTAGATCTGCCCCATAGGGTTTGCAAGGCTGTAAATCTTTATGGAAGCAGACTACCTCATCTTTTCTCCCACCATGTAGCTGGTGGGTTTGAACTGCTGACCTTCTGGTTACTAGTTAAATGCCTTAACCACTGGGCCAAAAACAAAACAAAAAAAACTACTCCCAAAAAGGTAGTCCTGAAAAATTGTTGGGCATTTCATTGGTGGCAGGCCTCTGGCAGTTTGGTAGGCAACACTTGATTACTGTTAGCCTTACCTTTTGTTCTAGAGCTCTCCACCAGACTGGTAAAGGACAATTTCCTTATGCAAATGTTGTAGTCGGCATGTTTTTCCAGCATAGAGACTGAGGCCTGGTGTTCACTTTAGATGTTCTGACTCTCAGACTTCAACCTGTCCAACCATTTCCTTTTCCACTACCCACTTTCCTTTCCATTCAGCACCTGTATGTCTGCCCTGGGCTGGCCATTGGCCATTTGGAGGGAGGCAGAGAGAGAGAGAGAGAGAGAGAGAGAGAGAGAGAGTCAGTCCCTGCCCATGGGGCCTTGCAGTTCAGTGGGGAGACCACTCCTGAGCAGACTTACATTGTGGTAAGCACTGTGACACAGGTGAACCGACAGTGAGGTGGAGGGGCTGCCTCACTGGGCTGGCAGAGTGGATGTCAGGAAGAGGGACCTGGTGGATGTAAAGGAGCTACTTTCTTGTGAGTGGAAATATGGTTTACTAGATAGAACATGAGAGTTCTGGTGGTGTAGCGCCTAAGGCATTTGACTCCTAACCAGAAGCCTGGCAGTTCAAACCCTCGGAAGGAAGGTTGGGCGATCTACTTCCTTAGTGATACTGCCTCCGAAACCCAAGGAGGGGTCGCTATGAGTTGGGTCCGACTCGATGCAGTGAGTTTTGAGTTTAGATAGAACATAGGGTGGGGAGTTAGGACCCTTCCATTTTGGTATTTTACATCCAAAAGTACAGCAGCTTTCTTTGCTTCCCACTCCTGGCAGCAGATCTCTCTTTCTTTGGAATTATGTGGGCTGGAAAAGAATGGAAAGGAATTGGCCCACCTGCATGGGTGGGGGTGGGGGGAGGCCTTAGGGGTGTGGGTGTTTAAAAGCTCTTGGCACCACTGGCTCTAAGTGCCGATGGCTATTTGTGTTACCATTATCGTAGCTGTTAGGCCTGCGTTCCCTTTGGTGTGCCTCTCTACAGGGATAATTGTGGGGTCCTAACTTATCTGTTCCTGCTGCCAGATAAAATAGATGCTGATGTGTTGTTGTGCATTAGTGAGTATACAGTGAGTTCTGTGTGGGCTGTCTTCTTACTGCTGCCTTAAGCTTTTAGGGCCTCTGCAATATAAGGAAAAATGTGTTTTTGTATTGAAATTCAGATTGGTGAAAACAAAAATGAGTACACTGGATTTTACTGAGGGATTGACCCCCAACTGGAACCAAGTTAACTTTGGTGACTGTTTTAATTCTGAAAGTGTTAAATACTGAGGATTGAACATCAGGAAAAAGGTAATTTGTCTGTGGAATCAAAGCAACTGGGGAAAACTGAGGGGGTGGAACAGAAAGAGGATGGGGTTTACAGTCAGTCAAAGAAGAGCCGATGCTTTGAGTTGTGGTGCTGGCGAAGAATGCTGAAAGTACCGTGGACTCCTAAAAGAACTAACAAATCTGTCCTGGAGGAAGTGCAGCCGGAATGCTCCTTGGAAGCGAGAATGGCCAGACTTTGTCTCACCTACTTTGGTCATGTTGTCAGAAGGGACCATTTCCTGGAGAAGGATGCCATGCTTGGTAAGGTGGAGGGTCAGCAAAAGAGGGGCAGACCCTCAACGAGATGGACTGACACAGTGGCTGCAGCGATGGGCTCGGGTATAGCAGGGATTGTGAGGCTGGCATAGGACCGGGCTGTGCTTTGTTCTGTTGCACATAGGGTCACTGTGAGTCAGAGATGACTCGACGGCACCTAACAACAACAACGATGTATGTGTTGTATGACCATCTACCATATTTCATTTTTCTCAAGCCTCACTTTTCTCATTAGCAAAATGAAGCTCATAACTGCTGTGGGGTTGTGGTGGAGGGTTCATGTTCATCATCCAGTGGTCAGAGCCTTCACAGATTCCCTTCTTAGGTTTCTGTCTGAGCAAGATGGACTCACTTGCTGTTTTTTCCCTCTCTTTGCCTTTGCATGTGGTTTTTCTTGTGCTGATTTTTGCCTGTCCCCTCACACAGTACCCCACAAAATGAAACAAACACGCAACCACACAAACCTGGCATATTCAGGTTAATGCTCTCTTGTTCTTCAGATCTCAGCTAAATGGAAGTTCTTTTCAAGGAAGCCTTCCCAACCAAGTCCCACCCCAGTTTGGAAAGGTGTCTTTCTAGATATGTCCATACAAAACCAAAAACCAAACTCACTGCCATTTAGTCAACTTCAACTCATAGTGACCCTCATTGGGTTTCTGAGGTGGTAAATCTTTATGGAAGTAGATGGCCCAGTTTTCCTTCCATGGAGTGGCTGGTGGATTTGAACCGCCAGCCTTCTGATTAGCATTCAAATGCCTTAGACAGTATGCCACCAGAGCTCCTTAGATATGTTCGTAGTACCCTTTTTATTTGTCTCCTCTACTAAACTGTACGTTCTTTGAGGCAGCGACTGTCATGTTTGCTAGTGTGCCTGTCCCTTCCTCCTCCTCTTAAATGATGTAGGAGCCCTGCCCAAGCTACTGTCAAAACCCAGGGCAGTTCTGAGGCACAGCACCTCCTCTCCCTTTAGCTGATTTATAACCAAAAGAAAACCACTTAACTTGCACATAATTGATGGTAAAGCCTGCTTCCTTTAGGGGTAAATTTGGCTTTCAGAGTCACTGAAGCAGGGAAACTGGTAAACCTGACTCTTGGTGCCTTGGTAGAGATTGAGACTTTTGTTCTCTTTTATACACAAGAGTTGTTTTTCTACTCTGAGTGGTTTTCCAGGGTATGACTTTTGGCGGTAATCCAGTTCAGTAATTGGGCCAGGCAATTCTAATCCTATTACAGCCATTGCTCTTTAGAAAATGACCCCTTTAAACAAAACACAGAGTATCTTTGGGGCTGATGAAAACCTAAGGGAAGGCAGTGGGAGACCTCTCAAATGCACTGATATCCTACCCCCCCCCCCCCTTTTTTTTTCCCTTCAAACCTTAGAGGAGTGTGGGTGTGTTGATCAGATAGGATAGGGACCTTTCCCTTACATGAACCGAGGGAATTCCATTGTGGTCCTTGGTCTCTTTGTGCTATGTACAGTCTCAGAAGTTATCTTCAACCTTCTAATGAGCCCTACTGAATTTGTGGTAGAGTGACAGACCAACATTTCCTGCTTTAAAAGTAAATGCAAACTGTAGCACCTATAACTCTTTACACCTCTGTCCAGCTCTGTTAGATGGAACTCCTGGAAGGCAGGGATGATTTTACTCATCTTATGCCCTCAGTGATCAATACAGATGTTGGCATGATCCTCAGTACACAGTGATTACCTGTTTATCAGATGAGACACATGGTGTAATAGAAGATTGAAGGCTTTAGAGTTTGACAAATAGGATTGTTCTAGCACTTGTTAGCTGGAGGACTTTGGACAGTTTATTAACCTTTCTGAATTTAAGGATCAGCTTTTGTTAAGAAAATAGAAGATACTGCACCTTGCACAATTCCTGGCAGAGGATGGCTATTATTATTATTTTTTAATAATCTATTTTGACATAGATTTACAATTAGAGAAAAAATGCCCCAGTAGTTTAAAAACAAAACAAAAACCAGGTTCCTGTCTTGCTTCATGTGCATTTTCCGATTGTTAGTATTGTATTACGTTTGTTCTGTTATTTACTGTGTATGTGTAGACGTGCATAGTCTTTATCAGTAGTTCTTTTCTGAACCTTTTGAGAGCAAGATGTGGATATAATATGGTTTCATCCGTAAACATTCCAGTGTTTAGTCCCCAAAATAAGGGCTTCCCTAAATATCATCCATCCATGGAACCTATTAACATTTTGCCAGCTGTCTCAGTAATGTCTCTTTTTCCTTTTTGGTGTAGGATCTTGTCTAGGAATTTGGGTTGCATTTAGTTGTCATGTCTCCTCAGACTCCTCCAGTCTGGAACAGTTGCTCAGTTTTTGTCTTTCTTTCACATCCTTGTTCCAGTTATTAATGGATATTTACAGCTGTTTCTCCTCAGTTTGAGTCATGCCATGTCAGCAGATGGAGGTTCTGAAAGCTTTACTTTATCCATATCATTATCATAGTGGCTAAAGCACTTGACTACTAACCAGAAGGCTGGCGGTTCAAACCCACCAGCCATTCCTCGGAAGGAAGGTTGGGCAGTCCTACTTCCGTAGTGATACTGCCTCGGAAACCCAAGGAGGGGTTACTATGAGTCGGGGCCAACTTGACGGCACATAACAACAACAACAACATGTCATTAAGGTCAGTTCTATCTGATGAGGCAGCTCTTTCCCAGTCATATTTTGACTGTTTTCTGACCTGAGGGGCTCATCTTCCAGCACTGTATTGGACAGTGTTTCAGCACTATTCATAAAGTTGTCCAATAATGTATCAGACAGTGTTTCTTTGCTATTCATAAGGTTTTCCTGGCCAATTCTTTGAGAAGTGGATGGCCCCTTCCTTCTTCCAAGTCTTTCTCAGTCTAGAAGCTCTGCTGAAATGTGTCCACCCTGGGCAACTCTGCTGGTGGTTGAAACACTGGTGGTACAGCCTCCAACCTCACAGCAGTGCACAAGCCACCACAGTATGACATACTGACAGACAAGTTCATCTCCTTTAGCTGTGCCAAATCTCTCCGCCAATTTCCTGGCCTTCCTCCTACCTGTTCTGGCCGTCGGCCCTGGCTTCCCACTTGCTGCCTCGGGGGGGGGG
>NW_006922008.1:499348-504502 GCF_000298275.1 Orycteropus afer afer
AGACAATCAACTGCTTAAATGGAAGTTCAAATTGAAGTTGAAGACAATTAAAACAAGTCCATGAGAACCAAAATATGACCTTGAATATATCCCTCCTGAATTTGGAGACCATCTAATGAATAGATTTGATGCATTTGAACACCAGTGACTGAAAACCAGAGAAATTGTGGGATGACATCAAACGTCATCCATGAAGAAAGCAAAAGGTCATTGAAAAGATAGGAAAGGAAGAAAAGACCAAAGTCGATGTCAGAGGAGACTGTGAAACTTGCTCTTGAATGGAGAGAAGCTAAAACAAATGGAAGAAGTGAAAGACAAAACAGCTGAACAGAAGATTTCAAAGAGCAGCTCAAGAAGACAAAGTCTATTATAATGAAATGTGCAAAGACGTGGAGTTAGGAAACCAGAAGGAAAGAACACGTTTGGCATTTCTCAAGCTGAAAGAACTGAAGAAAAGTTTAAGCCTTGAGTTGCAATATTGAAAGATTATATGGGCAAAATATTAAATGATGCAGGAAGCCTCAAAAAAAGATGAAACGAATACATAGCGTCACTGTACCAAAAAGAATAATTGGTCAATGTTCACCCATTTTGAGAGGTGGCATATGATCAAGAATCCATGGTATTGAAGGGAGAAGTCGAAGCTGCACTGAAGGAAGTGGTGTAAAACAAGGCTCCAGGAATTGACAGGATACCCACTGAAATGTTTCAACAAATGGATGCCCTGCTGGAGGCACTCATTCGTCTATGCCAGGAGATGAGGAAGAGTGCTACATGGCTGACTGACTGGAAGAGATCCATATTTGTACCCATTCCAAAGAAAGGTGATCCCACAGAATGTGGAAATTATTAAACAATATCATTAATATCACATGGAAGTAAAATCTTACTGAAGATAATTCAAAAACGGTTGCAGCAGTATATTGACAGAGAACTTCCAGAGGTGCAAGCTGGATTCAGAAGAGGATGTGGAATAAGGGATGTCATTGCTGATGTCAGATGGATCTTGGCTGAAAGCAAAGAATACCAGAAAGATGTTTATGTGTGTTTTATTAACTATGCAAAGGCATTTGATTGTGTGGGTCATAACAAATTGTGGATAACATTGAGAAGAATGGGAATTCCAGAAGAGTTAATTCTACTCATGAGGAATGTGTACACAGACCAGGAGGCTGTTGTTCGAACAGAATGAGGGGATACTGCATGGTTTAAAATCAAGAAGGGAGTGTGTCAGGGCTGTATCCTTTCACCATACTCAAATGCTCAAAGTACCATGGACTGATAAGAGAACTAACAAATCTGTCCTGGAGGAAGTGCAGCTGGCATGCTCTTTGGAAGCAAGAATGGCCAGACTTCGTCTCACCTACTATGGTCATGTTGTCAGAAAGAACCATTCCCTGGAGAAGGATATCATGCTTGATAAAGTGGAAAGTCAACGAAAGAGGGGAAGGCCCTCAACAAGATGGATTGACACAGTGGCTGCAGTGATGGGCTCAGGTATAGCAGGGATCATGGAGCTGGCACAGGGCTGGTTAGTGTTTCATTCTGTTGGACTTACGGTTGGTATGAGTTGGAGATGAGTCTGTGCCACCTAACAACAACAACATCATTCACATCCTTGACATTTTTTGAAGAGAATTTAGGTCTAGGTTTATCTGTTTCTTCGTAACAGTGATCATGTCATTTTTGGCAAGAATACCACAGAGATGATGCTATACATCAGAGAAAATGATGTCTATCTATCCCACCACGAGTGATGTTCACCTTGGTCACCTGGTTAAGTTGGTGTCTGCCATGTTTCTCCATGCTAAATTCACTGTTTTCTTTTGTAACTTATTATTGTGTAAAGATATTCTGAGATTTCAATATACAAATATCCTGTTCTTCAGCAAACCTCTACCCAGCAGCCTTAGTATCCATTGATGGCTCCTTGCTGAGCCAATTACTTCCGTGATAATTGCCAAGTGGTGATTCTCTTTTTCTATCATTCTGTCATTGCATTTTCTGAAAAGACTTATCCTTTGTCATTTGTTTATTTTGATCAGTATTGATTCGTGGATTTCCATTTCAAGTAATTGGTTTAATTCATTTTTGTAATTATTTTGATTTTCACATTGTCGATACTGAATTTGGCCAGTGAGATCCACTTTGTGCAGGCTTCTGTGTCCTTTTGACTTGTTGCCATCACTCAGTGCGCATTTCCTGACTTTCTTGCACAAAAAGATACTTTGTACTTATTCTTTACCTGCTCCAGCCCTGGAATCTGCTATTTCCAAGTTGCTCTGGTTCTTGTAAATGGTAGAATGTAGTTAGAAACTAAGATCTGGGTGCTAGGTATGCATATTGCTATTGTATGCATAGGAGCTCTGGTAGCATAGTGGCTAAAGCACTTGACTGCTAACCAGAAGGCTGGCGGTTCAAACCCACCAGCCACTCCTCGGAAGGAAGGTTGGGCAATCCTACTTCCGTAGTGATACTGCCTCGGAAACCCAAGGAGGGGTCGCTATGAGTCGGGGCCGACTCGACGGCACATAACAACAACAACAAATTGTATGCATATACATACAGGGAAGACTAGTTAATAATGATGACTATTCAAATTTATGGGCCAACCACTAAAGACAAAGATGAAGAAATTGAAGATTTTTACCAACTTCTGTGATCTGAAATTGACCAAACATGCAATCTAGATGCATTGATAACTACTGGTGATTAGAAACAAAGAAGAAGCATTGGTAGTTAGAAAATAAGCTTTGGTGATAGAAACGAGGATGGTGATTACATAACAGAATTTTGCAAGAACAATGACATGTTCATTGCAAATATCTTTTTTCGACAATGTAAGTGAGGACTATATACGCAGACCTCGCCAGGTGGAATCTATAAGGATCAAATCGACTACATCTGTGGAAAGACACAATGGAGAAGCTCAGTATCATCAGTCAGAACAAGGCGAGGGTCTGACTGCAGAACAGACCATCAGTTGCTTGTGTGCAAGTTGAAGTTGCAGCTGAAGAAAATTAAAACAAGTTCACGAGAGCCAAAATATGACCTTGAATATATCCCTTCTGGTTTACAGACCATTGAAAGAATAGTTTTGATGCATTTAACACCGGTGACCAAAGACCAGATGAATTTTGGCATGACATAAAGGACATATTACATGAAAAAGGCAAAAGGACATTAAGAAAGACAAGGAAGAAAGGAAAGACCAAAATGAATGCCAGAAGAGAGTATGCAGTTGCTCTGGAACATAGAGAGCAGCTAAAGCAAAAGGAAGAAATGATGAAATAAAGGAGCTGAGTGGAAGATTTCATTGGGTGGCTCCAGAAGACAAAGTAAAATATTATAATGAAATATGCAAAGACAGGGAGTTAGAAAGCCAAAAGGGAGGAACATGCTCAGCGTTTGTCAAGCTGAAAGAACTGAGGAAAAATTTCAAGCCTCGAGTTGCGATATTGAAGGATTCTATAGGCAAGATATTGAATGACGCAGGAAGCATCAAAAGATGATGGAAGGAATACACAGAGTCAACCATACTAAAAAGAGCTGGTTGATGTTCAGTCATTTTAGGAGGTAGTGTATGATCAAGAACTGATGGTACTGAAGGAAGAAGTTCAGCCTGTACTGAAGACATTGGAGAAAAACAAGGTTGCCAGGAATTGATGGAATACTAACTGAGATATTTCAGCAAATGGATTCAATGCTGGAAGCACTCACTTGTTATGCCAAGAAATTTGGGAGATGGTTACCTGGCCAACTGACTGAAAGAGATGAATATATGTGCCCACTGCACAGAAAGGTGATTCAACAGAATGTGGAAATTACTGAACAATATCAGTAATACCACATGCAAATAAAATTTTGCTGAAAATAATTAAAAAATTGTTGCAGTGGCACATTGACACGAACTGCCAGAAATTCAAGCTGAATTTAGAAGAGGATGTGGAATGAAGAATATCATTGCTGATGTTAGATGGATCTTGGCTGAGCGCAGGGAATGCCAGAAAGATGTTTACTATGTCTTACTGACTATGCAATGGCATTTGACTCTATAAATCATAACAAATTGTGAATAACATTGTGAAGAATGAGAATTACAGAGCATATCATTGTTCTCTAAGAGCCCTGGTGGTATAGTAGATAAGGGTTTTGGCTGCTCAACAGAAGGTTGGTGGTTGAAACCCACCAGTTAGTTGCTCCGTGGGAGGAAGCTGAGACAATCTACTGTAAAGATGGACAGCCTTGGAAACCTGGTAGGGGTTGCTGTGAGTCAGAATGGACTTGATGGCAGTGGATTTTGTTTGTGTGTGTGTGTGTGTGTGCATGTGCTCAGGAGCTTTGGTGGCACTGTGGTTAAGGCATTGGGCTGCTTTAACCAGAGGTTGGTGGTTCAAACCTACCATCCACCCTACGCCTGTAAAGGTTTACAGCCTTGGAAATCCTGTCGGACAGTTCTTCGTCCTGTGTGGTCACTGTGAGGTGAACTGGAGGACAGTGGGTTTGGTTTGAGTTTTAATTGTGCTTATGAGGAACCTGCACATAGACCAGAAGGCAGTCATAGGAACAGAGCAAGGGAGTACTGTGTGGTTTTAAGTCAGGAAAGGTGTGTGTCAGGGTTGTATCCTTCACCACACTTGTTCAGTCTGTATGCTGAGCAGGTCATCTGAGAAGCTGCACTGTATGAAGGAGAATGTGGCATCAGGATTGGAAGAAGACTTATTAATAACACATAATATACAGATGACACAACCTTGCTTGCTGAAAGTGAAGAGAACTTGAAGCACTTGTTGATGAAGATGAAAGACTACAACCTTCAGTATGGATTACACCTCACCACAAACAAACTAGAAATCCTCACAACTGGACCAGTGAACAACAGTATGAGAAGTGGAGAAAAGGTAGAGATTGCCAGGGATTTCATTTTACTTGGATCCAAAATCAACACCCATAGAAGTAACGGTCAAGAAATCAAATGATGTATTGCATCCGGCAAAGCTGCTGCAAAGGATCTTTTTAAAGTGTTAAAGAATAAAGATGTTATTTTTTTATTTTTTTATTTTTTATTAGGATTTGGGTGAAGATTTACAGAGTAAATTCACTTTTCATACAGCAGTTCACATATACTTTGTCTCATGTCATTGACCAAAATTT
>NW_006922008.1:505242-514661 GCF_000298275.1 Orycteropus afer afer
TGAAAAAGAGGAAGACCCTTAATGAAATGAATTGACACAGTGGCTGCACTAACGGGCTCAAATATAGCAATGATTGTGAGGATAGGGCAGAACCATGCAGTGGTTTGTACTATTGTATGTGGAGTTGCTATGAGTTGGAACTGCTCTGTGGTATCTAAGAACAATTGGGCTCAGCAGACAGAGCTAGAAAATACATGTATGTATGTATATATGGACACACACATACATACATATATACCACACATGTACACTTGTAACTATTTCTCTGTATATGTATGCATATATCTATGTATTTCTATATGTATATATGTATGGTGGGGAGCTCTGGTAGCATAGTGCCTGAGGCACTTGACTGCTAACCAGAAGGCTGGCAGTTCAAACCCACCAGCCACTCCTCGGAAGGAAGATGGGGCAATCTACTTCTGTAGTGATACTGCCTTGGAATTTCAAGGAGGGGTTGCTATGAGTCGGGTCCAACTCCACGGCACATAACAACAACAGTATGTATGGTGTATGTGTATGTATGTTGTATATATCATATTAAAAACCCCTAAGTTCATATTGGTAACTCCATCTTCAATCCAATGTGTCAGGATTCTTTCTAACCAACCTTCCCATTTTTGTAAATGTATAGTCACCAGCAGGGAAAACCTTAGCCTCTCTTATCTTCTGTATATTTACTTATTTCATTTTATTTGCTCAGTGTAACCAGTTCCTCCAATCAAAATGACTGTCTCCTCCACTCTGTACTTTAACTCTGGACCCCACCCCCTGTGGCCTAGAAACCTCAGATACTGGCTATGGTAGTTAAGGTTGTGTGTCAACTTGGCTGGGCCTCGTTCTGAGTGGGTTGGGAGCTGGTTGTAGTTATTCCCCATGGTGAAATTGTAATCGCCTCCATGGTTGAATCTGTTGTGAGACATTAATCAGTGGAATGGGAGTTGTCTTTGGGGTGTGATCTGTTTCAAGTATATCTTGAGAAACTTTCGGAAAGGTCTCTAGTTTTATGGCACATCTGGGTCCTGCATTTGGCCGAGTCTTAATCTCAGTGGCCTGCTGTGTTGCCAGCTGATTTTGGGATTGCTCCTGGGCTTGAACTGGGTGACAGCTTTTTGGTTATTAGCAGCCAAGTGGTTATAACAGTTGCATGTCCAGGGATCTTTTAAAGGATGGGTCTGTGTAAGTCTTTTGCTCATTTGTTAAATTGGATTGCTTGTTTTCTAAATGAGTGTTGAGAGTTCTTTATGTATTCTGGTTGCCAGTCCTTTAACAGATATATGTTTGCAAATATATACTACTGTTTTGTTACTACTTTCAAATTATAATTGTCGCTTCTTTAATATATAAAACTGTTGGGTTGGATTATTTTGGACTTTCCCTATAGCTTTTGGACTGTGAAAATACCCAAGGGACGTATTTCTAAAGGGATGACTGTAGGCGTGGGGGAGGTGGGGATCTTTAGGGGTCAGGTGGGATTGCTTCTCCCTAACGAGTGAAGGGTACTTTATGAGAAAGGGAGGACTGAGGGAGAAATAAAAGAGGGGCTGGGCCCAGAGAACCCCGGTCGGTCAAAGTGCTTGGCTACTAATAACCAAAAAGGTCAGTGGTTCAAAACCACCAGTTGCTCCATGGGAGAAAAATGTGGGGCAGTTCTACTCTGTCCTGTAGGGTCAATGTGAGTTGGAATTGACTCCACAGTGGTGGGTTTGAGGCCTGAGTCTTAAGCGGGAGGATTCAGTATCACAAATTCAGGTGGGAGAATAGCAGCTAGATTTTACCTAAAATAGAAATGCTAGGAACGTGAGAGGAGCCAAGGGGATTTATTATCAAATGTGTTGACAGTATTGAACCTAGATTAAATCAAAACAGGGAGTAAAAAAGATTGTTAGCAACCATGTTGTTTAACCTCTTCATTTGGTGTATAAGAAATAGAGGTTTATGGAGGTGATGGAACTCAGTGAAGATTATATGGTCATGAAATGGCAGAGTTGGAACTTAAATTCAGATCTTTATGAACAGTTGTGAAGAAGGGCCTCAGCAACATATCAGAGCGAGAGTGTGTGGAGATGGAGGAAAAACTCAAGTTCTGTGCTGAAGGGATATGTTTTTGTTATTCTTTATATCCTTCACATCATTAATAAATACTATTCTTATATTTAGGAGCTCTGGTAGCATAGTGGCTAAAAGCACTTGACTGCTATCCAGAGGGCTGGCGGTTCAAACCCACCAGCCACTCCTCGGAAGGAAGGTTGGGCAATCCTACTTCCGTAGTGATACTGCCTCGGAAACCCAAGGAGGGGTCGCTATGAGTCGGGGCCGACTCGACGGCACATAACAACAACAACAACAACAACAACAACAATTCTTATATTTGCTTTATTTTTAGCAAAACAGCAATAACAAAAACTAGAATGATGGCAGAATTAGTGATTGAACTGGTAGTTTGATGAGAAATCAAATTGGAATGTGTCTTGGGTCAAGCAAAAGACACTAGAGGTCAAATGGAATGCATTTTTGGCATAAGAAGAAAGTTGGGTCCTTCTTGAGATCAAAAGGGGAAGGATACTTGAGACTGTGAAAGATCTGGATTTTACTAGTTACAATTACCTATGAAAATACTAACTCCCAGGGTTAGGACTTCCTGGAATTAGAATTGCCTTTGAATTTAATGAGAATAATGAAAGGAAATACCTGGAAAAACCTGACAATAATAGTTATTTGATTGGGATCCTAGTCTGAATCAGGCACTGTGCTAGGCTCCTTGCCATTTCATTTTCCTTATCTTTCTGTAATCTTGCAGAGTATGTGGTGTCATTACATTTTCTTTTATAGATGCAGAAACTGAGATTTAGAAAAATTAAATCCTATGCTTAGTGTCATATAACTCGTAAGTGATTGAGCTGCAGCTCACCCCTCGTACTGTGTGGTGTCAAAGCGTATTCTCTTTTCACTATGCCAGTGCTAATCAAAGTGTGATTTGTAGGCTGGTATTAGTCCAGCAACTGTTTATTACTGACGCACCATAGGACATTGTTGTTAGGTGCTGTCAACTTGTCTCTGGCGCATAGCGACCCTGTGCATAGCAGAACGAAACACTGCCCTGTCCTATGCCAGCCTCATGATGCCTGCTATACCTGAGCCCATCGTTGCAGCCACTGTGTCTGTCTATCTCATTGAGGACCTTCCCTTTCTTCATTGACCCTCCACTTTACCAAGCATGATATCCTTCTCCAAGGAATGGTCCCTTCTGACAACATGACCCAAGTAGGTGAGACGAAGTCTGGCCATTCTCGCTTAGAAATACTGGTATTGCTTCTGTCTTCTTTTGATGCTTCCTGCTTTGTTCAATATTTTTGTCCATAGAATCCTTCAGTATTGCAACTCGAGACTTAAATTTCTTCTTCTGTTCTTTCAGCTTGAGAAATGCCGAGCATGTTCTTCCCTTTTGGTTTTCTAATTCCAGATCCAAGCTTCTCTGAAGGCATTGGTGAAAAACAAGGCTCTGGGAATGAACAGAATACCAGTTGAGGTGGTTCAACAAATGGATGCAGTATTCACTTGTCTATGCCAGGTTTGGAAGATGGCTGCGTGGCCAGCCCACTAGAAGAGATGCACATGCATGCCGTTTGCAAAGAAAGGTGATCCAATAGAATGCAGAAATTCTCAAGCAATATCATTTAAGTAAAATTATGCTGAAGATAATTAAAAAAAAAAAAAAAGGTTGCAGTAGTACATTGACGGGGAACTGCCAGAAATTTAAGCCGGATTCAGAAAAGGATGTAGAATGAGGGATATCATTGCTAATGTCAGATGGATCATACCAGAAAGATGTTTACCTGTGTTGTATTGACTATGTAAAGGTATTTGACTGTGTGGATCATAACAAATTATGGATAACATTGTGAAGAATGGGAGTTCTAGAACACTTACTTGTGCTCATGTGGGACCTGTACACAGACCAAGAGGCAATCTTCGAACAAAACAAGGAAATACTGCATGGTTTAAAATCAGGAAAGGTGTGTCAGGGTTGTATCCTTTCTCCATAAGTATTCAGTTTGTATGCTGAGCATATAATCTGAGAAGCTGTACTATATGAAGAAGAATGTGGCATCAGGGTTGGGGGAAGGCAATATGCTGATGACACAGTCTTGCTTGCTGAAAGTGAAGATGACTTGAAATCTTACTAATGAAGATCAAAGACTATAGCCTTCATTATGGATTATACCTCAACATAAAACAAAAATCCTCACATCTGGACCAATAAGCAACATCATGACGGAGAAAATACTGAAATTTTACTTGGATCCCTAGTCAGTGCCTATGGAAGCAAAACATTTGCATTGGGCAAATCTGCTAAATCTTCTTTAAAGTGTTCAAAAGCAAACATGTCACTTTGAAGACTAAGGGGCACCAGATCCAAGTTATGGTATTCTCAGTAACCTCATATGCATGGAAGAGCTGGAAATTAATAATGAAGATCAAAGAAGAATTGATGTATATCAGTTACAATGGTGAAGAATATTGAATTTACGGTGGAATAGATCATGGAATATACCAGTCCATTTCAGCTCACTAATGCCTAGGATGTCGATCTTTATGCATTCCATTTCATTTTTGACAGCTTCCAGTTTTCCTAGATTCATACTTTGTAGATTGCATGTTCCGGTTATTAATGGATATTTGCAGCAGTTTCATCGCGTTTTGAGTCATGCCACATCGGCAAGTGGAGTTCCCAAAAGCTTTATTTACTCCATTCACATCATTAAAATTGGCTCTAATTTGAGGGGGCAGCTCTTCCCCAGTCATATTTTGAGTGCCTTCTGACGTGGGGGGCTCATTTTCTGGCACTATATCGGACAGTATTTCAGGGCTATTTGTAAAGTTTTCCAGTAATATATCAGACAGTGTTTCATTGCTGTTTATAAGGTTTTCGTTGGCCAATAGTTTGAGAAATGGATGGCCACTTCCTTCTTCTGAGTCTGTCTTAATCTGGAAGCTCTGCTGAAACCTGTCCCCCATGGATGACCCTGCTGGTATTTGAAATACTGGCGGCATAGCCTCCAGCCTCACAGCAACACACAAGCCGCTATAGTACGACAAACTGACAGACGAATGGTGATCAGGTTACCTAGAATATGAGAAATAAGGAAAGATGTCTCAAGTTGTATGCAACCAAAAACCAAAACCAAAAATAACAAACACCCAAATTCATTGTCATTGAGTTGATTCTGACTCATAGTGACCCCCATTGGGTTTCTGAGGTGGTAAATCTTTACCGATGTAGATTCGCCCCCATCTTCCTTCTGTGGAACAGCTGGTGGGTTTGAACCACTAACCTTCTGTTAGCAGTCAAATGCCTTGGACACTACGCTACCAGAGCTCCTTTCCTTTTTTTTTCCTCTCTTCTTCCAGATGACGAATGGCCAAACAGAGTCTCTAAGAGCTTACACTTACTTGACCAACTTTAATTGTAAGAGAAAGGCACTGGTCACATTTACTTGAGATAGGGACAGGTATTGTGTAGAATGATAAATCTCTTGTGGTCAACTGTAGTTCCTGCCAGCGACAAGACTGCTAACCAATTCTAATCTTAAACTTTAGCTTGCTTGACTGGTTCTTAATCCCTGGACCCAGCCTAGGGTCAAGATTTCATTACCGACTGCCACAGGTATAACTGTTGTAACTGGGTGCTCCTGCCCTAGTGAAAGCTATGACTTGGGACATGGTTTATTTAGAACTGCCACTGACTTTGTGGATATAAACTAATTATTTAATATTTATTGAACCCTCTGATAAGGTTAAAACACAAATAATAATAATTTTAGGCAGTTTATAATGGCAGCCTTAGTCTCCAAGGAAGACCAATTAATACTACTGCTATTCAAATTTATGCACAAACCACCAACGCCAAAGACGAGGAAATTGAAGATTTTTACCAACTTCTGCAGTCTGAAAATTGACCAAACATGCAATCAAGACACGTTGATTATTACTGGTAATTGGAATGCAAAAGTTGGAAGCAAAGAAGAATCACCAGTAGTTGGAAAATATGGCCTTGGTGATAGAAATGACATTGGAGATTGTGTGATAGAATTTTGTAAGACCAACAACCTATTCATTGCAAACACCTTTTTTGAACAACATCAATGGCAGCTGTACACATGCACTTCACCAGATGGAGCACACAGGAGTTAGACTGACTACATCTGTGGAACAAGGCAGTGGAGAAGCTCAATATTTTCAGCCAAAACAAGTTCAGGAGTTGACTGTGAAACAGACTGTCAACTGCTCATGTGCAGTTTCAAGTTGAAGCTGAAGGCAATTAAAAGATGTCCATGAGAGCCAAAATACAACCTTGATTATATCCCTCCTGAATTTAGAGACCATCTAAAGAATAGATTTGATGCATTGAACACCAGTGTCTGAAAACCAGAGGAATTGTGGGATGACATCAAGAACATCATCCATGAGGAAAACAAAAGGTCATTAAAAAGATAGGAATGAAAGAAAAGACCAAAATGGATGTCAGAAGAGACTATGAAAGTTGCCTTTGAGTGGAGCGTAGCTAAAGCAACTGACAAAATGACAAGATAAAGGAGCTGAACAGAAGATTTCAAAGAGCAGCTTGAGAAGACAAAGTCAGTTATTACAATGAAATGTGCAAAGACCTGGAGATAGAAAACCAAATGTGAAGAACGTTTGGCATTTCTCAAGCTGAAAGAACTGAAGTAAAAATTCTAGTCTTGAGTTGCACTATTGAAAGATTCTGTGGGCAAAATATTGAATGCTGCAGGAAACATCAAAAGATGGAAGGAATATACAGAGTCACTGTACCAAAAGAATTGGTCCGTGTTCATCCATTTCAGGAGGTGGCATATGATCAAAAACCAATGGTATTGAAGGGAGAATTTGAAGCTGCACTGAAGGAAGTGGCGAAAAACCAGGCTGCAGGAGTTGACAGAATACCCTCTGAGATGTTTCAGCAAACGGGTGCTATGTTGGAGGCATTCAAATCGTCTATGCCAAGAGATTTGGAAGACAACTACCTGGCCAACTGATTGGAAGAGATCCATATTTATACCCATTCTAAAGGTGATCCCACAGAATGTGAAAATTATCAAACAATATCATACATAAGTAAAATCTTGCTGAAGATAATTCAAAAACAGTTGGAGAAGTATATTGACAGAGATCTATCAGAAATGCAAGCTGGATTCAGAAGAGGATGTGGAATGAGGGATATCATTGCTGATGTCAGGTGGATCTTAGCTGAAAGCAAAAAATACCAGAAAGGTGTTTACTTATGTTTATTGACTGTGCAAAAGCATTTGATTTTGTGGGTCATAATAAATTGTGGATAACATTGAGAAGAATGGGAATTCCAGAACACTTAATTGTGCTTGTGAGGAACTTGTACATGGACCAGGAGGCTGTCATTCGAACAGAACAAGGGGATACTGCATGGTTTAAAATTAGGAAGGGAGTGTGTCAGGGTTGTATCCTTTCACCATACTTTATCAGTCTGTATGCTGAGCAAATAACCTGAGAAGCTGATCTGTATGAAGAAGAATGTGGTGTCAGGATTGGAGAAAGACTCATTGACAGCCTGCAATATGCAATCAACACAACTTTGCTTGCTGAAAGTGAAGATGACTTGAAGACTTACTGATGAAGGCTACAGTCTGCAGTGTGGATTATGCCTCAACATAAAGAAAACGAAAATCCTCACAACCGGACAAGTAAGCAACATCATGATAAATGGAGAAAAGATTGAAGTTGTCAGAGATTTCATATTGCTTGGGTCCACAATCAACACTAAAGAAAGCAGCAGTCAAGAAATCAGATGATGTATTGCGGTGGGCACATCTGCTGCAAAAGACCTCTTTAAAGTGCTGAAGAACAAAGATGTCTCTTTGAAGACTAAGGTACGCTTAACCCAAGCCATGGTATTTTCAGTCACCTCATATGGATTTGAAAGCTGGAAAATGAATGAGGAAGACTGAAGAAGAGTTGATATGCTTTTGAGTTGTGGTGTTGGCGAAGAACACTGAAAGTACTATGGACTGCCGGTTGTTGTTGTTAGGTGCCATCGAGTCATGTCTGACTCATAGCAACCCTATGCACAACAAAACGGAACACTGACCAGTCCTGCGCCAGCTCCATGATCCTTGCTGTACTTGAGCCCATCGTAGCAGCCACTGTGCCAATCCATCTCGTTGAGGACCTTCCCCTCTTTCATCAACCCTCTACCTTACCAAGTGTGACATCTTTCTCCAGGGAATGGTCTGTTCTGACAACATGACTGAAGTAGGTGAGACGAATTCTGGCCATTCTCACTTCCGAGGAGCATTCCGACTGCATTTCCTCTAGTACAGATCTGTTAGTTCTTTTAGCAGTCCACGGTACTTTCAGCATTCTTTGCCAGCACCACACCTCAAAAGCATCAATTCTTCTTTGGTCTTCTTTCTTCATTGTCCAGCTCTCACATGCATATGAGGTGATTGAAAATATCATGGCTTGTGTCAGGTGCACCTTAGCCCTCAAGGAGACATCCTTGCTCCTCAGCACTTGAAAGAGGTCCCTTGCAGCTAACTTGCCCAGTGCCATATGTCGTCTAATGTCCTGACTGCTGCTTCCATTGGCATTGATTGTAGAACCAAGCAATGTGAAGTCTTTGACAACTTCAGTCTTTTCTCCATTTATCGTGGTGCTGGTTATAGGTCCAGTTGTGAAGATTTTTGTTTTCCTTATATTGAGATGTAATCCATACTGCAGACTGTATTCTTCAGTCTTCATCAGTAAGTGCCTCAAGTCATCCTCACTTCAGCAGGCAAAGTTGTGTTGTCAGCATATGGCAGGTTGTTGATGATTCTTCCTCCAGTCTTGATGACACGTTCTTCATATAGTCCAGCTTCTTGGATTATTTGCTCAGCAGAGAGATTGAATAAGTGGAAAGGATACAATCCTGACACACTCCCTTCTTGATTTTAAACCATGCTGTGTCCCCTTGTTCTGTTCGAACAGTAGCCTCCTGGTCAAAGTACAAGTTCCTCATGAGCACAATCAAGTGTTCTGGAATTCCCATTCTTCTGAATATCATCCACAATTTGTTATGACCTACACAATCAAATGGAGCTCTGCTAGCATAGTGCCTAAGGCATTTGATTGCTAACCGGAAGGCCAGCAGTTCAAACCCACCAGCCACTCCTCGGAAAGAAGATGGGGGCAATCTACTTCTGTAGTGATACCGCCTCGGAAACCAAAGGAGGGGTTGTTATGAGTTGGATCTGACTCGATGGCAGTGGGTGTGTGTGTGCAACACAATCAAATGCCTTTACATGGCCAGTAAAAAAACAAGTAAACATCTTTCTGGTATTCTTTGCTTTGAGCCAGGATCCATCTGACAGCAGCTATGATTT
>NW_006922008.1:515481-517943 GCF_000298275.1 Orycteropus afer afer
TTTGTTCAGCTCTTTTATCTTGTCATTTCTTCCATTTGCTTTAGCCACTTTCTGCTCAAGGGCAAGTTTCAGAGTCTCTTCTGTCATCCATTTTGGTCTTTTCTTCTTTTTTCGTCTTTTTAGTGACCTGTTGCTTTCTTCATGAATGATGATCTTGATGTCATCCCACAGTTATTCTGGTTTTTGGTCATTGGTGTTCAATGTCATCAAATCTGTTCTTTAAATGGTCTCTAAATTCAGGAAGGATATATTCAAGATCATATTTTGGCTCTTGTGGACTTGTTTTAACTGGTTTTACCTTCAAGTTGAACTTGCACTAATGCAGTTGATGGTCTGTTCCACAATCAGCTCCTGGCCTGGTTTTGGCTGAAGATACTGAACTTTTCCATCTCCTCTTACCACAGATGTAGTCAGTCTGATTTCTGTGTATTCTATCTGACGAAGTCCATGTGTGTAGCGGCTGTTTGTGTTGTTGAAAAAAGGTATTTGCAATGAATAAGTTGTTCGTCTTGCAAAATCCTATCATGTGATTTGCAGCATCATTTCTGTCACCAAGGCCAAATTTTCCAAGTACTGGTGATTCTTCTTTGTTTCCAACTTTTGCATCCAGTCACCAGTGATAATTAACACATTCTGATTGCATGTTCCGTCAATTTCAGACTGCAGAAGCTGATAAAAATCTTCAGTTTCCTCATCTTTGGCTTTGGTAGTTGGTGCATAAATTTGAATAATAGTCATATTAACTGGTCTTCCTTGTGGGCATATGGATATAACCCTATCACTGACAGCATTGTACTTCAGGACAGATCTTGAAACATCTTTTGTGATGATGAATGCCACACCATTCTTCTTCAAATTGTCATTCCCGGTATAGTAAACCACATGGTTGTCTGATTCAAAATGGCCAAAACCAGTCCATTTCATCTCATTAATGCCTAGAATATCAGTCTTTATGTGCTTCATTTCATTTTTGACAGCTTCCAATTTTTCCTAGATTCATACTTCTTACATTTCATGTTGTGATTATTAATGGATGTTTGTAGCTGTTTCTCCTCAATTTGAGTCATGCCTCATCAGCAAATGGAGGTGTTGAAAGCTTTACCTTATCCATATCTCCTGGACTGACAGAAGAACCAACAAATCTATCCTGGAGGAAGTCCAGCCTGAATGTTCCTTAGAAATCAGAATGGCCAGACTTCATCTCACCTACTTTGATCATGTTGTCAGAAGGGACCACTCCCTGGAAAAGGATATCATGCTTGGTAAAGTGGAGGGTCAACACATTAGGGGAAGGCCCTTCAGGAGATGGGTTGACACAGTGGCTGCAACCATGGGCTCAGGTATAGCAGGGATTGTGAGGCTGCTACAGGATCGGACAGTGTCAACATATGGTTGCTAAGAGTAAGAACCGATTTGATGACACCCAACAACATCAGCCTTTAAACAGCATGATGAATTATAATTTTCAGATGGTTGTTGGTATTACATGCTCTTGAGATAGTTCCTACTCATAGCAACCCCAGGTACAACAGAAGGAAACATTGACCTGTCATGCCCTGTGGCACTTAAGACTGTGTAACAGTTTGACTGGGCCATGGTTTTGAATGGCTTGGCATCTGAATGTAATACATCCCGTGATGAGATTATAATCACTTCTGTGGTAGAATCTGCTGTGAGCAGCTAAGTAGTTTCTTCAGTGTGCGGTCTGCTTCTAGTGTATATAGAGAAGCTTTGAGAAAGGTTGCTATGTCTTTGGCATGTTTTGGATCCTGCCTTTGGCTGAGTCTTCATCCCCAGTTACTGGATTTGAACCAGTGGACTACCGTATTGCCTGCTAATTTTGGGATTGTGGCATTTTACCTGCTGACCTTGGGTTCATCAGCCTCAGCAGCCAGCAGGTACATGAGTCAGGAGGTGCCTCCAGCTCTGTTGGGCCTGGTACAAGAGGCAGAGCTGAAACCCAAGGTTGAGGGGCCTTCACCCAGCCCCTTGAGCCAGAACTCTGAATTCAAACTTCTGGCCAACAGAATAAACTTCTGTTTGTTAAAACCAGCCAATTGTGGTATTTCTGTTATAACAGCACTACATAACTAAGACATGCACCATCCTCACAGTCATTGCTATATTTCAGCCCATTGTTGCAGCCACTGTGTCAGTCCATCTTGTTGAGAGTCTTCCTCTTTTTTGCTGACCAAGCATGATGTTCCTCTATAGGGACATGGGGTGAAGTCTCACCGTTCTCCCTTCTAAGGAGCATTCTGGCTGTACTTCTTCCAAGACAGATTTGTTCGTTCTTCTTGCAGTCCATGGTATATTCAGTATTTGTTGCCAACACTATAATTCAAATGCATCATTTCTTCTTCAGTCTTCCTTATTCATTGGCTAGCTTTCCCATGCATATGAGGTGATTGAAAATACCATTGCTTGGGTTTGGTGCACCTTAATCCTCAAGATGACATCTT
>NW_006922008.1:521288-527615 GCF_000298275.1 Orycteropus afer afer
ATTGATTTCTGCTCGAATCTTGATTATTTCCTTCCTTCTGGTGACTGTAGGCTTTTCTTGCTGTTCTTTCTCTAATTGTTGGAGATGTTCATTGACATCTTTGCTTTTGAACACCTTAAAGAAGTCTTGCTGTACATTTGCCAATGCAATAATACAAGTATGGTGAAAGGTTAGAACCCTGACACACACCCTTCTTGATTTTGAACCATTCCCTTGTTCTGTTCAAACGACAGCCTCTTGGTATGTTCAGGTTCCTCATGAGCACAATTAAGTACTCTGGAATTCCCATTCTTTGCAGTGTTACCCATAATTTTTAATGATCCACACAGTCAAATGCCTTTACATAGTCAATAAAACACAGGTAAACACCTTTCTGCCAATTCTCTGCTTTCATCTAAGATCCATGTAATATCAGCAGTGATATGCCTCATTCCATGTCTTCTGAATCCAGCTTGAATTTCTAGCAGTTCCTTGTTGATGTATTGCTGCATCTGTTTTTGAATTATCTTTGGCAAGATTTTCCTTGCAGTGGATATTAATGATATTGTTGGATAATTTATGTCCTCTATTGGATCCTCTTTCTTTGGAATGGTCACAGATATGGCTCTCTTCCAGTCATTTGACCTGGTAGCTGTCCTAACAGTTTTAAGACCGTTAAAACTGAAAAGACTTCCTCAAGGAAGGATCATGGGGAAGCCACAGTCAGGAGACTCCTCCTGTATTTTCTCTTTACCTCATCATTATCAAGTCTTGAATTCAAAATACATTTGAGCATCTCTGTCTTTCTTGTAGATTTTAATCTCCTTGAGGATAGTGCAGTTTCTTATTCTTTTTTGCATATCCCAGAGAATCTGGCCCTCATGGTAGATTTAGTAAATACTTGTTGAGATCAGTTAAATAAATAAGAAGCTTCTAAGGTGAGTACAGAGGGCAGAGTTCCATCTCACTAGCTTATTTGTGGATTTAATTCTCTAGGTTTTTGCGCTGTGCATCTGCTGGGTTGCTGGGATCATATGGCTAGCCTAGCTAGTTCTTAAACATTTTACACACGGGCCACCCCTTCTCCCCCTTGGTTATGATGTCTCTTTAGCAACATGAGGACAGAGAATGTGGCTTATAGGAAAGATATACTAGCTGACAGGCTCAGCCTGTGCCCCCCACTCCCTCCAGCACACACACAGCTCCTTCTGGTACAGTCTTTGGGGCAACCAGAACAGTGTCCTAAAGTGATGAGTCCTGAGTGAAGGTGAGGACAAGGTGTGTCCGTATGCTTATGTGTTGTTTGGTGGAATTTTGGGGGTTAGTGATAGCGTAGTGCCTAAGGTACTTGAGTGCTAACCACAAGGCTGGTGGTTCAAACCCACCAGCCACTCCTCGGAAGGAAGATGGGGCAATCTACTTCCATGGTGATAGTGCCTTGGAAACCCAAGGAGGGGTCGCTGTGAGTCAGGTCCGACTCGACGGCACAAAACAACAACAACAACAGTGATGTTGGAAGGAGTCTTACAGAATCTGCCTTACTTCCCTGCGGTTTACTTGTGAAAATTTATTGATGCTGTGTGCTATCTAGTTGATTCCAACTTGGAGTAACCTATAGGACAATGGAGAAGTGTCCCATAGGGTTTCCAAGGCTATCATCTTTGCGGAAGCAGACAGCCACATCTTTCTCCCGCAGAGTGGCTAGTGGGTTTGAACCACCAACCTTTTGGTTAGCAGCTGAGTGCTTAACCACTGCACCACCAGTCATTCTTGGTGAAACTTAACCAGAAAGGTTAAGTAATTTGTTTCTAGCCACACAGCTAATTCATGGTCATCAAGACTGTTTCCTGAGTCTTAGTCTTGGACATTCATCATATTTACCATGGAAGTACTTTCTGTGGTAGTTGTCTGTGTATAAAAAGTGTCAGTAAAAATCAGTTTCCTGCAGAAATGAATATTGGCAATTTAATTTAGGAGTTTGAGTGATATGAACTATGCCAGCACTTTTCTTTCTCCACTTTTTGTATAAAGAAAATGAAAAGAGTTTCATAAAGTATATGCTACATTTAAATCCTTAAAAAAAATAGGCCACTTCAAATATCTAAAAATAGCATATTTAAAAAAACCTGATTTGTTTAAAAAGGGATTTTCGTTGCATGAATGCAGTAATTTTTGGGGGGTTCCAGGGCCTGGAGAATACTATCTGATTGCTTTAAGTTCTCCTGCAGCTCTTTTGTTGTGGTCACCCCAGTAGGGGAGAGGGAGAAATGTTCCCTAAGGGGTGACTTGGGGGAGGAGGGAAGATCCGATGTCCCGCGGGAAAGCTCAGCCTGGTGGTTTGACAGAGAGAGTGTGTGAGTGTGTTTTAAAGGAAAGGCCTGCTAGAAGCCTGGTCCTAACTGATTCCAGATGGGCCTGCTGCAGCACAAAGGTTTGCAGTGTGTTTGGGATGGGGCTGACCAGGAGGGCCCCTGAGCACTTCCTGTGCAGCTTGCAATTGTACTCACCTAATCAGAAACAGCCCTTCTGTGGCAGCAAGAGTAGCCATCCAGTGTCTGCCTGGGGCCTCATCTGTGAACTGCCCTGCTCCCTGCCTGTCACCTCCCTCTTTCCTCTCTGATCTCTTCTCCGGTGGTTCTCAGGGAAAAAAAAAAAAATATATATATATATATATATATAATCTAGATAGATAGATAGATATTTGTCTGTGTGTGTGTGTGTGTGTGTGTGCTGTTCTTTGTAGGGTGGGGAGCAGAGAAGGAGAAGCAGAAGGGAATGGCCAAATTATAAGCAGATGCTGAGTTTTATGAAAGGATTTACCCCCCTTTTTTCCCTGGACCTGGGAGTCGTTTGCTGGAAGGAGGAGGTATTGGAAACATGAGAATGTGAAGCCAACTTGGAAAAGCAAACCACCCTTAACTTGATTTTTTTCTTTTTTGATTGAGGCAGCCTTTCCAAAGGATTCAGCATACTGTGTGGAGATGGTTTGTTTACACTGTAAACTGAGTATTTCAGGCCTTGTCTGGCTGTGATGCCAAAGGGTGAGTGTGACAGTGACTTTACACCCATCAGAGGTAGGAAGGAAGGTGGTGTGTGCTCAGATCCCCCGTAGCATTGTTGCCAGGGGAGCGGTGTGCTGTGCTCTGACTGGGACTTGTAATTTGGCTGTCTTAGCAGCTGGACTTAGAGGCACACTGCAGGGGCAAGAGGAGGCCTTGTGGTGACATTCAGCTGCAGGCACTATGTATAGTTCTCTTGGGCCCTCCAGACTGCACTCAGGGATATATTTTATGTAGCAACCTTGATTTTCTATTTTGGTTCAGATGCCTGTTGGACTGAGGGTATGTGTGGCAATTGACTGGTTTTTGGATCTAGCTGATGATTGCGGAAACTGCCATCCCATGGGTCATCTGGGTCTTTGCAAGGTCATCCTAATCGTTTTGGCTTTGTATTGATGTTATTGGATAGAAATGACTTTATTAGTATAGACTATGTAACAATATACTACGGAAACATAAATCTGTTACCAGCGTTGCTTTGTATTCCTGATCTGCTGGTACTTTCGATGTGTCCTTTGCCCTCTTGTAGGTGTGATGATCACATTTCTCTTGAACCAAGCTTGGAATATATTGTTTGATGAAAGCATTTTGTGCTGTTCCTTGCTAGTGAGATTGTCTTGGAGATGATAGTTTGGAAGGTAAAATATATGAATTTCTGGGATAGTTCAATGTATGAGTTCACACCAAACCAAACCACACTGCCGTGGAGTTGGATCTGACTCATAGTGACGATACCACTATGGAAGTAGATTGCTCCACCTTCCTTTCGAGGAGTGGCTGGTGGGTTTGAACCACCAGCCTTCTGGTTAGCAGTCAGATGCCTTAAGCACTGTGCCACCAGAGTTCCCATGCATGAGTCCAAGTATTTGAAATTGGGATTTTTCTTTTAATGCCTTTTATTGAAATATAATTTATGTGCAGTGAAATACACAAAACTAAAGTGACATGGGTCAGTGCTTTTTTTTTGCAGTGTTCCCTCCCCTCTCCTCCCACCCCTGGCAACCAACAAAGAAAGTTTTACTCCATATATAAACCTTTGCTTGACCCTCCACAACAGTGAACTAATACTATATTTGTCTTTCTGTGATTGACTTACTTCACTGAGCATAATGTCCTCCAAGTTCATCCATATTATGCAGTGTTTTGCAAGCTGTACGTTATTCTTTAGTGCTTCATAGCATTCCATTATGTGTATGTACCATAGTTTGGTCATCCACTCTTCTGCTGATGGGCACGTAGGTTGTTTCTATCTTTTTGCTGTTGTAAATAGTGCTGTGATGAACACAAACGTGCATATATCTGTTCCTGTCCTGGCTCTCACTTCTCTAAGATATATACCTAGTAATGCGATGGCTGGGTCAAATGGTATCTCCAATTCTAGCTTTCTAAGGAATCACCATATTGCTTTCCACAGTGGTTGTATCACTTCACAGTCCCACCAACAGTGTATGAGAGTCCCAATCTCTTAACATCCCCACCAGCATTTGTTATTTTCTGTCTCATTGAACCTTGCCATCAATGCTGGGGTGAGACAGTATCTCATTGCTGTTTTGATTTGCATCTCTCTGATGGCCAGTGATTGTGAGCATTTCTTCCTGTATTAGCTGGCCACCTGAATATCCATCCTCCTTGGTGAAGTGTCTATTCATATCTTCTGCCCATTTTTAAATTGGATTGTTAATTCCTTTGGTGTTGAGGTGTTGGAGTTTTCTATAAATCTTAGAGATAAGTTCCTTGCCAGATATGTAATTATCAGCAAACATGAATTTGTTGCCGTCATTTTTGTTACGTGCTTTTTCGTGATGTCGATTTCTTTGTTCCATATAATTTTCTTTGCTGAGCTCGTTTTGTTTATGAATTGTATTATCACTTCTTTCATTGCTATTGTTTTACTATTTGCTGAATATTTGTGCTGGTCGTTTTTTTTTATTTTGATGTGAAGGTTTATCATTTTTCTTTGCAGTTACCCTGTGATTTATAGTTTTTTTTCCCAAGTTTAGAACAGTCTGTTCTATCTTGTAGTTGTCTTGACTTCTCTACCATCTGCAAGTTCTGGAACGACAGTTTTTTCCCCCTCCTTTTGGTTTGTAGTTGTCCTCATTTGTCAATTGATGCCTTAGTTTCCTGTTTACAATCTTGTAGGCTTCTTTACTTTGAATACTTGCATAGTTGGGTTGGTTTCTGGGTTATATCATCGTGTGTGTTAATGGTCAGTTGTTGTTGGCTGTTGTTGCTTCTCTGTCCAAAGGACTCCAAGGTTGGTCTGGTTTTAACCAGTTCCCTTAATTTCTGCTTATCTGGAAATGTCCTAATTTCACCATGATATTTGAGGGACAATTTTGCTAGGTATATAATTCTTGGTTGGAAATTTTTCTCTTTCAGGGTTTTATATATACCATCCCATTGTCTTCTTGCCTGCATGGTTTCTGCTGAAGAATCTGAGCTTAGTCTTATTGGTTGCCCCTTGTAGGTAACTTCGTTTTTCCTTTGCTGCTCTCATGATTGTTTCTTTGTCTTTGGTTTTGGTGAGTTCGATTATGATATGTCTTGGTGATTTTCTTTTGGCGCTATCCTTTTTGGAGTTCATTAGACTTCCTGAATGGATATATTCTCATCTTTTATCATATCAAGGAAGTTCTCTTCCAACAAATCTTGGACAATTTTCTCAGTGGTTTTATTTGTCTCTTCCTGTTCTGAAATTCCAATGACGTGTAGGTTATTCCTTTTGATGGTATCCCACATGAACCTTAGGCGTTTTTCATTTTGTTTTGATCTTTTTTTCTGATTGATCCCTTTGAAAAGAAGTATTTAGGTATTTGTCTTCAATCTCATTAATTCTGTCTTCCATTCAATCTATTCTACTCCTTTGCCTTTTCAATGTGTTACCTATTTTTGACAATTTAGTATTGATCTTCTGGATTTCTACCTGTGGATTTTGAATCATTTCTAATTTTTCATTTATTTTGTCATTTTGTTCTTCTATTTTCTTCTGAAGTTCTTCTAGGGTTTTGTCTGTGTTTTCCTTGATCTGTCTCTCAATCCTTTGAAGATATCTAAATATAATTATTTTGAATTCCTTATCAGGGAGTTCCAATGCTGAGCCTTCCTCAGGGATGTGTTTTGGGTCTGTATCTTGGTGCCTTGTTTCTCCTTCTTTATCTTGTTTCTTTGTGTGGACTGTGATGCTCTGTTATCTATGAGTATTGTGACGTTTTTGTGTTTATATTTAATTGGTGATTGTATGTTGGAGTGACTTGCCCACGATTTTTGTTTTCTTTGTTTTGTTTGT
>NW_006922008.1:527890-544112 GCF_000298275.1 Orycteropus afer afer
CTTTAAATATCCAAAATGGCCACTGCTTGTAAACATTCAAAACAGCTGCACCCTTGGTCACTTTAAATGTCAAAATGGCTGTTGCGTGTGAACAATCAAAATGGCTGTGCCCTCTGGACAGTGGAAAGTCAACAGCTCAGGTTGTCTCCCTCCTTGCTGTTTCCCTTCCTAGTCATAGGCCACCAGTGCAGTTGTCCCTGCAGCCCTTTGTGACCAGGGCTGATCTTTAGGTCAATTCTCAGGTCCTAACACCACTTGGAAATATTCAGGCTGTTGGTCCTGTCAGAGTAGCTGACAGTCCGAAGCTCTGACCATCTCTGTACTCAATGTTTTCTTTCAGGCTTTTCCACTAGTTGGTGCCTAATCCACTTCTGTATAGTTCCTTTCAAAGATGAGGGCTCCAGGATTATCCTCTGTATCTCTTTCAATTGTTTTTTCTTTTCTTTGTTGAAGAGGGTCTGTGTCGCTAGTCTGCCTATTCCTCCATCTTTGAAATTGGGATTTCTTAACATAGGTCACATGGTCCCTCTTCTTAGGCATGAGTGGGTCCTGTTAATGTACCATTAGAGTGCATGGAGAATCCTTGTTAGCTGCTGTTGGGCCAGCCTCTGATTCCTGGTGGCCCCATGCACAACGGGATGGAATGCTGCCCAGCCCTGGGCTGTCCCCATGATTGGTGTAGATCAGAGGGTTGTGATCCATAGAGTTGTCTGTCATTGGCTGATGTTTGGAAGAAGATTGCTAAACCTTTCTTCCTAGTCTGAGGCTAGAAGCTCTGCCCAAAGTGATTCAACATCGCAACAATGTGTAAAAGCTCCACTGATGGGGGGGTGGTGGCTGCGTATGGGTCCAGTGGCTGGAGATGAGACCTGGTTCTCCTACATGAAAGTGAGCATTCTGGCACTGAACCACCACCATGAAGAATTACTTAACATTTATAACCATCAGCTGCTCAGAATAATGTTTGCAGTTTACCAGTTGGATCTTCTTCTCGTCTTTAGTTTTTAAACCCTTCTCTGAATAGGTTTGGAGAAGAGAGGCAGATAAGAGTATTTATTAATTTTTATGTGTGACTGTCATTGCTGGATCAGACTGGTATCATCTCATTTAATTCAACAGAGATACTAGCATATGTGGGTCTCATTTCTGTTTGTGATGAGGAAACAAACGGCACTTGCCTAGTGTCCCATAGCTGTCAAGTGTCAGTGAGACACATTCTGCCAGTTGTTTTCTGGGTCCACAGGTGATACATGTGCCCTCATGCTCTGAGTCATGTGTGACCCCTAAAAAGCCTTTTTGGAGCCCTTGTGGGGCGGTGATTAAAGCACTCAGCTGATAACAGAAAGTGAAGTGGTTTGAACCCACGAGCCACTCTTTGGGAGAAAGATGTGGCAGTCTGCTTCTGTAAAGATTTACAGCCTGGGAAATCCTATGTGGCAGGTCTCTGTGCTGTAGGGTTGCTAAGCATTGGAATCAACTTGACAGCAACGTTTTTTTTTTTTTCTTCCTGGTTTAACGCCTTCTCAGAAAGAAACTTTTTGGGGAATGTAGTGGTTAAAAAAAACAACAACATATTTTACTTACTTTTATTGTCATCTGGTTCCCTTTTTTAGGCATGCTGACTTCATGTTCTTGGTATATAGAAAGCTGATACTGGAGAGAGAACAGGCTTCGAGGCTCCGACAGCTGCTCTCTCCCACCCCCCGAAGTGCAGATTGTATTGGGATAATTGTGGATTGACATGTAGTCATACAAAGGCTGCTTTTCAAATGGCAGGAAGGCAGAGATTGATTTTGAGGCTGACAGACTTACACACTACCTTTCCTCATAACTCTGGGGTCATGTGGAAGGAGACTGTATAAGCTCTGGAGCCCCCCACTTCACCTTACAACTCTCTGCTGTGTACTTGTCATTGGGCATGTGTACTTCTCACCTACTTTCAGTGCTGTATTACAAGAGACAACCACTTGCACTTCAGGAATCAGACCACACTGTGAAATTATGCTGAAGTTCATGAGCACAGATAGTCTTCATCAAAGAAGGGTAGGTTGGGGTGGAGATAGTGCTAGACCTTGGAAGACAACTGTTAGAATTGATATGCATGAATCAGCCACGTTTCTTTAATTGGGTTCGCTCTGAAAACTCCTTTCCTTGTTTTCTGTTAGCTTAAATGTTTTTGTCCTAGGGATGCCATCTCATCTTTTTGCTTAAAAAAGATTTACCCTGATTTTCTTAAACTATTATTCAAATTACTATTGTGATTTGGGTGAAAATTTACAGAGCAAATTCACTTTCCATACAGCAGTTCACATACACTTTGTCTCATGACACTGACTACAATTTACCACAGTGCATCAGCTCCCCTCCCACTTTCTCCCAATAGTTACTTCTTCCCTGTGTCCATCCCTCCATGCACTCCTGCCCCCTGAGCTGTCTCCCTGTGCATAAACAGCCCTTCTTTCTCCCATGATTGTTCTCTCCAAGGAGTGTATCTACCTCTGGTAAATATTCAACTCATATTCCTGTCTTTTGTTTGTCTGGAAGCCACAGGTGTGGGTTCAATTCCAGACCTGAAGGGCAGCTATGGACCATAGTCCCAGTGGTTCCACCAGGCTCTTTCAGACCAGCAAACCTGGTCCCCCCCTTTTTTTTTCTCCAAATGATTTTGAGTTTTGTTCCACATTGTTCTCCCTCTCTACCCAGAATCTCCTACATAGATCCCCCTCCAAGTGGTTGACAATTTTAGCCAGGCACCATCTAGTTCTTCTGGTCTCATAGTCGTAGAGGCTGTGGATTGCATTGTGTACCAGTCACTAGTACTGTTTGTTTCCATGAATCTTTGGTTTTCTACATTCTTCTTTGCTCTGGATGAGGAGAGACCTATCGTTGTATCTAGATGGCTGCTTGCAAGCTTTTGAGATCCCAGTTGCTACTCGCCAGAGTAGGAGGTGGAACAATGTTCTGTGTAGTATGTTTTGCCAGTGGAGCTTGATGTCCCCTGAGACTATGGTCCTGAGCCCACAGGTTCAACCACTCGGTCCCTCTGGGTAGCTGGTTGTGACCAAGAAGTGACTACAACCTTGTCAACTCTACTACATACCCAGGAATTCTTACAGAACATACCAATGTACTTGTAGAAACACTGTCGAGCAGAGATTTTTTAAAGCAAACAAAGTCATCGACTTTTCTTTTCCCTCCTATTTTGTAACAAGTCTCAAAATAGAATCGTGTTCTTCTAAACATGTGGAACAGGAGAAAAAGAACTGGTGATTTTAGAGGTCAAAGTACCAGAGGCTTCATAGCCTAGGCTTCTAGGCCTTAAGCACATTTTCTGGAGTAAAGCAAGAATCCATCAGCAGACCTTAAAGGATGACCTCAAATTGAGGTAGTAAACACGAAGAGAAGAAAATAAGCCTATGGAATTAAAACTCTCTCATCAGGAAAATTTTCAAAGTCAGTACTCTGACCAAAAATAGGAAGGTATCCAATGGCTTGACCAATGCTGAAGAATTAAGCTCTTCAATGTTGTCATTGTTGTTGTTATGTGCCGTTGAGTCAAACCCGACTCATAGCGACCTCTCTTTGGGTTTCCCAGGTCGTATCACTACGGAAATAGATTGTCCAACCTTCCTTCTGAGGAGTGCTGGTGGGTTTGAACCGCCAGCCTTCTGGTTAGCAGTCAAGTGCCTTAGGCAGTACACTACCAGAGATCTTCAATAGGAACCATATATTCCCATGGCATTCATTCATTCAACAAACCTTTATGGTAATAAAGTTACCACACTCCCACTGTTTCCATCTGGGGATACTGGTGACGCACAGTAGGAGAATTCTCACCCAAGTTCAATTTCGAGCCAGTGTAGCCACCACCCATCTGTCAGCAGACAGAGCAAAGAAGAATGAAGAAAACCAAAGGTTCATGGACTGGTAAACCATGTGCTCCTCAGCCTATGTGACTATGAGACCAGAAGAACTAGATGGTGCCTGGCTACCGCTGTCAGCCACTCGGAGGGGGATCTCTAGGAGATCCTGGATAGAGGGAGAGAACAATGTGGAACAAACTCAAAATCATTAAAAAAAAAAAAAAAAAAAGGACCACGTTTGCTGGTCTGATAGAACCTGGTGGAACCACAGAGACTATGGCCCCTAGGTGCCCTTCAGGTCTGGAATTGAACCCACTCCTGTGGCTTCCAGCCAAACAAAAGACAGGCATATGAGGTGAACATTTACATTAGGTAGTTACACTCCTTGGAGAGATCAATCCTGGGAGAATAGAAGGGCTGTGTATATACGGGGAGAGAGCTCGGGGGCAGGAGTGCATGGGGGAAAGGACACAGGAAAGTGGTACCTATGGCGAGGAAGTGTGAGGGGAGCTGCTGCATTATGGTAAATAGTAGTCAATGTCATGAGACAAGGTGTATTTGAGATTCTGTATGGAAAGTGAATTTGCTCTATAAACTTTCACCCAAATCACAATTAAAAAAAAAAACAAAACACAAAGAACTCTCTGCTCATTGAAATTGGTTTTAATGATTATTCTTGTCCTTTAACCCACCCATTGCTGTTGAGTTGATTCCAACTCATAACCACCTTACAGGACAAAAGCCTTGGGGAGTGGTCTCTGGGTTATGGCATGCTTGAATCCTGCACGTAGCCATGTCATTTGTTCAGCAGCCTACCATGGTCTGCCGACCTTGGGACTTTCAGAAGACTTGAATTAATGGCCTGCCATGTGGATTGGTAACATTGGGACTGTGCCATTTTATTTGTTGAACTTGGGCTTGTTAGTGTCAGCAGCCAGCAGCTGAGTGAAGAAAAGCCTCTAGCTTCAGTAGGCCAGGAGCAGGAAGCAGACCTGAAGCCCAAGGTTGAGGGGCTTTCACCTAGCCCCTAGAGCTTGTTACTTTGAACTTGGTTGGACTTAAAGCCTCCAGACTGTAAGAGAATAAACTCCTGTTTGTTAAAACATTCCACTTGTCATGTATTCCTATCAGAATGGTACCAGGTAACCAGAACAGTAACCTCTCCCCCCATAGCTGCTGTCAAGTTGACTCTGACTCATGACAAACTTATGTACAATAAAATGAAATACTGCCCGATCCTGTGTCATCTCACAGTTGCCGTCATGTTCAAGTCCATTGTTGTAGCCACTGTGCTAATCGGTCTCACTGAGGGTCTCCTTTACCCTCACTGGCCTCTAGTTCACCAAACATAATGCCTTCCTCTAGCAGGTGCTCCCACCAGCTGACATATCTAAAGCAAGTAGTTGAACAGCGTTCTGTTGTGATCCATACGGTTTTCGTTGACTAGTTTTTAGAAATAACTTCCCAGCTCGCTCTTCCTAATCTGTCTTAGTCTGGAAGTTCTGCTGAAACGTGTCCACCATGGGTGACATTTGAAATATCAGCGGCATCGCTCCAAGTATCACATCAACTTGTGTGCTGCCACAGTATGACAATTGACATGAGTGGTAGAGAGAGACCAGGAAGAAAGAGATGAGTAATAATGGAGGAGAACATTGGAAAACATTAAGGAAAAAATTGTAAGGATGTGTGGGGGAGAGCCCATGTGTATGTTTCCTTTTCCTCATCTTTTTTTCTTGCTAAAGTTATATATTTTTATTCTGGGAAATAATTGCATAATTTTTGGATTCATCTATTTCTTTTAGGTAATTGGGCCAGTAAATAACGCACTTGTAGCTGTTGCTTCATACAGGTTTTTGGTATACTCTTCTGAAGAGTGGTAAAAGATGTGTGTGTGTGTGTGTGTGTGTATGTAAGATGTGTGTCCTGAGAAGCGGTAGTGGCAATAAAGTAATACCTTTGCTCTGCTGCTGCTCATTAAAGTGGAAATTTGCTTGGAGAGCCAGGGACAGTGGAGGATTACTTACTCTTTTTAGGTATTGTTGTCAAAATCCTCAGTAAGTTTCATTTAGATGGTATGGTGGACAAGCTAATATTTGAGGGTTGTGTTATCAGCTAAGGTTAATACTCACTTAGAGTAAGATTCCCTGCATACCACTTTGAGATCTCTTATGGCACTGAACACACCCCTGGGCACGTAAGAAACACTTGCTACAAACTTCTTTTTTCCCTCCAAATTTATTTTTTTGCTGTTGTTGAGAATATACACAGCAGAACATAATCCATACAACAATTTCTACATGTACAGTTCATTGATACACTTGATGAATTTAAATGTATTCCTATTTAATTCATAGACTGTTGAGTTGCTTTATCTGTTTGGTAGAAGAAAACTTCACTTGTGTATTTTATGTGTATATATACTATGTACCTGGAAATCATAAAAATGCAGATTTAAAATGCTATTTTATACTTATTTCTAGAAGAAAATACAGGACTATATCTTTATGATAATACTTATTAAAGGGGCTATAATGGCCCAGTGGCTAAAGCATTTGGCTGCATTCAGCTGCTAACCAAAAGGCTGGTAGTTCAAAACCACCAGCTGCTCTGTGGGAGAAAGATGAGGCAGTCTGCTTCTGTAAAGGTCTGTCCTATAGGGTCACTAGGAGTTGGAATTGACTTGAGGGCAGTGGGTTGGTTATTTATTAGAACAGGAAAAAAATGACAGATTGACTGTCTTAAGTGTAGGAATATCTGTGGTGCTGTGATTAGGCATTTGGCTCCTAACCAAAAGGTTGATGATTCAAACTTACCAGTTTGAATGAGGCAGTCCACTTCCGTAAAGATTTACAGCCCTGGAAACCCTATGGAGCAGTTCTACTTAGTCCTACAGGGTTGCCATGAGTTGGAATTGACTTGATGGAAGTGGTTTGGGTTTTCTTTTTGGTTCATTAAAAGACACCATTAAGAAAGTGAAAAGATGTCCTACAGAGTAGGAGAGGATATTTGTAATGTAGGTTTCTAGCAGGTGTCCAGAATCTCTAACTAACTCCTCCAAATTAATGTGTAAAAGGATTTCTATAAATCATACTTTCAAAGAACACATTAGAAAAATGGGCAAAAGATTTGAACAGGTACTTTATGAAAGATGATATCTCTGTTGTTCGGTGTCATTGAATTGTCTCTGACTCATAGCGACCTCATGTACAGCAGAACAAAACCCTGCCTGGTCCTGTGCCAGCCCCACGATCCCTGCTGTACCTGAGCCCATTGTTGCAGCCACTGAGTCAATCCATCTCACTGAGGCCCTTCCCCTTTTTCGTTGTCCCTCCTCCTTACCAAGCATGACATCCTTCTCCAGGGAATGGTCCCTTCTTACAGCATGACCCAAGTAGGTGAGACTACTAAGTCTGGCCATTCTCACTTCCAAGGAGCATTTCGGCTGCACCTCTCCTCCAAGACAGATTCGTTAGTTCTTTCAGCAGTTCGTGGTACTTTGAGCATTCTTCACCAGCACCACAGCTCAAAAGAATTGACTCTTCTTCGGTCTTCCTTTTTCATTGCCCAGCTCTCACATACATATGAGGTGATTATTGAAAATACCATGGCTTGCGTCTAGGGCACTTTAGTCTTCAAGGAATTATCTTTGCTCTTCAGCACCTGAAAGAGGTTTTCTCAATGCTATACTACATCTGATGTCTTGACTGCTGCTTCCGTTGGTGTTGATTGTAGAACCAAGTCATATGAAATCTTTGACAACTTCAGTCTTTTCTCCATTTATTGTGATGCTGCTTATTGGTCCCATTGTGAGGATTTTTGTTTTCTTTGTATTGAGGTGTAATCCATACTGAAGACTGTAGTCTGATATCTCAGTGGCTAAAAAATGGTCAATATCATTATAATTATCAGGGAAAGGCAAATAAAAACCATAGAGAGATACTAACACACTACCTCCAGATGATGAAAATGACAAAAGCAAGCATACAGTCCTGAGAGTTAGTGAGGATGCTCAGCGCCTGGAACACTCAGTGCTAGTGAGAATGTAGATTGGTGCCACTTTGGGAAACTGGCAGTGTCTGCTAAAGCTGAACATAAGTGTTCCCTGTATATACCCTAAGTGTGTACCCAGTAGAAATATGTACATGCATGCACCAAAAGGCATGTACCAGAATTACATAGTAGCATTTTTAGTAATAGCTCCGACCTGGAAATAACACATGTGCCTTTAAACATTATTGAAATAGTTTTCAATAGTTTATGACGTATATATTGAAAATATAAAATGGGATACTTTATGGTAATGACAATGAATGAACTATTGCTATACTCAACAAATGGATCGATTTCACAAATAGGTGGAGTGAAAGAAGCGAGGCACAAAATGAATATGATGTATGATTCTATTAATACAAAGTTTTAAAATATGAGAAATGAAAATGAATCTGTTCCTTGTGTAGGGCAGAGGGAGTGACTACACGGGCTTCCAGAGTGTGTGGGTAGTGTGTGTATGTGTGTGTATATACATACACATATACGTATACATACACAGATACATATATAATACATATTTTTAACCTAGGTGCTGGTTATATAGATGTGTTCATTTTGTGAAAATTCATTGTTTGTACCCATTTTATGAACATTGAGTTTCTGCCTATTATATGTTGTTAGTGTTGTCAAGTAAGCGCCAACTCATAGCAACCCCATGTACAAAACAGAATGAAACACCACCCAGTCCTGCACCATCCTCACAGTCACTGCTGTGCTTGAGCCCACTGTGTTAATCTATTACATTGAGGGCCTTTTCCTACATTACAACCCACTGCTTTACCAAGTATGGTATCCTTCTCCAGGGAGTGGTCCCTTGTGACAACATGACCAAAGTAGGAGAGACAAAGTTTGGCCATTCTTGCTTCTAAGGAGCGTTCCGGCAGGACTTCTTCCAGGACAGATTTGTAGGGTGCCCATTTTATAGATAACCTTTTCTCTTCTAGATGTGCTAATACTTTACCTGCCAAAGTTGGTGTGATGTGAGAATGCATGTATCTTTATGCATTTGTATTAAGGGTATTATGTGTGGATGAAGGTGCTTCTTTTACTCAAATTTGCTTCCCAGGAAGCTCTGGTAGCATAGTGGCTAAGGCATTTGACTGCTAACCAGAAGGCTGGTGGTTCAAACCCACCAGCCACTCCTCGGAAGGAAGATGGGGCAATCTACTTCCGTAGTGATACTGCCTCGGAAACCCAAGGAGTGGTCGCTGTGAGTCAGGTCCGACTTGATGGCACATAACTACAACAACAACAGTTTCAGATAGCCATAGGACAGGAGAGGTGTAGACATTAATGTGCTGAACTGCTCATTGAAAGGTTGGTGGTTTGAGTCTACCCAGAAGTACCTTGGAAGGAAGGCTTGGCCATCAGCTTTTGAGAAATTGGCCATTGGAAACACCGTGGAGCACAGTTCTGCGCTGACACCCATGAGGTTTCTATGAGTCGGAGTCTTCTTGATGACAGCTGGCTCATGGGAGAGGAAATTTGACTAATAATTCCCCTGAGCACTTTTTAAAATAAATTCTCCGAGAATAATGAGCCTTTACTCTGCCTCTCATGGTAACAGATTTGGATTTTGCTCTACAGAAAGAAGGAATGAAGTAATAAGTCTATTCATTGAAGGGTGTTCAGCCACCAAAGGCTTTATTTACAGGACAGAAGGATGCACCTCATTTGGCCTTTATTCTTACTTTGGAGAGTTTAAAGAGAAGAAATCTCCAGATGGTAGTCAAAAAAGTTTTTTTTTTTTTTCCTTTCTTTTTCTCTTACTGCATGGAAATCTAACTCAAAGTAAGGTATTTTAGAAAACTCTAATCTGAATGAGATAGAAAATCTGGAACATGCCATCTTGCTTGCCGTGTGACTCCACTGGCCACATGTCTCTCAATTCTCAGCCTGGCCTTGGTGAAATACTTGAAAGTTTACCATGGTGTATTGTTACCGTATCTTCGTCAGTGCTCGCTGCCTCATTTACCTAAATGAACTCCTGCTTATTCTCCATAACATCTGCCTAGAGTCAGCCGTTGCCTACTGTATACCCTGTCTCTGTGTACCCTCTGCTCTGTCACAGCCCACACCTAACAGCCATTTTGACCTCTGCTCCTAGCCTTCTGAGATTATCAAGTGGATAATGTGGTAGCGTGTTGAGTAAATACTGAAAGATAGAATAAATGAGCACATTTTCTAAAAGACAGTAGCTATTTTCCAAAGAATAAAAGCTAAATATAATATTTGCCATCATCAAGAGATTTGCATTAATTTCTCAGTAAAGCCGAAGGTACATATATACAATAGGGTGCATGTTGGTGGCTGTAGAAGGGAGTGATACTAACTGGTTCATGTGGATATCGGACATAGGACCTTGGCCTCTTTAGCGTGGTCCTCTAATCAGCTGATTTAATTTTAGTGGAATCCCAGGAGAAGTACTTTGAAGTGCTCTGGTTCTATGTGCAGAATTTAGAAATTGTAAATCTAATATATAGATCCTGACTACCTTAGAGTGGATGGGTTAAAACCAGCGCTTAAGACTGGAGGTGTTATGACATCATGACTGGGCCATTGTGGGCACTGTGACCTTGATAATTTTTCACATCTCAAAAATTATAAAATTAAATTCTGGAATATGCTATCTGAAGTTTAGTCATTTGACTTCAACATGCAATTTCTCAAGCTGGTTTTAATTTAAAAAGATCTGAGTAGAGTCATTGCCATTTGTCTAGAAGTTTTGAATAATAGCAGTAGAATAATAATAAATATTGAGTGCCTGCTTAGCTTTTAGTGCTGCTAGCAATACATAAAAAGTATGACCTTGACCTTGATGATAAAGCAAGTTATGTTTTATTTGGTGACATGAGAAACCATAGGTACAGAATGCTTTCTAGATGGTTCTTTCCAGCTCTGACTGTGCATGAGAGGCCAGGTAGAAAAAGCATGGGCTTTGGAGTCCAAACATACCTGGATTACAAGTTTTTTTTTTTTAATTAAATAATTAGTTGTACAACCTTGGTCACATTGACATATCTGGAACCATTTCTCCATTTGCAAAGTGGAGATAAGAATAGACAGAACTTGATTTTTGTTCTGTTTTTGAGAATTAATGACAATGCTTCTAAAACACCTGGCACATAATAAGAGCACTTGAAATATGTTTGAATGAAAGGGTAGACTGAATGGAGCTTTATTTGCAGCAGTCGGCTTATTCTAGACCATTGCTGGCAGATTTCATAATGATACCAGCAGTGAAGCCTAGTCATTGATTTGATGGGCAGCCATGGAAACCAGCCTCATTATTGCCATTGTAGATTAAGGTGACTGACCATCTGGTGTTTTGAAGAGTGTTAGGAAGCTGCTTTAGAATAGTGCTCATCAGAACAGAGGGGCAGTATTTGCACAGGGAGAGAGCTCAGGGGGCAGGAATGCAGAGGAAAGAAGGACACAGGGAAGAGATAACTATAGGGAGGAAGGAGGAAGAGAGCTGTTACATTGTGGGGAATTGTAGTCAATGTCATGAAACAAAATGTGTGTGAACTGCTGCGTGGAACATGAATTTGCTCTGTAAACTTTCACCCAAATCACAATAAAAATTGGGGGGGAAGTGCTCATTATAGTTAGCCTGTGGAGCCAAATGATTAGTGGTGTGTACAGGAAAGGTTTCACCCAAGGAATGACTTACTGAGAGTGAACAAAGAGTGAGATGAGAAAGCGTCCCTCTCAGTGATGGGCTCATGGTCCTGAGGTCCTGTCCCCCACCCTCTCCCCACTGCAGTGTGAGTTTTGGTAGTTGGTTAGTTTACTCTTGGTCTTTTGCTGTTGAAATGTGGGTCTTGGTGAGGTTAGCTCACACTGCAGCCTTTGCGGTTTTCATCAGTGAAACTTATTTTGGATGCCTGTGTGTTAGCCAGTGGGTCATTTTGACTTTGCTGAATGTTCCAGATTGTTTAAATTCTGTTTGGGGCAGATGACTGTTCCTTATTAAACAGAATCTTTTTCCTTTCATGTCTCTTTCTTTGCTGGAGAGTTGGTACCCTGGAGCTGAGTCTCTATCCTGTGAAGTGAAAATACAGTTGTCCGGGTGTGTCTTATTTTAATCTACTCCCTTTCATACTATAGGATCAGACCTGCTTGGAGCCTTTCCTACTTGGGTACAATTGATGCCTTGTCCTTCAGAATCCTATAGGACAGAGCCAGTGGGTTGATCCAGTGTTCAGTTCTCCAACATGGCTCTGAGAGAGAATTGATTTCCTAGAATGGCAAGTGGGCAGCTGAGCTAGAAAACGAAAGCCTGGTCCATAGTCATCACCTAGAGAGAGGGAGGAACAATTTTAAAACTAGGCTTTAGATTAAGCAAAGAACAGTAGCCCCAAAGAAAATTTAGCACTAATCACAAATTGGCTGGCATATGAGCTGAGTATACCTGGGTTTTACCAGAGCAAGGAACTTTTTAGGAACTATCTGTCATTAAAGAAAGTCTACATGTTTTGTTGTATATCTATAATTGTTGTTATGTGCCGTCGAGTAGGACCTGACTCATAGCGACCCCTCCTTGGGTTTCCGAGGCGATATCACTACAGAAGTAGATTGCCCCATCTTCCTTCCGAGGAGCGGCTGGTGGGTTTGAACCGCCAGCCTTCTGGTTAGCAGTCAAATGCTTTAGGCACTATGCTACCAAAGCTCCCATATCTATAATTATGATAGGATAATTTTCTGCAGGGTCGTAATCTTCTTTTGGACATTTTAATTTCTGCTAATAGTGAAAGAGATTTTACTTCTAAGATATCAATGTATTCTCTCTTCATTTAGCCCCGTTGGCTTGCTTTACATTAATTTTGTCAGTCATTGTTATAACATCCTTAGGTGCGAGCTGCTCTTTAGATGAGGTGTGTGAGAACTTGCTTCAGTTTACATGGTGATTCATTCATTCCCTGGGATGGAAAATTGGACCCACGATCTGGAGTTCCAGGTTTAGAGTCTCTGGTCTTAGATGTAGGCAGTCTCTAGCTCACATTCCTTCCCCATTTTCTCTACCTATGATGGAGGAAATCGTATCAAGCTAATAGCAAGGAGAATTAGGTCTTCTAGGAGGTTAGAGACTGTTTAAGCATGGAGCTGCCAGTCCTTGGCTTGAGATGGAAGGAAGCAGCAGAAGACTGACTGATGTTCAGCACATGAAATGTCCCAGCTGTTTTTCCAGCCAGTGCATGCTTTTATTTTTGCTCTCTTTTTTACCTCACTTACTGGGAGGAGATCTCTGTGAGAATTTTCGTAGTGTCAGCTTTATAAGGGAGGCAGTCCAGCTGCTTAGCAGATATCACCACTTGCTTTTGGGTTGGGGGCCAGAGAAGAGGTGAAGCAGCCACTTTGGGGTGGGGTTGAGAGGAGGGTGGAATGTAGGAAGGAGGACATTTCTCTGTGTTTTCTTAGTCATAGGACTCTGAATCCCAAGTAGCTAAATTTAGCTCAGGTTCCAGTTGAAAGCATCTTTTTTTTTTTTGGGGCTGGTGGTGGGGGGAGATCGGAAAACCTTTTTGTGTATCCTGCTCCATGAAGCCAATAGGGAAGCAGGAGGAGGTGAGGTTGCCATGGAGATGGTAGCTGTGTGCAAGGGGAGAGCAGCAGGGTTTAGAATTCCAGGAAGGAAGGGAGAGTGATGTCATCAGATTCCATGGACCAGCCCAGGAACCCCTGTGAGGTTGGTGGGGAGTTGGGTGTGTAGGGGGTGGTGGAGTGGGAGTTTGTGCAGGGGAATTGTGGCTTCAGTAAGGTGTGGGAGGCCAGTTCAAGCAGAGAGGTTGGTTGTGTGCAATTGTGCTGATCTGCATTAATGCCTGATTTTTTTTTTTTTTGAAATCTATAAATCATTCTGAATTTGCAGAACATTTTCTTTGTTGATAAAGAACGTATTCATTTAACAAAGGAGTTCCTCTCGATAGAAATCTGATATCTCTATCCAGTAATATCCCTGTCCTGTTTGTGTGTGCCTTCCATCCCCTTTATGTGAGGATATCTGTGTGCATATTTTGGATATACAGTTGCCTTTGTACAATGCCTTTTATGGTACTGCATGCAAATGCTTCATTAATGCCTGGTTTTGGTATTTATTTTTGTATGGGTAGTATGCATAAATAAAACCCTCTTTTTATATTAAAAACATCTGAAAAGCAAACTGGAGCAGTTGCTTTCATAGCCGAAATTTAGTAGAAAGGAAAACGGATGCTTCATGACAGTCGTTCTGAACATATGTGTGCTTGTATCTACAGCGAAGGGCAAATGTCTTTCTTTTGGTGTGACTAAAAGGCTGATATTTGAAAAGAAAAAAAACAAAAAGAAAAAAAAAACACCCTGGCAAATATAACAGAAGCTGTGCATCCAAATGAGTGCTGTCCTTCAGGTAGTCAGTCACCTTGGGGAGACTATGGAGCTGGCTGTAGTGTTAGAGCCGTTGCGCAAAACATAAAGAACTCTCGTTTGGAATCGGCTTCAGAGATGAATGACAAGTAAAACATTTTCAGTACTTAACGTTGAATTTTTATTTTAAAAAATTCAGTACCTAGCTTGATTGGATACTAAGTGTTTTTGAATTGACCTTACCTGATTTTGGGCTGTTTTAAAAAATACAATCTATACTTAAAATGTTAGGTTTTATCATAGTTAAAAATACTTGAAGTCATATGTTCAGATTCTGTAGGTGTTCTCAGATCAAGGGCCCTGTATGATTTATTTTAATAGTGACAATGTTTTTAATGATGGTAGCATCTGAGGAATAAATGTAGCCTTCCCATGGCGACATCTTCTGAGGTGACCCATTTGGGCTTACTTGTTCAGGTGTATCTGCTGAAATCAGTGATAACATTTGGTAATGGAGGAAATAGTGTTATGTGTCTGAACATGCAGGCTCTTTGGAATCAGAATGGATCAAGTCTGAACCTATGTCCCACTCCTCACTGACCCTGGACAGCTCACTCAGTCTTTTGGTGCATTGGTTTCCTCATCTGTAAAATGGGCATGCAGTAAGTACCAGCTATATGGTGTGGTTGTGAGGATTAAGCAAGCCAATATGTAAAGCACTTAGAGTGGTGTATGTAAAGCACTTAGACAGTCGGCATGGTCTCTATTAAGGCTTGTTATAGTTATCGTCACTAGTCGTCACTAGTGGTTATACTCGTGCATTTCTTTGAATTACATAATTATCACGTAGAAAGTCCTTGGAGAGAGTCTAGTCCAGTGGGTCCCAATTCTATATTAGAATCCACCTGTACCCTATGCCATACACTCACTGAATGTCCAGGAAGGAGTGGTCCAGGATTCTAATGGGTCTCAATTCTATATTAGAATCAGTGTTGACTCTATCCCATGTACCCACTGAATGTCCAGAAAGGAGCGGTTCAGCATTCTGTAATTTTTAAATGATCCCTGAATGATTCTGATGATCAGCCAGGTTTGGGAGCCACTGAATCTAATCTTTCTGGCCCAAGGACCAGATACTTATGAGAGATGCATAACTTCAGGTGCCTCCCAGGTCCACTGAGTCAGAATCTGCTTTTTAACAAGATCCCTAGTGACTTGTATGCACATTAAAGTTTAAGAAGCACAGCTTTTCTTCTACCACTGGGAGTAACTGGGCAGTAATTACACAAGGGGGGAGCTCTGGTGGTGAAGTGCCTAAGGCATTTGACTGCTAACCAGAAGGCTGGAGGTTCAAACCCACCAGCCACTCCCCGGAAGGCAGATGGGCAGTCTACTTCCGCAGAGATACCTCCCTCAGAACCTAAGGCAGGGTCGCTGTGAGTCGGGCCGCCTGACGGCAGTGAGTTTGCTTTTGGTTTTTAATTATCCAAGAGGGGCAGCTAGCTGGAATGGGGTCTAGATGAGCTTAGGCTCATTGCCCATTGCTGGGCTTGAGGAGCGGTGTTTCTCTGGGCCGAGCCACTGTAGACCGTGGGATCGAAGGAGCAGAGCTGTAACTGTGGTTCTGGCTCTGCTGCTTAATAGCTGCTTGGTTAGGTCCAGCATTTAACTTCTTGTGAGTCTCTGTCACCTCTTCTAATAATGGGAATTACACCTTTGTTGCTGTTGAGTTGTCTCTGATTCCTGGGGACCTTATGTATAATGGAACTAAATGTTGTCTGGTCACACGCCGCCTCCATAATCTTTGATACCTTTGAGGTCATTGTTGACGCTTCTGTGTCAGTCCATCTCGTTGAGGGTTTTCTTCATTTTTGTTGACCCTCCACTTTACCAAGCGCCGTATCCTTCTCAGTGATTGGTCTTTTTGATGGTGTGGCCAAAGTAAGCCAAGTGAAGTTTTG
>NW_006922008.1:544877-546587 GCF_000298275.1 Orycteropus afer afer
GAGACTGTTCTGTTTCTGCTGACCAGGGAATTAGTACCATGGGAGGAAATTCAGGGGTTTGCTCTGGGAACCGCAGAAGTAGGTGGCAGAGAGTTTAGGTCAGAGGCTTGGCAATTGTAGCCAGTAGGGCATTGGAAGAAACAACAGGAATAGGAAATTGAAAGGGCCATTTCTACTCAGTCATAGAAATCTTCCCATGATTGTGCAACTAGTAAGCACCAGAGACATATTTCAGGTCAGTGTGATTCCAGTGACTGTAAATGGCCCCCCTCTAGTACCTCATTGTGCATATGACATGTCAAAACTAGGAAGTATTTGTGGGCTAATTCTGTTACAGACAAATGGCTTTTTAGCAGTTAAAAAAAAAAATCTTTCTATCTATCTATTTAAAAAAACCACTGCCATCGAGTTGATTCTGACTCACAGTCACCCACGTTGGGATTTTATGGAAGCAGATTGCCCCATCTTCCTTCTGTGAAGCAGCTGGTGCATTTGAACCACCACCCTTCTGGTTAGCAGTCAGATGCCTTAGGCACTCTGCCACCAGAGCTCCATATATGTATTTGTGTCTGTATATTTTTAAACATAACTTATATTATTTTTTGTTGTTGCGAATATGCAGAGCAAAACATGCCGATTCAACAGTTTCGACATGGACCATCAAATGACACCGATTACATTCTTCGAGATGTATAACCATTCTCATCCTTATTTTCTGAGTTGTTTCTCCCCCATTAACATAAATTCACTCGTCCCTGAACTTTCTCTCTGATCTTTTGAGTTGCTGTTTTCAATTTGGTCCCATAAGAACTATCTAGTTCTTAAAAGAGCTCTTAAAAGAGCATAATGCTCAAGGTTGAATTTATTATTATTTTTTAATGAGTTAAACTAAGCTATTTTTGTTTGGTTTTTGAGAAGACTTCAGGGGCTACTTTTGGTTTAAGGTTTAAAGATTTAAAGACTATCATTAGTTTCAGGGATTCATTCAACCTTCATGGCTCTAGGAAGTCTGGATTCCATGAAAATTTCAAATTGTATTTCGCGGTTCCCTCCTTTTGATCAAGATTCTTCTATGGACTCTTTGATGAAAATGTTCAATAATGGTAGCTGGGTACCATCCATTTCTTCTGATCTCATAGCAAAGAAGGCAATTACTGTTCATGGAGGCGGTTAGCCGCATGTGCCATATCCTCCTACTGTTCCTGACTCTACTTCTTCCTCTCTTGTTCTAGGGAAAGAGAGACCGCTTGTTGTACCTTGAATGGCTGCTTGAAAGCTTTAATACCCCAGGTACTATTCATCTAACTAGGAAGTACATATTACTAAACATGTTATTAGGCCAGTGAATGAGGATGTCCCAGTGAAACCATGACCCTAAACTTCCAAACCAAGAAACAGACTCCTATAAGCTTTTTGATTGTACATAAGCAGCCTTAGCAGATATTTTCTCTCTCTCTCTTTTTTTTTTTTTTTTTTTTTGGTTACTCTTATAGCTGTATCTATCACACAACTTTTGCCGGTTCAACTTTTTACAGATGTTTGATAGCAATTACAGTAGTCGGTTGTGCAACTTTACCCTTAATCAATGCAGGATTTTCATGGCCATTGACTCCTGTTTCTCCCCTCTCCTGCCCCTGGTAGCACTAATAAACTTTGTTCTCTGTACATTTCCTTTTCTTGTCTTTTTATGTAAGTGAAGCCATACAGTAT
>NW_006922008.1:546927-567949 GCF_000298275.1 Orycteropus afer afer
TGGAAGGAAGATGGAGCAATCTACTTCCGTAGTGATGCTGCCTTGGAAACCCAAGGAGGGGTCGCTATGAGTCGGGTCCGACTTGACGGCACATAACAACAATAACAACCTTTTCCAGCTCTGCCCATAATGTAGTGTGTATCAAGACTTCATTTTTCCTGCGGGCTGGCTGGTAGTATTCCATTGTAAATATATGCCACAATTTGTTTATCCATTCATCTGTTGATGGGCATTTAGGTGTTTTCACCTTTTGACCATTGTGAAAGTGCTTCAGTGAATACTGGTGTTCAAGTCTGTTTGAGTATTTGCTTTCAAGTTTTTTGGTTATATACCTAGGAGTGGAATTGCTGGGTTATAAGGTAGCTCTATTTTTAGTTTTTTGAGGAGTCACCGTACTGTTTTCCACAATGGCTGTACCATTTTGCATTTCCATCAGCAACAAGTAAATGTTCCAGTTTCCCCACATCCTCACCAATATATATATTTTTTTTTCTTCAATTTTTTGCCTTAGTCATCTTTGTGGAAGTAAAATGGTAGCTCATTGTGGTTTTGATTTGGCTCTCTCTGGTTATTGACACTGAACATCTTTTCATGTATTTGATGGCCATTTAGATGTTTTCTTTGGTGAAATATGTATTGAAGTCCTTTTTTTTTTTTTTTTCATTTTATGATTGGGTTATTTGTGTTGTGAAGTCATTGAAGTTTTATATATATTTTGGTTTTTAGATTCTTGTTGGGTATATGGTTTCTGAAGATACTCTCCAGTTGGTAGCTTGTCTTTTCGTTTTTCTGGTAAAGTCTTTTGATGAACAAAAGTGCTTAATTTTTATGAGGTACCATTTGTTTCATCTTTTGCTGTTTGTGCTTTTATTACTGTATTAGATAATACATTATTAAAAGCTAGACCCAATAGTGTTACCCCTGCATTTTCTTCTTAAGAGTTTTATGGTTTCAGTATGCACCGTTAGATCCTCACTCCATTTAGAATTTATTTTTTGTGTGTGGTGCAAGACATGGATACGGTTTCATTTTTCTCCATATGGAAATCCAGTTTTCCCAGCACCATTTATTGAAGAGACTCTTTTCACCCATCAGATGGGCTTGTCACCCTTGTCAAAATCAGTTGACTGTAGATGCATTGGTCTATGGGTCTATTGTTATAACAATATCAGGCTGTTTTGATTATCATAGCTGTATATAGTATGTTTAAAATCCAGAAGTGTGAGCCCCCCTACTTTGTTCTTTCAACATTCCTTTAATTATTTAGGACCTCTTGCCATCCCATATAAATTTGAGGATTGGTTTTTCGATTTCTGTAAAGAAGACTATTGGAATTTTGGTAGGGATTGTGTTGAATCTGTAGATTGCTTTGGGTAGTATTAGCAACAATATTAAGTCTTCCAATCCATGAACATTGAACATCTTTCCCTTTATTTGTCTGTAATCTCTTTCAGCAGTGTTTTATAGTTTTCATTGTATAAGGCTTTTGTATAAATTTCCATTGTATAATTCATAGGTATTTTATTCTCTTGGATGTTATTACAATGTTGTTTCCCTGATTTCTCTTCAGATTCCTCATTGCTGGTGTGTAAAAACTCTATTGATTTTTGTTTGTTGACTTTGTACCATGCAACTTTGCTAAATTCTTCTATTGACTGTAGAAGTTTTCTTGTGTACTCTTTGGGATTTTCTGTATATAGCATTGTGTTGTTGTTAGGTGCCGTTGAGTCGGCTCTGACTCGTAATGACCCTATTTACAACAGAATGAAACACTGTCCAGTCCTGTGCCAGCCTCACAATCCCTGCTATACCTGAGCCCATCGTTGTAGCCACTTGTCAACGCATCTCATTGAGAGCCTTCTCCATTTCTGTTGACCCTCCACTTTACCAAGCATGATATCCTTCTCCAGAAAATGATCCCTTCTGACAACATGACCAAAGTAGGTGAGACGAAGTCTGGCCGTTCTCATTTCCAAGAAGCATTCTGGCTGCACTTCTTCCAGAACAGATTTGTTAGTTCTTCTGGCAGTCCATGGTGCTTTCAGCATTCTTTGCCACCGCCACATCTCAAAAGCATCAACTCTTGTTCGGTCTTCCTTATTCATTGTCCAGCTTTCACATGCATATAGGATTAGATCTGTTATATGTTAATGAGAACATTTTATACATTTTTTTTTTCTGGGAATCTGTAATATAGCTATACAAAAGCTTCATGGAATAATACATACTCTAAAGGTTATTAATTCTTTCTTTCTGTAAAAAATTCTATTGTAGTCTAATACAGTGATTCTCAAAGTATGTGGTTCATTGACCCAGGGGGAGGAGGATCTTTGAGACACTTTTACGGTGTCTGCAAAGTCAAAACTACTTGCATCTTAACCTTAAGGTGTTATTAGCCTTTTTCACAAATGTTACAAAAGCAAATGATGGGGAAAACTGCTGATACTCGAGTATGAATCAAGGCATTGACACCAAAATGTACCAGTGATCATTATATTATTTACTGCCACACACTTGCAGTTAAAGATGATAAAAGCCAGTTTCACTTAGTAATGGCTTTGATGAAGCAGTAGAAATTATTATTATTACTAAATCTCCATTCTTGATTATGCATCTTTTTTCTCATTTTGTCAATGTTCTGTGTGACAAAATGGGTAGCACACATAAAACACTTGGGCAATGTACTGCATATGACATTTATCTCAAGGGAAAGCACTTGTGTGATTGAGATGCCAACTGAACTAGCCACTTTTTTTTTTTTAATGGAATACAATTTTTACTTGAAAGATCAACTGAGAGACAAACTATCGTTATTCAAACTTTGGTATTTGGCAGATATTTTCTTAAGAATGAAAGAAGTGAACCTGTCATTTAGGGAAAACAATAACAGTATTTAATGACAATAACTGGACTTAACTTTTCAAGCAAAGATTAGAATTTTGGAAAACTTTTGTCCTGGACTATGAATCTGACAGCTCCTATACCTAGAGTTTTCTGAGGAGATGGAGGTGGTATTAATGAGTGTGATATAAATATGCATGACTTAGTATACCAGTGTTTTACAGATGTGAAATGGATAATGTTACAAAAGCATACAATAGGCAAAACTACATTCAAATTGCAAGAGAGACCAATACATTTTAATGTAACAGTATGAAAAACTTACTGATAGGTTTCAGATGCCATATTGCAGTTAACCTTTAAGAAAATGCATCTTGTCAAGTTTTAGTACAGTATCAAAGAATAATATCCATAGAGATCTGAAAAGACTAATAAAATAAGTCCTACCTTTTCCAAATAGAAATCTGTGGTGGGAGACCAAATTTTCTTTGTGTGCTTCAACCAAAATAATCAGTTGCAGTAGATTGAATGCAGAAGCAGATGTGAGAATCTAGCTTTCTTCTGTTAAATTGGACATTTAAAGACATTTGCAAAACTGTGAAAAGGTACTTATGGTAGTTCAGTTTGTGTGTCAACTTGTCTGGGCCTGGTTGAGTGGCTGGGCAGCTTGGTAGTTATTCCCCATGATGAGACTGGCAATCAACTCCATGGTGGGATTTACCACAAGCAGCTGAGTAGCTGCCTTTGGGATGTGGTCTGCTTCCTGTATATAAGGAAAAGCCTTGGGAATGGTCTCTAGCTTATGGCACGCTTGCACCCTGCATATAGCCGTGTCATTGCTCAGCAGCCTGCTATGCTCTGCCAACTTTGGGACTTAAATGGACTTGAATTAATGGCCTGCCGTGTGGTTTGGTCATATTGGGACTGTGCCTTTTTATTTGTCGACCTTGGGCTTGGCAGCCTCAGCAGCCAGCAGCTGTCTGAGTGAAGAAAAGCCTCTAGCTTCTGTGGGCAGGGAGCAGGAGGCAGAACTGGACCCCAAGGTTGACGGGCTGTCACCCAGTCCTAGAGCCTGGCACTTTGAACTTGGACTTAAAGCCTCCAAACTGTAAGAATAAACTGTTTGTTAAGGCCATCCCATTTGTGGTGTATTCCTGTCAGAGTGGCACCAGGTAACCAGAACAGTACTCTTCTCTCTAAATTTGTTCTTGTTTTGGAAAATGTGTTTTTCACAGAAAATATTTGTATGTTAACATTGAATGATTTATTGGTATTTTAAAATGATTTAAAATATTGTTTAAATTTCTGTTTTACTTTCTAATAGGTAAATATCAGTGGTTATTACCCACACAAACAAAAGTTCTTTGGAATCTTTCATATTTTTAAGAGTGTGTCAGTCTAAAAAGATTTGAGAATTACTCTGATATTTTGTTTTTGTAAATATTGGTTGGATTCCTTAAATTGGTTGTACAACTCATGAATGGGGCTTGACTCTCTGTTAGAAAACTACTGGACCCAAGTCAAAAGGATTGCATTGTGGAGGGAGATAGGTCCATGCTAGGTTAAACTTGAGTTGATACGGGAGAACACCCCAGGGTGTTGTGAAATAAATTGAGTAAAGTTTTATATGGAAATTAGCTGTTTGTGCTTATCTTCCAAACCTCATTCAAACGTTGCCTCCTGTAAATTTCTTCATTGTGATTTCTTCAAGGCTTTCTCACTCCATCATCAACTGTGTACTCTTGTTCCCCCGAACCTTGTATTTAGCTTTTACTGCATAGTTCATATTGTGTTTGCTTATATGCCTCTCCCTTACTACACTAAGTTCCTTGAGAGAAGAATCCATAACTTACTTTTTTTATTTCTACCACAGTATTATACACAAAAACTCAAAACCAAACTTACTGCCATCGAGTTGATTCCAGCTCTATAGTGACCCTCATTGGTTTTCTGAGGTGGTAAATCTTTATGGAAGTAGATTGCCCCATCTTCCTTCCGTGGAGCAGCTGGTGGGTTTGAATTGCCAGCCTTTTGGTTAGCGGTCAGATGCCTTAGGCACTGTGCCACCAGCACTCTTTAGACACATGAAAGTCACTGAGTAATGCTTGGGGAAAGAGGGAGTGAGGAGGCAAGACCAGGCTTAGGAGGCTTGGAACTTTATCTGTAAGCAGTGGTGGGCTGTTAGTTTGGGATTGATGGTGAGTAGTGTTTTACATAATTAACTCTGACCCTGCTTAGACTATTGGGAAGGGGTGGGCAGAGGCTACTGGACTAGCTACCCACCAGAAACCAAACCCACTGCTGTGGGGTTGATTCTGATTTGTAGCAACCCTTGTAGGACAGAATAGAACTGCCCCACAGGGTTTCCAAGGCTGTAAATCTGTAAGGAAGCCGACTGCCTCATCTTTGTCTTGTAGAGTGGCTGGTGGCCTCTAAATGCCAGCCTTTTGGTTGGAAGCCAAATGCTTTAACATCTGCAACATAACTGAGTCTTGAGATGACCCAGGCCTGGATTAAAGTGAGTGCTTTTGACAGAGGTAATGAAACACATATATCCTGAGGTATATTTACAAAAATGGTAACATAATAATACCCATGCTCTCTGACATGTACTCTGTGTTGGGCATTGTGTTTAGGACTTTATTTATATTATCTCATTTAATCTTCACAGCAATGCCCTGAGGTAGGCACTGTTATTATCCATGTTTTTATGGCTAAGTAAAAATAATATTTATTCTTGGAAAATTAGAAAATGCAGATCAGCAAAAGAAAGAAAATATATCACTTCTAAATCCAAACTTAACACGAGGACATGTAATCACTGTAAACATCTTGGGATACATCCTTCCAGATTAAAAAAAGAAAAAAGAAAAGAGTGTGCTTGAATATGAGGACTCCCTGAATGTAAGGCTTTCTGATGTGTTTCTGTCTGAAGGATGGGCCAGATTAAATGGATAAGCTTTTAGGGATGTTGATGAAGTAGGTAAATGTCTACTTAACTATTTATTTGTGCAGACATGCACACATTAGGAAGACTGGGTTTCTTCATTTGCATTGACTTTTTTTTAGCAGGGGTTTCTGTCCAGGTGAAATTCACCTAACATAAAATCTACCATTTTAAAGCAAGCAAGCAAGCAATTCAGTGGCATCTAGCACATTCACAGTGTTGGGCGACCACATTCTGTCTCGTTTCAAAACAGTTTCATCATTCCAAAGGAAACCTTGAACCTTAAGGGATTCTCCCCGTTCCCCCTCCCTCTAGTCCCTGGAAACCACCAATCTGCTTTCTGTCTTCAGGGATTTGCTTAAGGCTATTTCATGTTGGTGGAATCATACGGTATATATGACCTTCCATGTCTAGCTTTTTTACTCAGCAGAATGTTGTCAAGGTTCACCTGTGTTGTAGCATGTCTCAGCACTGCATACTTTTTCTGGCTGAATAGTATTCCATTGTGTGGATATACCACATTTTGTTGATCATTTTATCCATTCATGGACATTTGTGTTATTTCCACGTTTTGGCTATTGTGAATAGTGCTGCTATGGACATAAGCATACAGGTAGTTGTTTGAGTACCTATTTTCACTTCTTTTGGTTATATATCTAGGAGTGGAGTTGGTGGGTGCCAAAAGGCATGGAAGCGGCATTCTCTGACTTCCTCCAGCTTCACAAGGGGGAAACAGAATCACCATCAACAGCCCAGCACTTAGTCCTATGAGGCCAGACATGCTGCCACTCTCCAGCCTTTTTATTAACTCTGACACCAGCTGTCCCTCCAAGAGCACTCACTACTTTTCTTCTGGGTTCAATAATTTGTTGCAATTAGGGAAGTATTAGGCTACAACTCAGGTTCAGGAATGTTCTCAGGATATAGTTCTTCCTTCAGGACAGTCTCCCCTCTGCTATGCCCACAGGCTCGTCTCTCTGGCCCTTGGCCTCTCAGCCCGGCCTCTGCCCTACTCAGGCAAGTGTTCCAAAGCTCTTTCAGCTCTGCTGATAAGTACGCACCTACATGCACCGCACTCCGCCAGCAAACCTCTTGCCCAAAGGCACTCGGCTTTCTCGCTCTGCAGGCCGGGAAGCCCACTGCTCTGTCTCGTGCCTCTTGGTTCCTCAGCTGGTTGTCTCCACGTGGTCTTTCTGGGAAGGAGGTGCAGCACGGGGACCTCAGGTCCAAGGAGAGCTTGGGTCCAAGGATGCGCCTGCTTCAACTCCTGTTCTTCTTCTTGATGGCAGTGAGATCCCCACTTCTTCCTCTTGGAGGACTCATTTTAAGCCTAGCAGAATGACAAAACTAACCAATCCCCACACTAGAGTTCCATATACCTTATTTGCATGGTCCCACCCAGTAATCTGGTGGGAGTCACAAAGACTGGCTAGAAAAGCCATACCAAGTAATTTACTGCATCACACTGGGTCACGTATAACTGTGTTTAACTCTTTGGGGAGTTGCTGAACTGTTTTCCACAGTCGTTGCCTTATTTTTGCCTTCCCACCAGCAGTGCATAAAGGCTTGTCAATTTATTTTCAGTGAGAAACACAGTAAGACTGGGAAAGTAAAGAGATAATATGTGTAGCCTTTGTGTTTCTTACAGCTTTGTATGCCAGGTTGTGTCTGATAGATTTATTAAGTATTTATTTAGCATCACGCCTGCACTATGAATGAAATTTAGCTCTGAAAGAAAATATATCACCACTTAAACTATTTAAGCGTTAAAAGATTAAGAAGTGAAGATCAGGGAAGTGGATTTGCATTATGGTGGGTAAGTTGCATAGTTTTTCTGAGCCCCAGTTTCTTTACAATAGAATGCTATATTCGCTCACAGGAGTTATTGTGGAAATAAAAAGCAATAATGTGTATAAAACATTAAGCATAATGTCTGTCTATATGGTAAGTAGCTACTGCATTTTGCTTCAGCTAACTGTGTCAGTCTGGGCCCGAGCAGGAGAGCCAAACTGCATAGTGAGTTGAACAGAGGATTTAATATGAAGAATTATTTTCTGAAACGGGATTGAAATAATGAGGGGTTGGCTTATAAAAAAGTCAAGAGAACTCTAAAAAATGTAGGAGTACATGTCATAGCAGATACAATGATGTCATAATTTGATGGCATGTGATATAACTTAATTAATATGTAATAGCAACTATTTCCAGGGCTGAGATACAGCACCCAAAGAAGAGTTGTCTCCCTCTCTCCTTGCACGGGGCCAAGACCCAGACCTTGTTGGAGAGGACATGGCTGTGGGAACTGAATGGCAGAGAACAAGCCCATGTGGCACCATGCTTGCAGAACTTACTGGGAATGTGCCATTTTTAGTTTGCCAGAGAGCCATCCTCTAAGGTGGTGCAAATGGTTAAGTGCTTGACTAGTAGTTGAAAGGTTGAAGGTTTGAACCCTTGCACAGGCACCTCGGAAGACAGGCCTGGCGATTTGCTCCTGAGGGTCACAACCTTGAAAACCCTGTGGAGCAGTTCTGCTCTGCACACGGGATTGCTGTGAGTCAGAATTGATTCAATGGCAAAAGCAGTCTGCTGTACAACAGCCTGAGGAGAGGGTTATTGGAGTAGGCCACTGGCCGCTGGGTGCAGCTGCGCCGGGTGCTGCTGGTGCCATGCACCGCAGGAGCTGGGAGCTGGGCAGATGCGTTTCCTACAGGGGCCTGCTCAGCAAGCAAAACCCTTTTCTCTTGCAGGGTCTCTCCTGTGCCCGCTCCTGACAAAGCCTGATAGTGTGCATACTGGCAAAGGAGAAGGACTGAAAAGGCCCAGGTCTATTTTCACAAAGCAGACAAACAGGGTGAATTTAGAATAGTCCATTAATTGATAACCAGATATGGGTGGAATGATACTTAATTTCCAGATTCCTCAGAAACCAGGAACAGTATGGCACATGGACAGAAATCAAAGGAACCTTTAAAATAAGAACTGGTGGAGAACCCCCCCCCCCACTTTGATTCTTTAATCCCAGGTATCCCTTCCCAGTATGCTCCAACCCCCCAGCCCCAGGGGGACTGGTAAGAGTTTGCTCAGATCCTTACAGTTTGCATTGGGTTCCACTGCATCTGTATTCCTATAGAAAATGAACAGTGAGTGCCCTTTTGTAGATGTGTTTCTGGCATAAATGATATTACATTGTGGATTGCAATTTTTTTGAAAAAATAAAATTTGTTTTGTTAGAACACATTGTTTTTTAAATGTGTTTATGATACTATGAATACTATTTTCTCTCTCTATATATATATTTTTGCTTTCCCCTTCATCCAAGTTAATAGATAACTACACTCTAGTTAGTGATTTACCTGTACTTCCCATCCCATCCCTGGTAACCATCAGAGAATTTCTTTTTGTGTGAAACCCTTTTCTTGACTTTCTACAATAATGGTCTCATACAATATTTCTCCTCTAGGTTCATCCATACTATGAGATGTTTTGTAGATCCATCGTTGTTCTTTAACATTGCATAGTATTCCATTGTGTGTATGTACCACAGTTTGTTGATCCATTCCTCCATTGGTGGGCATGTAGGTTGTTTCCATCTTTTTGCTGTTGTGAATAGTGCTGCAATGGACAGAACAGAGTAGATTTGTAAAGGAAATTTAAGTAACTTAGGATGATAGCCAAGCAGTGATTAATGTCAGCAGAGTGGACTTCTGGGCTGTGCTTTTGTCACAAAAGGCCAAGTGGCTTTGGCCACCTTAGAGGTAATCTCATGCTCTCATTGCTTGCTGGAATAGATTTGCAACATGATTTGTTTTCATTCAGCTTAGGAACACCTTCAGTGAGGCTGATGGCCTTTGGCACATATGCCTGAAGGTCATGGTGTTAGACATGAAAATTTTGAGGTGGCTTGTTTGGAAATGCACTACTTTGTAGGAATTAGTCTTCTAGACTGATACAACAAAAGTTTTTTTTTTTTTTTTTTTTAAATTCCACCTTGATTTGGGTGAAGATCCACAGAGTAAACTCACCTTTCATACAGCAGTCCACATAATACACTTTGTCTCATGTCATCGACCAAAATCCACAATGCAACAGCTCCCCTCCCACTTCCTCCCCATAGTTACCTCTTCCCAGTGTCCATCCCTCCATACTCTCCTGCCCCCTGAGCTGTCTCCCTGTGCATAAGCAGCCCTTCCTTCTCCCATGATTGTTCTCTCCAGGGTGTGTGTCTACTTGAGGTAAATGTTTAACTCACATGCCTGCACTTTGTTTGGCTAGGAACCACAGGTGTGGCTTCAATTCCAGACCTGAAGGGCAGCTAGGGGCCATAGTCTCAGTGGTTCCACCAGGCTCTACTGGACCAGCAAACCTGGTCCCCACCTTCTTTTTTTTTTTTTTTGCCTCCAAATGATTTTGAGTTTCGTTCCACATTGTTCTCCCTCTCTATGCAGGATCTCCTACATCCCTTCCAAGTGGATGACAGTGGTAGCCGGGCACCATCTAGTTCTTCTGGTCTCATGGTTGTATAGGTTGCAGATCGGATGGTGTACCAGTCGCTAGGACTGATTGTTTCCATTAATTTTGATTTTCTTCTTCTTGACGAGGAGAGACCCATTGTTGCATCTAGATGGCAGCTTGCTAGGTTTTAAGATCCCAGTCGCTACTCGCCAAAGTAGGGGGTGGAATAATGTTTTGTACAGTATGCTATGCCAATTGAGCTTGATGTCCCCTGCGACTATGGTCCCAAGCCCGCAGGATCAACTACTCGGTCGCTCTGGGTAACTGGCTGTGACTAAGCAATGACCATAACCTTGCCCCTTTACAACAAAAGTTTTGAAAGTTGGAACCTATGTAATATGGAAACCTGTCAGAGAAAGGAAACTAAAATATTGTCCACTTGTAGTGATAAAGTGATAAGACTATACCCTGTCAGAGGCGGAAAATTGGTGAGACTGGGAAAAATAAGCCAGTTGCATCAAATTTGGCTCTCACAGGTTTCACTGTACAATTTCTCAAGCCATTTGCAGATCGACGAAAACCAAACCCAACCCACTGCTATTGAGTTGTTTCTTATGCATAGCCACCCTATAGGACAGAGTAGAACTGCCTCATAGGGTTTCTAAGGCAGTAAATATTTACTGACATGCTGTCTCATCTTTCTCTGTGGAGTGGCTGATGGGTTTGAACAACCTTTTGGTTAGCAGCCCAGTGCTTCAACCACAGCACTACCAGAGCTCCTCTGGAGCACAGTAGGAACACAATAAATATTTGTTGAATGAAGAATCAAAAGCTTCACATAAAAGTGCTTTACTGTTATTATGTATGTGTGTGTGTCTGTGTGTGTGTATGGGGGGGGTGAGGAACACTCTGGTGGCGTAGTGCCTTAGGCATTTGACTGCTAGTCAGAAGGTTGGCAGTTCAAACCACCAACTACTCCATGGAAGGAAGACCAAGCAATTTACATAAAGATTTGCCACCTCAGAAACCCAATGGGGGTTGCTATGAGTTGGTATAATTACATCATAGCCAGCCTTGGGTTATGAATTTCTGACAACTACTACTTGCCCTTTAATGTTACGTACATTAGCTTTCACTTTGAAAAGATTGAACCAACCTCTCACCAAACCCACTGCCATTGAGTTGGTTCCAAACTCATAGTGACCCCTTTTGGGTTTCTGAGGTGGTAAATCTTCACGGAAGTAGATTGCCCTGTGTTCCTTACTTGGCGTGGCTGGAGGGTTTAAACCACCAGCCTTCTAGTTAGCAGTCAGATGCCTTAGGCACTGTGCTACCAGAGCTTCTTGAATCAACCTCTGTTCCCAGTAAATTCTTCATGACATCATTACTTGCTGCCCGTGAAGCCTTTAAGTCGTTGCCAAGGCCTCAGCCCTTCGGTCGCACCTGAGTAAAGCTAAATAAGAACTGTGTGCACTTGTTCTGACTGACCTGCAAATTCTTAAAGACAGGCTTCGGAACAGAGCTCGTCCCTGACCCGGGCACTGCCTGTATTTCACAACTACAATTCTGTACTGAAAAGCAGGGCATTTTTACCTTCAGTGTCAGATTCTCTTAGCACCTCTCTTAGCTATTTCAGAAATGCTTAAGAAAATAGTACGTTTCTTTTCCTCCTTGGGAGCACTATTCTGGGTAATTTCAATTTGGGATGGACATATTAGGAAATCATTCAGAAATGATATTGATGCTTTTCTGAATGCATTTAGAAATGTGGGTTTAAAAACATCACTGTGCCTGTCAGCATTCATGAATCCATTGTGGTGCTGGAGACAATAAGATGCTATTTCCCTCCTCTCTTCCCCATATACCTTTCAAAAAAATTTTAAATAAAATCTTCTGGTGTACCATAGTTCTTTTTATGGACTTACTTATGGTATCCATCACATCACGTTATAATTGTTATGACTGTGAGCTCCTTAAGGGCAAAGATGCCAGTGCTGTGATTGGACTGGGGAGTCCACTCTCACTGACTAAATGAAGGATTTTTCTGCTTACGTGGAGCTCTGTGGCAGTGATTAAAGAACTAGGCTGCTAAAAGAAAGATCGGCAGTTTGACACCAGCTGCTCTGTGGGAGAAAGATGTGGCATTCTGCTTATGTAAAGATTGACAGCCTTGGAAACCCTATGGGCCTTCTCTACTCTCTGTATAGTCCCATATAGGGTTGCTGTGAGTCAGAATTGACTTGACGGCAAGGGGGTTCTGCTTACAAGGATTCTTCAAACCTAGGTGCAGACAACACAGCTTTGTGTGCTGAAAGTGAGGATGACTTGAAGCACTTACTGATGAAGACTGAAGATTATAGTCTGCAGTATGGATTACACCTCAATATAAAGAAAACAAAAATCCTCATAACTGGTCAAATAAACACCTTCATGATGGATAGAGAAAAGATTGAAGTTGTTAGGGACTTCATATTACTTGGTTCTACAATCAACATCAGTGGAAGCAGCAGTTGAGACATCAGATAATGTATTGCATTTTGGCAGATCTGCTGCAAAAGACCTTTTTCAAGTGCTGAAGAGCAAAGATGTCTCCTTGAAGACTAAGTTGCACCTGACCCATGGTATTTTCAGTTGTCTCATATGCATGTGAGAACTGGACAATGAATAAGGAAGACTGAAGAAGAATTGATGCTTTTGAGTTGTGGTGCTGGTGAAGAATGCTGAAAGTACCATGGACTGCTAAAAGAACTAACAGATCTGTCCTGGAGGAAGTACAGCCAGAATGCTCCTTGGAAGCGAGAATGGCCAGACTCCATCTCACCTACTTTGGTCATGTTGTCAGAAGGAACCATTCCCTGGAGAAGGATATCATGCTTGGTAAAGAGGACAGTTGATGAAAAAGGGGAAGCCCCTCAATGAGTTGGACTGACACAGTGACTGCAATGATGGGCTCAGGTATAGCAGGGATTGTGAGGCTGGCACAGGACCAGGCAGTGTTTTGTTCTGCTGTGCATAGGTTTGCTGTGAGTCAGAGACGACTCGGCAGCACCTAACAACAACAACAGCAACAACAACAACAACAGGTACATAATGGCAGCTTTCCTGCAGTCAGTGAAGCACACAAAAGGCAAGTGATACAGTTCTTGCTGTGTGTCACTTCTCGGTGTCTACTGTAAACGATCCATTGCTGTTGCACCGTTTCTCAGTTGCTTAAGGATTCCGTCTGTTGTACTGTGCTTTCCCATGCCCACTTACCACAAGCTTCTAAATGGGAAGTATACTGCTGATCTCTGTAGTTAATACAGATTCTCATGGTTGTTTTTCAACTTATTTTTTCCTTAATTTATTTTTATTTTTGGGCAGCCTGTGTACTTAACCTGAGTCAGTGTCTGAGTCTTTCAGTCTTACTAGGACAATAATTGGCTCATACGCACACAACTACTAGACTTTTCCTCATTAGAGTTTAACTGATCTTATCTCAGTCTGTTCCATTAGCTTTCCTTGTAATTCCATCTCTGTTGTAAATGTCAGAATTTTTATACTGATTAAAACTCAGATCTGCAGATCTTTAGACAGTCATAATTGTCTCTGCCTGAACCAAGGGGATTTTTTTTTTTTCTTTTGAAACTAGGTAATTTTCATGAAGTAACAAATACTGGGTATAGAGTCAAGACCTAAGTCGGAAGGGTGCTCAGGCTCTGTCATTAGGTGTTTGGCCTTGAGTAAATCCCTTAATCTTTCTGAACTTCAGTTTTGTCTCCTATGAAATGAGGGTTATAAAACCTATTTTCTGCATTGTGAGGACTAAATAAGATTATGTGAAGGCATTTTTGTAAGTGATAAGGCATTAGGAAGCACTAAAGATAGAGACTTTTGTGGTTCCTTTTAATACTCTGATATGTGAAACTTACAGCTTGTAGAAGTCAACCAATTCAGGTAAAACATGTGACTCTTGACCTTATACAAATCTTATTCTCCTCCCTAAAGGTAACCATGTCCTTCTGGTTTTTTAGTGCATTTATTTACTTTCTCACGTACATGCAGACCCACCTGGTTCTATGTTGTAATTTAAACAACAGCATACTGATTGTTCCACTGTCATTTAATACGACCTAAGAGCCTTCCTGTATATTTTACTTGCTTTTTTTTTTTTTTTTAAAAATGAAAACCAAAAAAATTGGCACTTAAGATACTGAAATAATACAATAATCGATAGCACTGTTTCTCTATTATTGGTGGAGATTGAGGTTGTTTCTAGTTTTTCACTGTTACAAACGGCACTGCCCTGACAATTTTTGTACATGTTTCTTTGAATACATACACAAGTGATTCTGTAGACTAAGTACAGAGATGTGAAATTCCAGGAAAGATACATGCATTTATTATTATTAGCTGCTCTCAAATTGGCCCCTGACTCATGGTGACCCCATTCATAATGGACTGTTGTGATCCATAGGGTTTTCATTGGCTGGTTTTTTTGGAAGTAGATCACCAGCCCTTTCTTCCTAGTCTCTTAATCTAGAAGCTCTGCTGAAATCTGTTTAGCATCATAACAACACACCAGCCTCCACGCCTCCGCTGTTGACAGATGGGTCGTGGTCATGATATCCTGGGAACGGAACCTGGATCTCCACATGGAAGGCAAGAGTTCTACCACAGAACCATCACTGTCTCCCATTATTTTAATAGTTACTATTAAGTAGTAGGAACTCTGGTGGTGTGACTGCTAACCAGAAGGCTGGCAGGTCAAACCCATCAGCTACTCCTCGGAAGGAAGATTGGGCAGTCTACTTTCTACCGCCTTGGAAACCCAAGGAGGGTTGCTATGAGTCAGGTCTGACTCAATGGCACATGACAACAACAACAATAACAACCACAACAACGTTAAGGTAGTAACTATTGGAAACTTTCTGAATTGCTGCTCAAATTGCTTTCCAAAACTGTGGGACCAATATACTTAGATTCTTGGCCTTAGGTGGCCAACTTGTGATATTTTCATTTTATTTTATTTATTATTATTACTATTTTATACTTGTCTTTACCTATCTAACAGTGTTTGCTCCCCTGCTCTCCCATCCCTGGTAAACATCAAAGACAGTTTTCTTCCATATATAAACCTTTCCTTGACTTTCTACAATAATAAACTAATACAATATTGTCCCTCTATGGTTGAGTTATTTCACTCAGCATAATATCCTCCAAGTTATCCAGTGGTGTTTTGCAGATTATACATTATTCTTTAGTATTGCGTCGTATTCCATAGTGTGTATGTACAATAGTTTGATTATCCATTCCTCTGTTGATGGATGTTTAGGTTGTTTCCATATTCATATGTGTGGTTTAGTAAATTACATAGTGTGGCTTTTCTAGCCATAAGTCTTTGTAAGCTTCTTGGTGGAATTTGCCATGAGCAGCTGAGTAGCTCCTGATTGTTAAAGTTATCCACCTGGGGTATTTCTGTTGAGAGTGGCAGGAAGCAATCTTCTGGGAAGTTCTCTCTTTTCTCAGGTGTATAGAATTCTGATGTTGGGACCGGTTAGTTTGGCCACTCTGCCAGGCTTAACAGGAGCCCTCCTACAGGCAGAAGGGGTCTCTCTGACTGCTGGCTGAGAAGGACATGCTGCGGAGAGAAACACACTCCTGAGAGACGTGCTGCTGAGAAAGAGACACTGAGGGACCCATGTTGCTGAGAGAGAGTTGCAAGAGACATGCACTGCTGGGAGAGAAACTGAGAGAGACTGTTGGCTGAGAGAGAGTGAGCATTGTTCCTGAACTTGAATTGTAGCCTGGTGCTTCCCTAATAAACCCCATAATCTGTGAGTTTTGTGTGGCCACTGCAGCAAACTATCAAACCCAGCAGAGAGGTGGTGGGTACAGTGGGAGGAACGTTGGTGTCAGGGTTGATGAAAGGGCTGGAGGGAGGCAGCATGTCTGGCCTCACAGGAATAGGCCTTGGGCTATTGATGGTGATTCTGTCTTCCTCTTGTGGGATTAGAAGAGGTCAAAAGATGTGGCCTCCTTGCCCATTTGGCAATATGATAACATACTGAACAGCAGTGAAAACTAGTGAAATATGGTGATATGTATTAGTAGAGGTGAATCCACATAATATTAAGAAAAAAGAAAAACCCAAATTGCAAAATAATACATACAGTAGGATCCATATCTGTAAAATTAAAAAAAAAAAAAAAAACATGTAAAATCAATACATTTTGGAGGGTATTACATGGTAAAATTAAAAAGAAAAGCCTTTTGCCATTAAGTATAGGCCAATCTCAGGGAATTTGTAAGGGCTGAAAAGTTCAAAATACCCTTATCTGGTGGTAGAGAAGAGAAGTTAGGTCTGGAGGAGTAAATTTATTTCTTCCGACACATCTTTGTGTAACATTTTACATCCATCTTTGCTGCTAAAGTGTATTTTTTAATAATACTGACTTATAGGAGCATGATCTTTTCCTTTTTATTAAAAAATTGTCAGCATTGTTGAACTTTAAGGTGTCATAGAATGTAAGTGTATGTAGGATGTTTTCTGGGATTCTCTGCTAATACGCTTTTGGGAGTTTTCCATTACTTTCCTAATCATATAATCTCTTTTTCAGACAATCTTGAAATATTTACTGTAAAGGGTAATGTGGAATGCTTATTAAAAAAGACAACTTGTTAAAAGTTTGGCTGCCCCTTTAATAGTTAATGTGTTACTGGGTCAGTTAACTTGCTTTCTCTGAGTTAGTTTTCTGAATGATTTTGTTGTTGTTGTTGTCGGACCTGACTCATAGTGACCCCTCCTTGGGTTTCCAAGGCAGTATCACTACAGAAGTAGATTGCCCCATCTTCCTTCCGAGGAGTGGCTGGTGGGTTTGAACCGCCAGCCCTCTGGTTAGCAGTCAAGTGCCTTAGGCACTAAGCTACCAGAGCTCCTCTTTCTGAATGATAGGAGATGTATTTTTATATTTTTCTCTACTATCTCCTTCTCTCCATTCTTTCTCTTCCTTCTTCCCACCTTCCTGGAATTATACCTGATTAGTTGCTCAGTATCTATGGTATCTATCATCTTTATCATCAACATTGTTCAAATCTGTAGGGAATGGTATTGAAATAAATTCATAGACTCCAGAACAAGGCTCTTGGGGATTTCAGAAAAAGCCCTTGTTGTGTTACTCGTCTATCAGTTTGTCATGCTGTTGTGACTCATGTGTTGTTATGATGCTGGAGGCCATGTCAGCAGTCTTTCAGAATACCAGTAGGGTTACCTGTGGTGGAGAGGTTTTAGCAGAACTTCCAGACTAAAACAAACTAGGAAGAAAAGTCTAATGATCTGTTTCTGAAAATCAGCCAAGAGAAACCTTATGAATAATAGCAGAACACTGTCCAATGAGATGAGCTCCTCAGGTTGGAAGATGAGCTCTTCAGGTTGGAAGACCCTCAGAATATGACTGGGGAAAAGCTGCTTCCTCAAAGTAGTGTTGACCGTAATGACACAGATAGAGTAAAATGTTTGGGACCTTCATTTGCTGATGTGGCATGACTTAAAATAAGAAGTAACAGCTGCAACATCCATTAGTGATTGGAACTTGGAATTTATGATAGGAATGAAGGAAAGTTGAAAGTCATCAAAAATGAAGGCTTGAAGATTGATATCATAGGCATTAGTGAGCTGAAATAGAATGGTATTGATCATTTTGAATCCAACAGTCATATGGTCTACTATGCCGAGAACAACAAATTGAAGCGGAATGGCCTTACTTTCATTGTTCAGAAGAACATTTTGAGCTCTATCCTGAAGTACAGTGCAGTCAATGTATGCCTGCTGCAAGGAAGACCAGTTAATACTATTACTCAAATTTATGCTCTAATTATGAATGCTGAAGATGAAGAAATTGAGAATTTTTACAACTTGCTGCAGCCTGAAATTGAACATATAATCAAGATGTATTGATAATTACTAGTGATTGGAATGTGAAGTTGGAAATGAAGAAGGATCAGTAGTTTGAAAATACAGACTTGGTTATGGAGATCACATGATAAATTCTGCAAAACAAATAATGTGTTGAACAATGTAATCAATAACTTTACATGTGGACTTTGCTGGATAACATACACAGGAATCAAATCAAAGACATCTGTGGAATGAGATGATGGAGAAACTTAGGATCATCAGTTAAGACAAAGCCAGGGGCCTACTGTGGAACACACTATCTGTTGCTCAGGTACAAGTTCAAGTTGAAGCTGAAGAAAATAAAAACAAATCCACAAGAGCCAAAGTGTGACCTTGAATACATCCCACTTGAATTTAGGTACCATCTCAAGAATAGATTTGATGCAATGAACACTAATCACTGAAGAAGATCAGAAGAGTTATGGGAAGACATTAAAGATATCATACATGAAGAAAGTGAAATGTCATTAAAAAAGACAGGATAGAAAGAAACAAAACCAAAATAAATGTCAGAAGAGACTCTGAAACTTCCTGTTGAGCTCAAAGTAGCTAAAGCGAAAGGAAGAAATGATGAAAAGAGCTGAAAGAAGAATTCAAAGAATTGCTCAAGAAAATGAAGTCAGCTATTATGATGAAATATGCAAAGACTTGGAGTTAGAAAAGCAGAAGAGAAGAACACACTCAGCATTTCTCAAGCTGAAAGAACTGAAGAAAAAATTCAAGCCCTGAGTTGCAACGTTGAAGGATTCTGTGGGCAAAGTTTTGAACAGTGCAGGAAGCATCCAAAGAATATGGAAGAAATATGCAGAGTTGCTAAGGTTTGGTCTACATTCAGCCGTTTCAGGAGTTACCATATGATCAAGAACCAGTGGTATTGAAAGAAGTCTAAGCTGTACTGAAGGCATTAGCAAAAAACAAGGCTCTAGGAATTGATGGACTACCAGTTCAGATGTTTCAGCCAACATATGCAATGTTAAATGCATTGCCATCAAGTCGGATCTGACTCATAGCGACCCCTCCTTGGGTTTCCAAAGCAGTATCACTACGAAAGCAGATTGCCCAACCTTCCTTCCAAGGAGTGGCTGGTGGGTTTGAACTGCCAGCCTTTCTGGTTAGCAGTCAAATGCCTTAGGCACTACGCCACCAGAGCTCCTACATGCAATGCTGGAAGTGCTTATTCTTTTATCCCAAGAAATTTGGAAGACAGCCTCCTGGCTAACTCACTGGAAGAGATCCATATAACATCCTCATTCCAAAGAAAGGGGATCCAAACAGTATGTGGAAATTATTGAACAATATTATTAATATCACATACAACCAAACTTCTCCTTAAGATAATTAAAAAATGACTGTAGCCATACATCGACAGGAAACTGCTATGAATTCAAGCTGGATTCACAAGAGAATGTGGAAGAAGGGATGTTGTTGTTGTTGTGAGGTGCCGTCGAGTCGGCTCTGACTCATAGCGACCCTGTGTACAACAGAATGAAGCACTGCCCGGTCCTGTGCCAGCCTCACAGTCCTTGCTATACCTGAGCCTGTTGTTGGAGCCACTGTGTCAGTCCATCTCGTTCAGGGCCTTCCTCTTTGTTAATAAGTCTTCTGCTAGCCCTGGTGCCACATCCTTCTTCATATAGTTCAGCTTCTCAGATTTTTTGCTCAGCATACAGACTGAATAAGTATGCTGAAAGGATACAACCCTGACACACTCCTTCCTGATTTTTAAACCATGCAGACAGAACAGACCTTCTTCGGTTCAAATGATAGTCTTCTGGTCTGTGTACAAGTTCTTCATGGGTACAATTAAGTGTTCTGAAATTCCTGTTCTTCTCATTGTTATCTATAGTTTGTTATGATCCACACAATTGAATGCTTTTGCATAATCAGTAAAACACAAACATCTTTCTTGTATTTTTTGTTCTCAGCCAAGATTCATCTGACATCAGCAATGATATACCTTGTTCCATATCTTCTTCTGAATCCAACTTGCATTTCTGGAAGTTCTCTGTCAGTATATTGCTGCAACTGTTTTTGAATTATCTTCAGCAAAATTTTACTTGTGTGTGATATTAATGATATTGTTTGATAATTTCCACATTCTGTGGGATCACCTTTCTTTGGAATGGGTACAAATACGGATCTCTTGATGTCGGTAGATCTTGGCTGAAAGCAGAGAGTACCAGAAAGATATTTACCTGTGTTTTATTGATAACGTAAAGACCTTCAATTGTGTGGATCATAACAAATTAAGAATAATGTTATGAATGGAAATTGTAGAACACAGAATTGTGCTCATAAGGACCATGTACATGGACAAAGAGGCAGTCATTTGAACAGTACAGAGGATACTGCAGGATTTAAAATCTGAAAGGATATGTGGCAGGGTTGTGCGGTTTTATCTTACCTATTAAATCCATATGCGAAACAAGTAAACTGACTTGGACACGCCATCTGGATATAGCAGTTGCTAGAAAAAGGACATCATGTTTGGTAGAGTCACCAAAAATGAGGGAAACCCTCATTGAGACAGAGTGACACAGTCGTCATAACAGTGGACTCAAATATGCCAGTGATCATGGAGATGGCTCAGGACCTGGCAGTGTTTTGATGATGCATACAAGATCACCACAAGTCACAGTCATCTGGGTGGCAACAGCCTGTTCTTCTGTGATAATCTAAGCTGTGTGTGTCTCCCTTGTAAAAATCAGTGTGAAAATAGTCTTCATTTCCCACAATTGTTAATGTTTTTATTTCGATCTCTGTTAACTGTTTATGAAGAGCAGCCAAGGGTGGTTCAGGCTCTTCTTGGTGGTTTTTTATCGTTGGCCCGTTGCTGGAGATGGAGG
>NW_006922008.1:569592-570494 GCF_000298275.1 Orycteropus afer afer
TCTGTGTTAATTGGTTTCCCTTTTCTTTGTTGAAGAGGGTCTGTGCAATCCTTCTGCCTAGTCCGCCATCTTGCCCCGCCTCTGTTAATGTTTTTAAATAACACGTTTATTGAGATATAATTCATAGACCATAGCGTTCACCCTTTTAAAGTAGACAGGTCAGTGGTTTTTGGTACGTTGATAGATTTGTGCGTCCATCACCACTACTAGTTCCAAAACCTTTTCAGCACCCCAGAGAGAAACTCAGTACTCCTTAGCTGTCTCTCATCATTCCTCCTTTTCCTCAGCCCGTGGCAGCCTTTCATCTACTTTCTGTTTCTATGGATTTGCCTTTTCTGGGCATTTAATAGAAATGGAATGATAATATGTAGCCTTTTGTATCAAGTTTTTTTTTCACTTAGTGCTTTCAAGGTTCATTGATACTGTATCATATTTCATTTTATTGCCAAATAATACTCCATTGTATAGATACACCACACTTTATCCATTCATTTTTGACAGACGTTTGGATTGTTCCCACTTTTTGGCTGTTAAGAAATGATACTGCTATGAATATTCATGTACAAGCTTTTGTGTGGACTTATGTTTTCCATATACCTAAAGGGCAGTTGCTGGGTCATGTGGTGACTCTGTGTTTAACTTTTTGAGGAACCAACTGTTTCATAGCAGCTGTCCCATTTTACATTTCCACCAGTGGTGTATGACAATTCCAGCTCTTCCACATCTTTGCCTACACTTGCTATCTTTTGTGATAGCCATTCTAGTGGTGTGAAGTGATAGCTCATTGTGGTTTTGATTTGCATGTCCCTACTGAGGAGCTCTGGTAGCATAGTGGCTAAGGCACTTGACTGCTCACCAGAAGGCTGGCGGTTCAAACCCACCAGCCACTCCTCGGAAGGAAG
>NW_006922008.1:570824-572346 GCF_000298275.1 Orycteropus afer afer
TGTAAAGATTCTGCTCACCAGGTGTTCAGTAGTAGAAAGATGTGGCAGTCTACCTCTGTAAAGATTCTGCTCACCAGGTGTTCAGTAGTAGAAAGACGTGGCAGTCTACTTCTGTAAAGATTCTGCTCACCAGGTGTTCAGTAGTAGAAAGACGTGGCAGTCTACCTCTGTAAAGATTCTGCTCTGTCCTAAAGAGTCGCTATGATTTGAAATTGACTCCATGGCAGTGCGTTTGTTTTGTTTTTGTTTGAATCGCTATTGATGTTGACTCCTCGGAAGGAAAACTGGGCAATCTACTTCCATAGAGATACTGCTTCAGAAACCCAAGGAGGGGTCTCCGTGAGTCGGAACCAACTCAGCAACAGTGAGTTTTTTTTTTTTTTTTATTATTGATGTTGAGCTTTCAGGAGCTTATTGGACATTTTTATATCTTCCTTGAAGAAATGTCTTTTCATCCTTTACTCATTTAAAAAATTTAGTTATTTATCTTTTTATAGAGTTGTAATAGTTCCTTAGCTATTCTGGATACAATTCCCTTAACAGATACATGGTTGGAAATATTTTTTCCCATTGTGTGGGTTGTCTTTTTCACTTACTTAAAGCACAGAGTTGTTTATTTTGATGAAGTCCAATTTATGTATTTTTTCCTCCTTTGTTACTTGTGCTGTGGTGTTCAGATGGAAGAAACTAATCCAAGGTCATGAAGATTGACTCTGTGTTTTCTTCTAAGAGTTTTACAGTTTTAGATTTCTGATCCATTTTGAGTTAATTTTAGTATATGGTATACAGCCCAACTTCATAATTTTACATGTGGCTATTTGATTGTTCCATCACCATTTGTTGAAAAGGCTATTCTTACCTTATTTGTCTTGATACCCTTGTCAAAAATCAATTGACCGTAACCATAAAGGTTTACTTCTGTACTGTCCATTCTTTTCCATTAATCTTTACATCTGTCCTTACACCAGTAGCACACTATCTTGATTCTTGTAGCTTTGTAGTAAGCTAGAAATTGGAAAAGTGGTTATGGCATCCATATATATATATATTTTGTTTTTTTAATTGTGATTTGGGTGAAAGTTTACAGAGTAAATTCATTTCCCATACAGCAGTTCATGTACATTTTGTTTCATGACATTAACTGCGGTTTCCATAATATAACAACTTTTTTCCCACTTCCTCCTGTGTCCTTCTTTCTTGTGCATTCCTGCCTGCTGAGCTATCTCCTCATGCAAATACCACCCTTCTGAGCTCCCATAATTGATTGTTCTAAGGAGTGTACCTACTTGGTGTAAATGTTCATCCTATACGCCTGTCTGTTTTTTGGCTGGAAGCCATGGGTGTGAGTTCAATTCCAGGCTTGAAGAGTGACTAGGGACCATGTTGTTGTTGTTGTTATTTGTCGTCGAGTCAGCCCCGACTCATAGCGACCCCTCCTTGGGTTTCCAAGGCAGTATCACTATGGAAGTGGGATTGCCCAACCTTCCTTCTGAGGAGTGGTTGGTGGGTTTGAACCGCCAGC
>NW_006922008.1:572741-582963 GCF_000298275.1 Orycteropus afer afer
ATAGTGCCTAAGGCACTTGACTGCTAACCAGAAGGCTGGCGGTTCAAACCCATCAGCCACTCCTCGGAAGGAAGGTTGGGCAATCTACTTCTGTAATGATAATCGCTTTGGAAACCCAAGGAGGGGTTGCTATGAGTCAGGTCTGACTCGATGGCACATAACAACAACAACAATATATTTTTTAAGGCAATAATCCTTTGTGTATGGGTTTGCTTTCTTTGGGGAGACTATAAATATTAAAATATCTAAAATAGGGACTTAGGAATAGAAAAGGAGAACTTGATTGTCTATGAATGCATTGATGACTAAATTCCTAATTAATTTTTTAAAAACTATTCACTTACACATTCTTGTGGATGTTCAGCATGTATCAGACATTGGACTATATCTCCAGAAACTAATGAACCATACAGTGAGCTTTCATGTTTTTGAAGGAAATGTGGACTTTTGATTTATCAAAGCCATGAAAATAATCAAAGTAGAGATATTATTAGGTGGACCGTTTGCTCTCTGTTCAGAGTTGAAAGTCCCATCAATGAAAATTCCTCTTTGCATGTTACTTTGCTAGTAGGAATGAAAGTACAAAAAGAAGAGGATGAGTATCTTTAAGGTAGCTGTGTTGAGCACTTTGAAGATTACAAAAAATACCCTACATTTTCATTTACCCTGTGTATGCATATGTATCTCTTCCTATTTAAAAGTTGTCTTGAAGGCGAGGGCCTTCGTATAATGATCTTTTTTACTGTATGTAGTCTGACAGTACTTTGAAAATACTAGATATTCAGTATAAGTTGACTGAGTGGTTGATGGATTAAGTAAGCCATAAATGAGTGCTTATATTATAAAACCAGAAAACCAAACCCACTGCCATCAGGTCGATTCCAACTCATTGGGTTTTTGTGGGAGTAAATCTTTATGGAAGTAGATTGCTCATCTTGCTTCCACAAAGTGGCTGATGAGTTTGAACCAACAACCTTCTGATTAGCAGTCAGATGCCTTAGGCAGTGTGCTACTAGAGCTCCTTATTATGTTAGGGTTTACATAACTTTTATTAGCTATCATTCATGACCTCAAGGGTCTTGTGGTTTAATGTAAAAATGAGGCAGACATTCAATATGATACACCTTTACAAAGGTAAAATGAACTAGAATGATACATAATATCAGAAATAAACTGTAGAATATCCTAAATAAATTCTGACATATGCATATGGTGGAAGGAGTCACTTGAGTCCATTGGATGAGATAGGTTGGCCAGGGAAGGTCTTGGATGGAGGTAGAATTTAACCTTGGCTATAAACCTCGGAAGGAAGATGGGGCAATCTACTTCCGTAGTGATACCACCTCGGAAACCCAAGGAGGAGTCGCTATGAGTCAGGTCCGACTCGATGGCACATAACAACAACATAAAGAACTGAAGGATAGCAGATTGATGGGGGGAGGGGTTAAGACTTTTTCAAGTCTGGAGGGAGTTCTCATCTTGAATGGTAGTTCCTTTTCCCATCAGTGACTGGCTGGAAATGTGTGGGAGGGTTTGGGTGTCCTGGGGTTTAGAAGTGCTGCTGGCTTTTGTGGGTTCTGCTTTGAGTCCCAGCAGCACCCTGACTGAGATACACTGGAAAGCAAGCAGGTTTAGTTGCACATGGAGGAAAAGCATGTTTGTAGATAAACCGAAAACAGCCACCTCACCCCCCAAAAATTCCCAAACTCACTGTCATTAAGCCTAATCCACTCATAGCGACCCCCCCTTGGGTTTCCGAGGAGGTACTCTATGGAAGTAGGCCGCCCAATCTTCCTTCCAAGGAGTGGCTGGTGGGTTTGAACCACCAGCCTTCTGGTTAGCAGTCAGATGCCTTAGGCACTACGCCACCAGAGCTCCTGTTTATGGATAGTGTTCCTAAGCAAATACATTTTTTTCTTTGCTTCCTTTTGTTTTTGCCATTGCAGAGGCTGAACTGGGAGATGGAGGTAGTTAGAGTAGAATACAGCAGTGGAACAGTTTAGGCAAGAATTTATAATTGATCAGTTTGGGTGATTTTGATTATTCTTTCCATTTATTTCCTCTTAGAGTTAGACTCTTTTTTTCTTTCCTAGAACGAGCCTCTGACCCCAGGTTATCATGGATTCCCAGCGCGGGACAACCAGGTTGGTGCCTGCTGTTTATAACTTCAATGATATGACTGCATGTGTGTGTGTTTCTGAGGATGTTATGATAAAGAACATTTCCTCAAGTCCCTTATTTTTGAATGATATGACTTGTTTTCTCATTAAATTTACTTTCAGAGATGTAAATTAAATATATATTTTTTATTCTGAAAGTATTATAATTACATTGTTGAAATTGTATATACAGTGGGAGTGGGGGAGCTCACTCAGTCCCAGTCATGATTACTTTTGTGTTTTCTTCTCCAGCCTCTAGTCATGTTAAAATCTAATTACCTTAATGCCTCATAATTTTAATGTTGGACTCTCTATTCCCTGCCACTCAGCCCCTGATTGTACAGATTTTTTGAGTCCTTGCAGTAATCTGCAACAAGAAAATTCCATTCTGTTCCCTGGAGGAATTAAGCCTTATGGCTTTAATTAGGGAAGACTTACCCAAGAGATAGAAGTTTCTAGATGGAGGGATGACTAGAACAAGCCCAGGTCCTACTGTGGGTCAGAGCTGAACTGCTTTCCATGAGACGTTCTCTGTCTGCTTTAGGTGAGTGTAAAATGCCTTTTTTTTTTTTTTTTTGGCTATCGGAGGCCTTGAACTGATGAGGCTGCAGCGGTGTTAGGTGGGAGGACAGGTTAAGCCTGCCTCTTAGAGAAATGGTGGTCGCAAGTCACTTAGCATCTGAGATTTGCCTCCTTGCCGCTTGGGGATTCTGACGTTGTTCAGGAGATTTGAAAGGGTAGTCTCTGGAAATATCTTTGTGTGCCTATCTACCATTCTTTAGAGAGTTAAAAAAAAAAAAATTAACATTTTTAGGTTTGTCTAAAGGATATGAGTCAACAAAGTTCTAAACCAAAGGATTAACATAGTCCACCTTCTCCAGAAGTCAGTTTAATCAAATCAGACTCCTGAAAACGGATCTTAAAAAAGAAGGATGGGGCCCATAACCAGGAGTCATCTATTTGGGGTCTTCCAGGTTTGATGATATTTGCTCAATTCTCTTGGGTCATTCGGTGTGCTCTTGGTGTTGGGTTGACATCAAGCTGGCCTCAGGTGGACACGGAGAGGAAGAGGAGAAGAATTGTTCATTTCTGTGTTCATCACCGAGCGTGGTGGTCACCGGCAGAATGAATGTCAGAGCAGTACGGGTGTAATTGAAGACTGTCCCTATGAAAGCTTTTTGTGAAAGAGTCATTTACTCCAAATCAAACAACAACAACATATATATATAAAATATATATTAGTGTTTTTTATGTGTGTGTTTGTACACACACACATACATGGTCTTCTTTAGAACTCCTGTAACCTGTGAAGTCTGTGTCCTTTGATAGTAGTTCTATTTCCTAGCCATACTTGAGAAAAAATACTCAGGCCTAGAGACCCGGCCCATACAGATTCTGATTGAGCAGGTCTGAGATTGAGCTTCACCATTCAGATGTTCAGAAATTGCCTAGAGGTGGTTGTGCTGTGCAGCCCAAGTGAAAAGTGCACAGGACTCTGTGGGCTGCTTTTCAAGGAGCGCACTTTCTGTTTGAACCTGTGCTTTTCACCTACGATGCGTAATACATTAGGGATATGCCGAGTCTCTGCATCTGCTTTTACATGCAAATACCAAAATTCATAATTTACAAAATTGCTTATTTTGGATATGGGAAAGGAAAGCTAATTGATGTAAAATGCAGGAATAGACTTAATTGAGTCTGAAAGAACCTGAAAGGGTACTATAGAAAACTGTATTGTTCCTGTGGGGATTGCAGATCAATAAAGAGCTCCGGAAAAGGAGTTCAGAGGGATTTGTGAAGGCACAAAACGTATTCTTTTTGCTTGGAACTACTTTATTTTTCCTTTCTTTTGCTACGGCACCCACTTCTGTAACCCGCTCATCCATTTACTCACACTCTCTCTGCTGTAGGCCGGTGCAGACCCTTTGCCTTGGTTTAAAGCTGCTAATTTTCTATTCTTTCTTCTGTAAGCTGCTCATCCGTTTACTCTCTCTGCTGTAGGCCTGTGCAAACCCTTTGCGGTGGTTTAAAGCTGCTAATTTACTTTGAGGCCCATTTGGATGGTGACAGGTTTATTTTAGTTTATTTTCTTGGGCTTCTTTTGTTCTCTGGCTGGATCTTTGAATTAGAGATCTTAGAGTAGTGCAAATAGGCAAATATTGAATAGCTGCTTGTTGTATTTGATGAATACAGAATCCAAATGAGTACTGCTAATTAACGTGCCTAACCTTGTGAACTTCACTCTGTGCTTGGGGACTGGGGAGGCATTTAGCAGTGTGAAACTCTAGTCAGTGAACAGCTTGAGCTGGGCAGAAGCTGAACCTGTGATCTTTACATCTCCCCGGTGTTGTTCAGTTCCGCAGATCCAGGAGCCGGCGGTGGGGTGAAGGTGAATTTTAATTATGTGTCTTTATTTGCTTTCCTTATTCATTTGCTGTTCCTTAGTAAACAGATAGGGACCTTCCACGGACAGGATCTTTATCAGCATCTGATGGTGATTTTAAAGCTGATGAGGCAAAATGGTAGTCCCTCTGGAAAGATAAGGAAACAGAAGTACACACAGGTGAAGTGACTTGTTCAAGTTAACAATGCAAGTTTGAAAAAAACAAGAAAAAAAACCAACCCACTGCCTTTGAGTTGATTCTGATTTGTAGTGACCCCTGTTGGGTTTCCAAGGCTGTAAATCTTTATGGAAGTAGACTGCCTCATCTTCCTTTTGCAGAGCACCTGGTGGGTTTGAACTGCCAGCTTTCTGATTAGCTAAATACCTTACTCACTTTGCCAAGAGAGTTCCTTAACAATGCAAGTTAGTAGTCAAATAACAACTGAATTTGTCTTCTATGTCAGTTGTATTGATGATTATTGATCCTCGAGAAAAATGTGGTGTGTGAGTGCCTACTAATTTACATCAGTTTGTTTACAATGTGGGGTCTTCATAGACCTCTTGAAGCACAGCCATAGGTCTAGGAGTCCATGGCCCCTGGTTAAAGATGATTGTAATGAAATTTGTTCGTATCCAGTGGGCTAGTGTTTCACAGTGTTTAGTGATGCTTTTCATCATGTTATGTAAGTACCCAGCAGCACATTTGAATATAAATCTGTAAAGGAAAGGAGGGAAAAAAACCACTGGCCAACTTGGAGAGGTTTTGCTTTCTTCTGTGAGGTCACCTCGACCTTCTCTCCTGGTGAGTTAATAAGCTTTATAGGATGGCATGCCATGGCTTTTTTAAGCACTCCAGGCACTTCTCTGTGCTGGCTAATGTGGTCTTTCTTTGGAAGTAGAGGAGACAGACGTTGTTGCAGTTTACAGAAGAGAAAACCAGCTCAGAAGGGCTAAATGTTTTAGCTAAGGCCTCACCAGATTTTAGGTTGATGATGCAATGTAATGGTTTAGATTCCAAGCTGACTGTGTGTGTGATTTATGTGCACATGTGTGTGTGTATGCGCTGGTCTGTGTGTTCCCAAATGTTGATGAAGGCTGGAATATTTTGTAGGTTTGTAATATTTTTAAAGTGGGAGAATACTTATCTTCATCAGTTCCAGAGTTTCTATATAGGAGGGATGTACGAGTAGTAACCTGATTAGCAAGGGGGCCTAGTTCTGCTTAGTAAGTGTACTGTTTTTACTAAGATTGCCTGTTTATTTGGGATGAATTTCAGGAGGCTCTTGGAAAGTAGAATGGGAGTCGTATTGCTAGCACCCCTTGGTGGTACAGCTTTATGTCTGCTATAATTAAAACCAAACTCACTGCTGTTGAGGCGATCCCGACTCATAGCGATGCCTCCTTGGGTTTCCGAGGCAGTATCTCTGTGGAAGTAGATTGCCCAATCTTTCTTCTGTGGAGTTGCTGGTGCGTTTGAACCCCCAGCCTTCTGGTTAGCAGTCAGATGCTTTAGGCACTCTGCAACCATATAATTGATCATTCAAAATTGGGGCATTTTTGAGAGTGAAAGGGATGCTAATAATTACGCTGAAACAATTCTAGGCAGAATGTATGGCTGTCCTCGCTGTAATGAAAGAAATACAGTGTGTGCTCTCTTAACTGATTTGATCAGGCCTAGTAGGCCATGAATTTATCAAAACAACTTGGTTGAAGTGGGGAAATAATTAAAAACTTTTATTTTACCTCAAAACATTTTATTTTAATTTAAAGTAAATGCAAGATCTTTTATTTGCATAAAGATTACTGATTGAAATACCACTTTATTTTTCTTGCATAATCCATGTTCAGAAAGCATCATTTATAATTTCTAGGTTTGTTGTTGTTAAGGGAGGGGTAGGCCTTAATGATGTTCAAAGCTGTGTGAGTGAGACCCTTCTGGTCTGTTGTTTATACTTGGCTTGCCCATATCTGGTTTGACTAAGAAAAAATTTTAGTGTCTGGATTTTATTATGCAGAAGAAGGATGAGGCAGTCTGCTTCCATAAAGGTTTACAGCCTTGGAAACCCGATGGGGGTTGCTATGAGTCAGAAACGGCTCGATGGCAGTGAGTTTGGATTTTATTAAGTATTCACAATACATTTGAATTGGAGTTGTTTCCAAGAAAACGTTTATTGAATTGATTTATGTAGCATTTAATTAATATAATTGTAAGAACATTAACTTTTGTAAACAGATTGGAGATTAAACACAACTGACTTTTTGGTAAGCATATAACTCAGCTCCTATGATAAGAAGACTTGGGGGGGAGTACAGGTGAGCTCTTTTGGCACAATGGTTAAAGTGGTTGGCTGCGAACTGAAGGGTTGGTGGTTCAGACCCACCAGCTTCTCCATGGAAGAAAGATGTGGCAGTCTGCTTTCCTAAATATCTATAGCCTTAGAATCACTGTGGGGCAGTTCTGCTCTGTCCTATAGCGTTGTTGTGAGTTGGAATTGACTCAGTAGCAGTAGGCTTGGTTTGCTTTCCGGGGTGTACAAGAGATTTGCTTACTAGACTCAGGTGATTGGAGTGCCCCTAGCATCTCTCAGCCTATGTAATACATTACTAGTTAAGTGAAGGTTGATTAAAAGAGCTTATACTATAATATAGTATATATAGTATATTGTTGTTGTTGTTATGTGCCGTCGAGTCGGCCCTGACTCATATATTATACTATAATATAGTATAATAGGGAGCTCTGGTAGCATAGTGGTTAAGGCACTTGACTGCTAACCAGAAGGCTGGTGGTTCAAACCCACCAGCCACTCCTCGGAAGGAAGATGGGGCAATCTACTTCCGTAGTGATACTGCCTCGGAAACCCAGGGAGGAGGGGTCGCTATGAGTCGGGTCCGACTCGATGGCCCACAACAACAACAACATACTATAATATACTGAAGGGAGGATTTACTTTGGTTGACAGCAAGTTTGTATCTCCATAATGGTTACTTGGTTGAATTTTGTTTTTAGAATCAACTCAGTGTGAGGGCTGGAAAAGGGAGGCATACCACAGCAGAGAAATACAAATTTTTGATCGTTTGCTTTGCTTGGTGAGGCAGCCTGACTTCTTGGAGTGCTAGGGGATTTTATTGCTGTTAGTTGCTGTTGACTTGATTCCAGCTCATGGTGCCCCTGTGTGCAGGGTTGAACAACTCCACGGGGTTTTCAAGGCTGTGACCTTTTGGAAGCACATCACCAGGCCTGTGTTCTGAGGCGCCTCTGTGTGGGTTCGAATCACCAACCTTTTGGAAAGTAGTTGAGTTAACTGTTTCAGAGTGGGATACAGGCAAAATGAAGTACTGAAAGCAATATTCATAGCAGTAGTACCCTCAGTGCAATTCCTTTTTTCTTAGAACCTTAAATTATGTCACAGTGTATTGCCTTACGCTTGATCTGTGTGAGAATGAAACATTGCCATTCATATTTGCTTGATTGGGTTTAGGTGTTGATTCAGCTATGGGATTGGGAATATGATAGTAAATAAACCCCAAACTCCAAATTCACTGCCATGAGTCAATTCTGACTCATAGCCACTCTATAGGACAGAGTACAACTGCCCCATAGCATTTCCAAGATTTATAGAAGCAGACTGCAGCATCTTTCTTCCATGGAGCAGCTGGTGAGTTCGAACCACTGATGTTTTGGTTAGTGTCTGAGTGCTTTAACCACTGCTCTACCAAGCCTCCTTGGTAGTAAATATTTGTGAAGTACATTACAATTCATAAAGCATTTTCATGTATGTTTAATTTTATTCTTAGCAACAACTTTACCAGATAAGTTGGACTTACTATTCCTATTTTATGGATAAGAAAACTAAGGCACGAGATTTTTAAATGAGTTTTCCAATGTCACATAGTTAGTAAATGGCAGCAGAATTGAACTTGAACCTTAGGTTTTCAATGGTTTTGTCTAGTATTTTCCTTCGAGTTTTTCTGCTAATGTTCTTCTTTGAAGGCACATGTTCTCTTGCTAGTGTGACAAGATAGTATGGAGTCATTGGAAAATGTAGCAGCGTTGAAGAGTCTTCATATGACTGGAGATTTCTTGGAGAACTAATTTCTGTCAGGTTTTCTTCCTGTTTTGTTTGTTGTGGTCCAGAATTGATCTTTTTGTATTTTAAATATAAGGAAAAAAGTAATGGGATGGTGTAATAGTGGGCTGAGCACTTTATCTGATTTAAAAAATACTAATTAGTGGTTCTTCACCATTTTCTCTCTTTCAATTTTCATAAATTTTGTTGAAAACCGTTTTGTAGAAATGATCCACAGAAAAATATGGGGAAATCAAAGGAAATGTTTAATTTGACCAATGTGATTTAGGTTTAAATTCTGAGTAGCAATCTTACTTTTAATTTATAGAGAGTAGATGAAAATGGATTTAAGGGTTTTTCCAAAAAGTGTTTTCTTTCCTCTGAAGACTGTCCCCCTCCCTTTTTAGTTAGTTCTTCTCCCTTTTGTCCCTGGTATAGACTTTGTTTTAGTCTGGTTTTTGCAGATGAACTTTTAAAGCTGTTGTTACTTCCCTGGAAGCTATGAGTTCTTTGTTGTTGTTCGGTGCTGTCGAGTTGCTTCTGATTCCTAGTGACCCTGTAAACAACAGAATGGAACACTGCTGTCCTCACCATAGTTGCCATGTTTGAGCCTGTTATTGCAGCCACTGTGCCAGTCCATGTTGTTGAGGGTCTTCCCCTTTTTGGCCGACCTTCTACTTTACCAAGCATGATGTTCTTTTCCAGGGACCGGTCCCTCCTGAGAACATGTCCCAAGTACGTGAGACACAGTCTTTCCACCCTTGCTTTCAGGGAGCATTCCGGCTGCACTTCTTCTGGCAGTCCGTGGTCCAGTCAGTCTTCTTCACCAGCACCACAGTTCACATGCACCAGTTCTTCCTTGGTCGTCCTTGTTCACTGTCCAGTTCTCACATGCATATGAGGTGATTGAAGATACAGTGGCTTAGGTCAGGCGCACCTCAGTCCTCAAAATGACATCTTTACTTTATAACACTTATTTTGATTGGGAGCTGTGGACAAAAGCAAATGCCTTTTCTGTCATACTTATTTGGACTGATGCTAAAGTGATGATGGGTACTTTTCTTCTCTTGGGGACAGTTGATGGTGTGGAGGACTTGGCAAGGGTGTTCAGGTTCTTTCAACCTTAAAAAAGACTGCACCCTCTAGTAAGCAATACCTTTTATGCCATAACCCAGTACACTGTACACACATATGCATGAATATAACTTGGAAGTGGTCTTACCAAATAATGTATGACCCTTACAATGTCCTATGCACTGTGATAGTTTCCATTTTATTTCATTTCATTAAAAAATCATTGGGTATGACCAACAGGTTTTACCAAAATTGATTTTCTAGACCAATAATGGAGTGCAGCTAGTAGTTTGAAAAAATACTATTCTAATCACTGTTGTCCTTAAAGAATGCAACCTTTGCCTCACTGGACAACAACTTTATCTTTTGCTGCATTTCATATCAATTCTGGCTAGAGCTTAATTGCTGAATGAGAAAGTTTTGTCCCAGTTGGATATTGGATCGAAATGACTGATCCAGAAGTAAACTGTTTCATACTCCTTCAGTATTTCCTAATCTATGTTAATTTTCTTTCTGGTTCTCCTTTGTGCTGCTCCCCC
>NW_006922008.1:583063-598114 GCF_000298275.1 Orycteropus afer afer
TTTTTCTTTTTTCTTACCCCCCGCTAGGTCATCCAGAAACCCGCTTTCAGCCTTTGTGCAAGGTTTTTCCAATAGTTGCTTCTCCCCAGGATCAGACTTCAGGTCACCCCTCAGTGGCTAAGATCCTTTCATGGTGTTGTCCGTACACCCTCTAGTGGAAGAAGAGCTGCTAAGTGTTTCCGCCTAGCGTTCTTTCAGCACTTTTCCCAAGCCATATGGTCCCCTTCAGACTCCATCGTTGCATTTTGGCCCACTTCCTTCTGCAAATATAGTTCATAAACATTCCCATCCAGATTTTGTCTCCTGTCTGCTTCCATGTATTTAAAACATGTGCTTTTCCTGCTATTTCTTGATTTATCAATTTTAGTCATTATCCTATGGCTTCCTGTAGTTGAAGATTAGAAATTAAGTTTTATAGGCATTTACTCTCTACTTCCTTCTAAAAGCCTTTTTTTGTGTGTTAAACCAATATTACTGGTTTCTGATTTCACAACTAATTATATTATTATGACTATGCAAATATTTTTTCAATTGAGTTATAAAATGCTATGACTGCATTTCTTTTTCTGCATACTTTTTGTTCTCTCTGGTGTGTGTGTGTGTGCATATGTAGTTGGTAATGGCTTTGAAAAAGCTCTATTGAGATGTAGTTTATGTACCATAAGATCAACCCATTGTAAGTATACTATTCAGTGATTTTTTATTTGGTTTATGGCGTTGTACCAGAGGAGCCCTGGTGGTGCAGTGGTTAAAGCATTCGGCCGGTTTGAACCCACCAGTCACTATGAGGGAGGAAGATTTACAGCTTTGGAAACCCTATGGGACAGTTTTACTCTGTCCTACAGGGTTGCTGTGAGTCAGAATCGACCAGGACAGTGGTTATAGAGTTGTACCACCATCACCACAACCCTGTTTTAGTACATCTCCATCATTCCCCTTAAATTGTCTAAAATATCCTTTGCAGTCAATCCTTGTTCCCACCCAGCCTCAGGCAACCACTGCTCTGGGTTCCGACTGTGATTCCATCTTTCTGATGTTTCTCAGCAGTGGGATCATGTCGTGTGTGTTGTCCTTTGCCTGTGACTTCTTTTACCTCACTGATGTTGTTGAAGTTCATCCATGTTGCAGTATGTGTCTTTTTAATTGTGGAGTGGTATTCATTGCAGGAATGTACCACATCTTGTTTACCCATTCGCCAGTTGATGAGTGTGTGACTGTTTTCAATTTTTGGCTGTTATCAGTAACGCTGCTGTGGATATTTGTGTTCAAGTTTTTGTAGGGTATATGTTTTAATTTCTCTTGGGTAGACTTCTAGATATGCAGGTACTGGGTTTTGTGATAAGTCTTGCTTATTTTAGTTTTTAAGAAACTGCCAGACTTCTTCAAAGTGGCTTGATTTTGTCTATCCTTTTGATCATACCTTTTTAATGGGTGTGTAGTGGTCTGTTGGGAGCTCTGGTAGCATAGTGCCTAAGGCAGTTGACTGCTAACCAGAAGGCTGGCGGTTCAAACCACCAGCCACTCCTCGGAAGGAAGATGGGGCAATCTACTTCCATAGTGATACTGCCTCGGAAACCCAAGGAGGGGCTGCTATGAGTCGGGTCCGACTCGACAGTACGTAACAACAACAACAGCAGCAACAACAACAGTGGTCTCTCATGTGGTTTTAATTTGCATTTTCCTGATGATTAAGGATGTGGAGCACCTTTTCATGTGCTTCCTAGCCATTCATGTTTTCTTCTATGGAATATCTATTCAAGTGTTTCACTCATTTTTTAAATTATTTGTAGTCTTATGACCGATTGAGTTGTGAGACTTCTTTATGTATTCTGTATACAAGTTCTTTATCAGATTTACAATTCGCAAGTATTTTCTCTCAGGAGATTTTGCAAGACATTTCCCTTTTCTGTAACAAAACGAAATTGTTTTTATCCTTATTTGCTCAATTTGGATTAAACTCTACATAACTGTCTTATGTAAGAAGTATGAAAACAAGCATTTGACTATCTCTGTTCAAGCCAGGTGATGGCTCCAAGGAAGACTGGCAGGTTTATAGTGGCTTTGTGCTTGGCTAACACAACCTTCTCCATGTCCTTTAGTGGCAACCATGTTTAGATCAGAAAGCTTTTCATGAAGTGAAGTAAAATTATTGTACTTTCTGCATGTCCTAGGGGATGTGCTATAGTAGAGGATCAACCAGGGTCATTGGCCCTTTCTTCCCCCTAAGACGGTGTAGCTTCTATATAAGGCTGCTTCATAGAAATTCCTCTGTAGACAAACACATGCACTCATACACCCTGGCTTTGGGTTCAAACATTACAGGCTATATGACTTCAGGCAAATTCTTTCTTTCTCTGAGCCTCTGTATTTTCATCTGTAACATAGGAATAATACCTGTCCTGGAAGGGTGTTAGGAGGACTAGGTAACATAAGTAAGTTTCCTGGCAGGTAACAGGGCCAGTAAATGATTTCATGGAAAAGAGACCTAGGAAAGCTTTATAAGGACATGATTAATTCTCACACTTTCCGATTTAATTTTGTTGTCACATTTTCTTTTGATTGTTAGTTATTTACTATGTGGAATGAATTCTCCCTGCAGGTTTCAGATATCTAGGTCATGAGCATCACTGTGTCCTGTCTCTGAAGGGGTGGGGGCAGCACTATGAGGCACAGGACATCTGTGTAAGTTAATTTACGTCCCGTAGTCATGGCGGCTGCAGTAGGAAGAGAGAGCCGTTTTTGAGACTTTTCCTAACTTGAGCAGATCTGACCCAAACCGAGCCGAGCAGTCGAGCCGCTCTAAGTTTACTCCCAGTACACCTTTCTAACCCATTTGTCATTGGTACACTGCCTACGCATTTCTTCCACGCTGTCCTTCAGATACCCATCATGGGTATTTATTTCTTCCTCGTGTTTTTTGATTGAGATGTTTCTCCTTTTTCCAGCAGAATCCCAAGTGTCCTTTGAGATCCCTGTTCATACCCTAACCTCCTTTATGAAGTCTTTCCTAATTATCTATGACCCTTTTAACTCATTTAACACATTGTCTGAGCATTTCTGTAAAGTTTGGATCATGTGAGTTTGGGAAATACGGCTCAGTCTTCTCATCTGTGAAAGTGATGGTAATAGTACTTATTTTTGTAGAGTGGTTGTGCCAAAGGGGCAGGGAGGCCGCATCTTCTGACCTCCTATAACCCCACAAGAGGAAGACAGAATCACCATCAGTAGCCCAAGGTCTATTCCTGCGAGGCCAGACATGCTGCCTCCCTCCAGCCCTTTTACCAACTCTGACACCAACCGTTTCTCCCACAGCACTCACTACCTTTCTGCTGGGTTCAATAATTCACTGCAGTGGCCACACAGAACTCACAGATTACGGGGTTTGTTCTGGTTACCTAGAGCCGCTGACAGGAATATACCACAGATGTGATGACCTTAACAAACGGGAGTTTATTTTTACAATTTGGAGGCTTTAAGTCCAAAGTTCAAAGTGCCAGGCTCTAGGGGCTGGGTGAAAGCCCCTCAACCTTAGGGTCCAGCTCTGCCTCCTGCTCCTGGTCCACTGGAGCTAGAGGTGTTTCTTCACTCAGACAGCTGCTGGCTGCTGAGGCTGAGAAGCCCCATGGTTGACGAGTAAAAAGGCACAGTCCCGATGTTACCAAAACACGGCAGGCCATTAACTTAAGTCCATTGTAAGTCCCAAGGTCAGCAGAGCATAGCAGGCTGCTGAGCAATGACACAGTTACGTGCAGGGGCCAAGCGTGCCATACACTAGAGACCATTCCCAAAGCTCCTACTTTTTTACAGGAAGCAGACAACATACCCAAAGGCAGCTACTCAGCTGCTCACAGTAGATTCCACCATGGAAGTGATTACCAGTCTCATCAAGGGGAATACTATATCCAGCTGCCCAGCCACTCAACCAGACCCAGCCAAGTTGACACATAAACATAACTACCACAGGATTTATTAGGGAAGCACCAGGCTACAATTCAAGTTCAAGAAAAACCCTCAGTCTCTCTCAGCCCACTGTCTCTCAGCCAACAGCCTCTCTCAGCCACTCTCTCAGCAATGCGTGTCTCTCGGTGTCTCTCTCAGCAGTGCATGTCTCTCGGTGTCTCTCTCAGCAGTGCATGTCTCTCGGTGTCTCTTTCTCAGCAGTGTGTCTCTCAGGAGCGTGTTTCTCTCAGCCAGCAGTCAGAGAGACTTCTGCCTCTCGGAGGCCTTCTTTTGAGCCTGGTCTAGTGGCCAAACTAACCAATCATAACATCAGAATTCTAAGCACCTGAGAGAGTGCGAACTTCCCAGAACATTGCTTTGTGCCACTCTCAACAGAAATACCCCTGGTGGATAACTTTTACAATCAGGAGCTCTTCAGTTGCTCACAGCAAATTCCACCATGGAGTTTACAAAGACTTATGGCTAGAAAAGCCATACCAGGTAATTTATTACCCCACAAGTTGAAACGATTAATTTTTTTTGGATGATATTATATAATTTCATATATATATATATATATATATATATAGTGACTTGGGTGAAAGTTTACAGAGCAAATTCATTTTCCTAAAGCAGTTCACGTACACTTTGTCTCATGACATTGACTGCAATTTCCTACAGTGCAACAGTTCTCTTCCCACTTCCTCCTCATAGTTACCTTTTCCCTGTGTCCTTCCCTCCCATGCACTCCTGCCCCCAGAGCTGTCTCTCTGTGTATACACTGCCCTTCTATTCTCCCCATGATTGATCCCTCCAAGGAGTGTATTTACTTAATGTAAATGTTCAGCTCATATGCCTGTCTTTTGTTTGGCTGAAAGCCACAGGAATGGGTTCAATTCCAGACCTGAAGGGCTGCTAGGGGCCATAATCTCAGGGGTTTCACCAGACTCTGTCAGATCAGCAAACCTGGTCCCCCCCCCCTTTTTTTTATAATGATTTTGAGTTTTGTTCCACATTGTTCTCACCCTATCCAGGATCTCCTACAAGATCCCCCTCCGAATGGTTGACAGTGGTAGCCGGGCACCATCTAGTTCTACTGGTCTCATAGTCATATAAGCTGAGGATCACATGGTGTACCAGTCTCTTGGACTAGTTGTTGCCATGAGTCTTTGGTTTTCTTCATTCTTCTTTGCTGTGGACGAGGAGAGACCCATTGTGGCATCTAGATGGCTGCCTGCAAGCTTTTAAGATCTCAATCACTACTCATCAAAGTAGGATGTGGAGCAGTGTTTTTGTGTAGTATGTTATGCCAATTGAGTTTGATGTGAAAGGATTAAATTTTAAAAAACTTTCTAGGTTCAGGAGTGACCTCTTGGTTGGTGTATAAAAGTAAGTTACACAAAGCTCTGCCTGTCACTTTCCATGTCATCTGCCTCTTCTCAACTCTTGTCCCAGGTTTCTTTTTTTTTTTTTTTTTCCCTCTGAGGTCTCTTTTGGATCTAACAGGTTTACTTTTGTGGTGCTTCATCCTGGCACCTAGGGTGTACTGTGGGGGTTTTTCTCACTTCAGTTCTTCTTACCTCCTGAATCCGGTAGTGGACCTGTATATACATGAGTAACTTGGGCCAGACACATGGAAAATCTAGCTGGCTTGCAATCTTTTTTCTGTGTTTCTGATTTCTTTGTCATACCCTTCCTTTTATGCCATAGTTTGACATGCCCTCCCCCCCGCCCCCCCCAAACTCTCTGGTCTCTCTTTGCTAAGTTTAGTGTTGCTGTTATTGTTGGGTGTCAGAACAGTTTTACTCGACTCTCCTGACCCAGTTGCTTATTCATTATTTTGTGAATGGATCATAATTTCACCATTTGGCTTTTCAGTAGATTGACCTACTACTTAGTATCTAGGCAATTGATTTGTATTGTAGTGAGGTCTAATGTGACTATCAGAGGAGCCCTGGTGGCACAATGGGCACATGCTAACTGAAAGATTAGTGGTTCAAACCCACCAGCTGCTCCATGAAAGAAAGATGTGGCAGTCTGCTTCCATAAAGATTACAGCCTTGGAAATCCTAAGGGAACCTTCTGTCTGTCCTGTAGGGTGACTGTGTGTTAGAATTGACTTGATAGCAATGGGTAATTGACAAGGAATTTTCTGGTTAAAGATGATTAATCACTGGGATTATTTACAGGAGTCCTGGAGGCACAGTAGGTAAAATGTGTTCTGCTACTAACCAAAAGTTTGGCTGTTCAAACCCACCAGTTGCTCCACAGGAGGAAAAAGTAGGCAGTCAGCTTCTGTAAAGACTGTTGTTTTTCGGTGCTGCCAAGTCGACTCTGACTCATAGTGACACTATGTACAGCAGCAAAAACAATGCTCAACCCTGCTCCAGCCTCACAAACCTTGCTTTGCTGGAGCCCGTCATTGCCACCACTGTGTCACTCCGTCTTGTTGAAGGTCTTCCTATTTTTTGCTGACCCTCTACTTTACCAAGCATGAGATCCTTTTTTTAGGGATTGGAGATGTTGTTTATTGGTCCAGTTGGGAGCAGACTCTTAATATCCTCTGAACCTCCAAGACCCATTCTTTCCACTTTGGAGTAGCACTTTATCACTGCCTGTTCTATTGTGGTGAACGGGTTCTGTGTGGGCAAGGACCCTGTCATACTTACCATTGTTCTTGAATACTTTGCACAAAGTCAGCTCCCATTAAGAATTTGGTAAAGTGATGACTCTAGAAGTAAACAAATATTCACCCTTCTTCAAATACAAGACTACTCTGTTGGGACTTTTACTTATGGCCAAAAAAAAAAAAGAAAAACGTATGGTCAGACTTTTACTATGTCTTCATTGTCTTTGCCTTGCCAGAACAAAATGAAAAATTTATACTTAAAAAGCTAGATATCTGATCTCGAGCAAGAAAGTGCCTCTTATAAGTTTAATGGGTTTGGTCAAGTGGATATTAAATGTGAATCTGTCATTTTGTGGCACACAGATGGCTCTTAAAACACTCGATAAATATCCTTATTAGTAGAACTTTCAGCAGGGCAGGGGCCTGCCTGTGTGTCTCCTGTTACTCTGACTGCTGTCCAGTCGGATCCGAATCCGAGCGACCACTCCTCGAGTTTCCGAGGTTCATTGTCCTTTAGAGGGCCTTCAGCCTGTGCTCTCACAAGCTTCGTGGTGTTGTATGGCTCACAGGTCCATCTAAGGGGAAAATGCTCTTAACTCAGTTCCTTTAGTTCACTATTGGTACAAGGAACCCTTACATTCATTCTAGGAGATGTGTCTTTATTTCTGAGTAACAAGTGAAGTGGGGGTCCCCATGAAAAGCTAACATGTATTGAACATTGACTACGAGCCAGGCCCTGTTGAAAGCGCTTAGCAAGTATTATTTTATCTAATCCTATTTGCAGGTGAAGAAACCAAGTCCAAGGAGCAAGGTTAAGTCATTGCCCAAGGCTATGTGGCTGTTAATTAGTGAAGCAGAGTTTTATATCTAAATGTGTTAGTCTTTAAAGCTATGGAATTCCTACCAGGCACCTAGCTTTTATTTATTGTTACTTGAAGGTTTAATTTTCTTACATTTTACTTGCTTATGTGATTTTGTCTGTAGTCAGCAGCAAATGTTATTTCCCCATTTGCTTTCCTACCAGGCCCTTTACTAAAATAACAACAAAAACCTAAACCAATTGCCACTGAGTCGATTCTGACTCAGGGTGACCCCCCATGTGTGCAGAGTAAGACTGTGCTCCATAGTGTTGTGACGTTTCTTCTGAGAGACCTTTGGGTGCATCGGAACAGCCAATTTTTTGGTTAGTAGTTGAGTGCTTACCATTTGTGTCACCCAGGAACTCGTTGTTGTTGTTATGTGCCGTCGAGTCGGACCCGACTCATAGCGACCCCTCCTTGGGTTTCAGAGGTGGTATTGCCGTGGAGGTAGATTGCCCAACCTTTCTTCCGAGGAGTGGCTGGTGGGTTTGAACCACCAGCCTTCTGGTTAGCAGTCAGGTACCTTAGGCACTACGCCACCAGAGCGCCTAGGGACTCCTTAGGCCCTTTATTAACCAACCAACCAAAAAAAAAAAAGATTTTGACTCATAGTGACCCTGTAGGGCACAGTAGATCTGCCCCATAGGGTTTCCAAGGCTGTAATCTTCATGGAAGCTGACTGCTACATTTTTCTCTTGCACTGGGGCTTGTGGGTTCTAATGGCCTACCTTTTTGGTTAGCAGAGAGCTCTTAACCACTGAGCCACAAGAGTTCCTTCAGCCTTTTCCTAAGGGACTGATAATTCTGTAATTCATTTCTACTTCATTTCTGTAGTCCTGTGTTATTTACATACCACTTTCATCTCTGTTCTGATTTGCCCCCCCCCATACTTTTTGAAGTGTGTATGTATGTGTGTGTGTGTGTGTGTGTGTGTGTGTTTTAAATAGCACCTGAAGAACTTGGGTAGAAATAACCCCAGGCATGGGTAAATGGGATGAAAGGGTTACTTCACTGTAGAGTGGAAGTGTTTTATGCTGATTGCCAGACTATTCTCCAGGAGGGGCCCCCAATGAGGGATACTATGCTGGCTCAAGGAGCTCTGGTGGCATAGTGGGTAAGACATTTGGCTGCTAACCAGAAGGTCAGTGGTTCAATCCCAATAGCTGCTCCATGGAAGGAAAATGAGGCACTCTACTTCTGTAAATATTTACAGCCTTGGAAACCCAATAGGGGTCGCTGTGAGTAGGAATCAACTTGATGGCAGTGGGTTTTATGTTGGCTTAGGCTGAGGGTGAGCCAGAGTTCAGGGACTTGGTGGAAAGAGCGCAACCAAATTTGGTTAACGACAGCTTTGTTTCTGATTCATCAGTGTTGTTGTTGTTGTTATGTGCTGTCGAGTCGGCCCCGACTCATAGCGACCCCTCCTTGGGTTTCCGAGGCACTGTCTCTATGGAAGTAGGATTGCCCAACGTTCAGTGGAGGTATGCAATTCAGGAATCCATTTGTGAGGCAACGAGTGGGACTTTGGATGGTCCATGTCTTGCCACGTCATAGGTAAACATGGGAGGGAGCATCCTTCTCATTTAAGTCATGTGTGAAGGGTGGTTGTTTTCCTGAATGTTTAGAATAACCCAGACATTGAGATTTAAAGATGACCATTGCTTAGTTGTTGAAGTTGTCTTAAGATAAAAATAGCGAACCAAGTTAGACAGCAACTAATTTTTCTCGAAGAGAATTAATCTTTGTGTTGTAGGGGAACCAAGAATATGGATTTCAGTGCCTCACTGTCAAGTTTCACACTGGGGCTAGTTGATAAATGACTTGTAATAATGGAAATGATTTCTTTTGGAATTCTCTGTGAGGCCAACTCAACTACAGGGCGCAGCTGTGATACAGGTTCCTACAGATAGCTGACGCTTTCCCCTCACAATTCATCCCTGCCACCACCAGGAGAGGGGCAAACTGTAAAAACCTGTATTCTGTAGGTATCCATCATCTCACTGAAACATATCTTGTAAGCAGCAGCCCTTAGGTTCGTCAGCAACTTGAACTTGACACCGAGCCCAGTTGTTCGCAGCAGCCACCTGTTCCTTTGCTCATTATGAGACCTGAGTGAGCTCTGCATGCAGGGGTGGGTTTAATCTCCATTATCAGATGAGGAAATTAAGATCTTCAGTTTTGTGAGAGATTTGCCTGAGGTGTCATAATAAAATGCCTGGTTTGGGTAAAGTGCAGTGTGGCCTTCAGATTTTAAAAAGCAAATGCTTAACATCTTTCAGCAGTAGATTATCTTTTTCAGGCAAATTACATGGATACCATTTATAAATCGGGTAATGGTGCGGTCCTAATAGAAGAGAGATAGGAGGCCGGGGGCCCCACCTTCTTGCCTTCCTTTTGCCCCAGAGGCCCCTCAGTGACTGGAACATGGTTTGAAAACAACTGGGGACTCATCAGAGAACTTTGATGCCAGACAGACCTGGGTTCCACTTCTTGTAAAATAGATGTGCTTTTGCAGATTGCTGATAAAATATCAACCAAACAATGTGTCAGTTACCCAGCCCGGCTCTGATGGCTTTTTTGGGGGTGAGATTAGGCTACCAGGCTGGGTGAGTTGGCCATTCCCCCTCTGCTGGACTCCTTTTCAGTGTGGGGAGCTGATGCCTGGGCCCCTAGAGGACATGTCTCTCAAAACAACTCACTGCCATCAAGTCGGGTCCAACTTATAGCGACCCCTCCTTGGGTTTCCAAGGTGGTATCACTACAGAAGTAGATGGCCCAGCCTTCCTTCTGAGGAGTGGCTGATGGGTTTGAGCCACCAGCCTTCTGGTTAGCAGTCAAGTGCCTTGGGCACTATGCTACCAGAGCTCCCAGAGGGCATGTCAGCCCATATATTTAGAACTTGACTGAAGGTTCAGACACTGCTTTTATCGATAGTTTAGAACAGAATGGGGAAAGGGTCGGAGAATAACTCTCTGAAGCTTTCTGGACCACCTAGTCTCTGTGGCAGCTACTCAGCTCTGCCACTGTAGCATGGAAGCAGCCCTGGACAGGACACAAAGGAAGGTGGCTGTGTTCTAATAAAATTCTGCTTGTGGGACTCCTATTTTAATTTCATGTATTTTTTACGTGCCACAAAATATGCTTCTTTAAAATGGTTCTTTCCAACCGTTTAAAAATGTGAAAAACAAAAACCCTTTGCCCTCGAATTGATTCTGACTCCTGGCAGCCCTGTAGGCACACTAGATCTCTGGTTCCCAAGGCTGTAATCTTTACAGGAGCAGATGCCACATCTCTCTCCTGTGGAGCAGCGGGTGTGCTCACAGTGCCGACTTTCTGGTTAGCCGCCAAGCACTTAACCACAGCACCACCGGTGCTCCTTAAAAATGTAACATCCATATACCATTTTTAGCTCATGGTGTGTACACACATTTGTACATAAACCAGCAATGGTTTAGCCCACAGACCATAGTTTGCCAACCCATGGTTTAGACATTTCTTGTTGCTCATCAGTGCAGTTTTTGACCTTGTGAAAAGCAATCTAATTTAAAAAATGATTGCTATTAAGCAAGTATTGGTATTTGGAAAGGCTTAATTTTAACAATAGGAAAAGGTAGGATTTTTTCCTCCCTTTCCTCTCAGGAATCGCTATATGTTTGTTAATTTCTTAACCCGCCCATGAAAGGGTTAAAATGCAGATGTCCTTGTTTTGGTTGTGCGTAAATGCCTGGATAGTACAGTAGAACCATCATGAGTCAGGGAATCAGGACACTTGGCTTGGTTACTAATTTTGTCACTTTATACATGTCACTTTACCTCTCTGACCGCTTAGCTTCCTCATACAAGTGAAGAAATTGGCAAAGATTATGTCAGAGACCTTTTCTAGCTCTGAAGTCCTCTCATCCTACTTTGTGTGTCCACAGTGGTTCTGTTAAACAATTTTCATCTATAGAGACTCTTTAGTACTTTTCCCAGGTAGTATTTTTAACAGCAACAGGGTTTCACACTATCGGAGACCAAGCAGTTTGTTCCCTTCTGCTACTGGTCGCCATTTCTGAAGTGAAATGCGGTTGCTATTGAAATCCCACATGCTATTATGCTAAATCCTGTTCACTTCCTGTCCTGCGGGCCTGCACCTGCTAACCTAGTAGGAGATCAGCTGCAGATAGACAGTTGAGGAGAAGATGATAGGCTAAGCTGGAGGAAGAAAAAGTCTGTCCTGCCTCCATGGGGTGTAGGAAAATGTCATAACTGGAAACCTTCCCTCCAGTCTGAGTCACACTAGGCTAGGACTCTTGGCTCTCTTGGAGTCAGGGGAAAAGGGAAGGAGCAAAGCAGAGAGTGACTGTGTCGGGTTTTGTCAACAGAGGGCACCCCGAGCAAAGCAAGTGCTTGATGACACTGCAGAATCCTCTCTTCCCTGCAGAATGCATTAACCAGACACACAGAACAACTTGCAGTGAATTCACAGTGTGCTTGTCTCTAGCATTTTGTTTGCTTAATGTCTAGTGTTTTAGACATTTTCTTCCATGCTGAAGTCAGAATATTCTAAATTGCAGTCCTAACAGTTGTTATTTGCTGACTACTGTAAATGGGCAACCAGTTCTCTTGCAGTGTCCTGTGGTGAATTATCTCATGTTGTAAAGCCTAAGCTTTTGGGTGAACATGCAGTATTGGGCAGTATAGGCGCTCTGGTAGCATAGTGGCTAAAGCACTTGACTGCTAACCAGAAGGCTGGCGGTTCAAACCCACCAGCCACTCCTCGGAAGGAAGGTTGGGCAATCCTACTTCCGTAGTGATACTGCCTCGGAAACCCAAGGAGGGGTCGCTATGAGTTGGGGCCGACTCGACGGCACATAACAACAACAACAGCAGTATTGGGCTCTAATTTAATTTAGTATGCGGTGAGTGAGTTCCTGAAATACCACTGCTGTACTTAATATCCATGTAGCATAATGTATGAAGATTTTATTCTGATTACCTGGAACAGTGGTCTTCAAAATGTGGTCACTGGACCACATCAGCATCACTTGGGAACTTGTGCGGACCTGTGGGCCCCATCCAGACCTACTGAATCAGAAATTCTGGGGATGGGGCTCAGCAATCTGTTTCAACACGCTTCTCCAAATGATTCTGAAGCACATGAAAGTTGAGAACCACTGCCACAGAGTAAGGGGGTAGGGGAGGAAGGACACTGGTATTTACTGAAGACCATGTGCCAAGCACTCTCTCTGGTAAGAGTGTCTTCTTCATTTTCCAGATGAGAACACTAGGGCTAAAAGGATGAAGTGATTTGCCCAAAGTCCAATGTGTATGTACTAATTGGCAGAGTAGGAATTTGAACTTTTCAGATCCATGCTATAGTGTCTGCTAAAAAAATGCTAAGAGACATTGCATTATTTAAATTAATTGTTTTTTAAAAAGTCCTGATTTTTTTCAGATAAAAATAACATACATTCGTCAAAGAAAACTTAGAAAATAGCTGACCAAAGGAATGAAATCAAAATTGCCTTAGTGCATTTAACTTTATCTTAGTGTTTTTTTGTTTGTTTTTTTAGTCTTGTTTTTGCAGCTGTATTGCATATATACACATTTTTGAATTGCTTACAGAATGTCACTGTATTGTACAAACTTTTGTAATCTGTTTTAGCCCTGTCCCACTCTCTTGTAACATCTCTTACAAAGATGTAAACATCTTTTTATGTCATTAGCTATTTTATAGCATCATTTTTCACAGCTGTGTAGTGTTCCACTGTAGGGTTAACATCATAATCTTCCTATCTGTCTGAAATTGATTTGATTGCCTGCATTTTTAGGAGGACTAGAATTCTGAGCACTGTGCTCCTCTGGGTGAAGAATTTACTCTGAGTGACTGAGAGTGTGATAACAGAGGTGATAAATACAGATTACGTTGAGGAGGGAATGTGGAGCTGGAGAAGTGGTACTGAATGTAATGTTTGAGGTTAAAGTGAGCCCAGAAACAGGAAAACAAGTTGAAGTATAGAAGCTGAAGTAGCAGGAATGGACTTGAGATTTGTAAGTGAGGTGGATTAGAACCAATAGGAAAATGATTATGAAAAATTTGAAGGTGCCAAAGGCTTGCTTTTCCTGATGGCTTTTTGACATAGAGGTTGACCTGCCAGATGACATGAGAAAAACTGGGCATAAAGCCGCTGTCAGTAAATGATGGTTATTTATTGAGTACCTTCTCTATGCCAGGTATTGTATTAGTCATTTACATACATTCTTCCATTTAATCTTTGTAGCAGCCACATGCATTAGATGCATTAGGTGGTGGTTTCCCCATTTTACAGATGTGGAAGCTAAGTTCAGGGAACTTGTCTAAGTTATAGGGCTTTGATTGGAACCCAGATTTGTTGAAACTCTCAGACCTGTGCTTTTGTAGTGTCATTTATCTTCATTCCTTTTTCATGGCATAGCAAGTCGTTAGCCATTGCTGTAGGTGTGCAGAGTGGTTATGTAGTCTCTTCAGGGGCAGAGGGAAGCTGAATGTATAACGGAGGAAACCACAGTCATGACAGAACAGGAATAGACGTCAGAACACAAAGCTAGCTAATATCTAATCCAGTTGTTATTTTGGGAAAGGTCTAAACCTGAGTGGATACTGCAGTAGAACAGGAGATGTGAACAGCACAGTGAGTAGTGATAGGACTGAGCACGAGCAGACATTTGGAACCAACGGAGGATGGCTACAGGAGTCCAGTCTCCCTCATTGAATTTCCCTTCATTAAAACCAGGAATCCCACTGCCATTGAGTCAATTCCAACTCATAGCGCTCCTTTTTGAGACAGAGTAGAACTGCCCTATAGGGTTTCTAAGGCTGTAAATATTTATGGAAGCAGACTGCCTCATCTTTATCCTGCAGAGCAGCTGATGGGTTTGAAAAGCCACCGTTTTTGTTAGCTGCTGAATCCTTTAACCACTGTGCCACCAGAGTACCTTACTGTGGCACCAGAAGGTTCTAATTCCCTTGAGGCATTTTTTAACAGCTTTATTGAGATATAATCCCCATGCAGTACAATCTGCCCACTTAAAGTACACAGTTCAGTGGTTTTTGGTTTGTTCACAGAGTTGAGCAGCCATCACCACAGTACATTTTAGAAAATTTTCATTATCTCAAAAAGAAGCCCTGGCAGTCACATTTACTGTCCCTTCCCATTTCTTCTGTCCACTCCCACCCCTGAAGCCTTAGGCAACCACTAATCTACTTTCTGTGCCTGCGGATTTGCATGCAATTTCATATAAATGAACTCATATGCTATGTGGGCCTCCTGACTTTTTTCACTTAGCATAGTATTTTCAAGGTGCATCCATGTTGTAGCATGTAACAGTATCTCATTTTTTTAGTTGGTAAATAATATTTCATTGTATGCATAGAATATATGTTTTCAATTAAGGCAGGATTTTATGATAGGAAAGGAAAGGTGTAGGGAATGGGACAATAAATTAGAATTCTTTTTCCTGGTAGCATAGTGTCTAAGGCATTTGACTGCTAACCAGAAGGCTGGTGGTTCAAACCCACCAGCCACTCCTCAGAAGGAAGGTTGGGCAATCTACTTCCGAAGTGATAGCACCTTGGAAACCTGAGGAGGGTCACTATGAGTC
>NW_006922008.1:598214-621322 GCF_000298275.1 Orycteropus afer afer
CAAACCCACCAGCCACTCCTCAGAAGGAAGGTTGGGCAATCTACTTCCGTAGTGATACTGCCTCAGCAACCCAAGGAGGGGTCGCTATGAGTCGGATCCGACTCGACGGCACATAACAACAATAACAACAACAACAACAACAACAACCTAAAATAGGGGGAATGGGAGACCACTGTGAAAAACAAACCTATGTGATCTTCCTGTGGAATTGTAACTAGAAGCGTAGGCAAATAGGAGAGTCGGCACCTGCTGCTTCACGAGTGGTTTGCAGAGGGCGGCAGCTCTTCTGCCCTGGGCACGTGTAGTATTCAGGGAGCTCATTGTGTAAATCGTGTGTGTTGGCCAGCACCATTGCCCCCTACAAACTTCACGTGGAACAGGAGAGGCCTTAACTGATCTAATCTGGATACATTTCCCCTGGTTGCTGCAGCTCTGGGTCCCCAGAGAGTCCCCTTTAAAGAGCTGCCAGTTTGTTTAGTGCTGGCAGTTGCCAGATTATTTCTATGTGATTTGTCCATTGAAGATTACACCCATCTTTCAGGTTCTGAGCCTTTGGCCAGAAATAACAGCTGTCTTTTCTGTGTTTCTAGAATAAATGCTTCCTCCAAGGCCCCTGTAAGTCTTTCTCAGTTGTAGTGTTTGGAGAGCTCCTTCAGCAAGCAAACAGTGTGCCTTCCAGGTGCCAGGTAACTGCCAGTTGTCCCATTGCTTCCTGTTGCTCTCTTTCCTGGCTTGATATCCAAGGAACAGAGAGTCCTGACCTTCATAAAATGAATGGCCTGGGCCAGGACTCCAAATACCAAAACCTTTTTGCTTGTATTCTAGAAATGTGGTTGGCTTTCTACTGTGCCTGAACTTGTCTAGTTTAGAGAGTGAACTGTAATCACTTGTCTTAATTCCCTGACTATTTTGTGGCATGTCTGCCTTAATGCAGAAACAAGAACCCTGTGTAGGGAACACCAACATGGCCCTCAGGTCCTAAACCACTGAATGTCTGAGCTTGATTACTCACATTGTCCATATCTGCAGATAGAGAAACTGAGTCCCAGAGAGGTTAGATGACTGACCCAAGGCCGTAGTCTTATATTCTTGTAACTCTTGCTAGTGACAGAACTGGCTCTGTGCTAGAGAGCCCTCGTTCTCAGTCCATAGCATTTCTCCAGCATAAGGAGGAAGGTGTGCTCCGGCCCTCCTCCACTGCATGAGCAGTGCTGGCCTTAAGGTACGTATGTGAGAGCTTCACAGATGGGGTGGTGATGGTGAACATTTGTAAAGTGAGAGGTGAGTACGGGCACTGGCTTGTGAGTTTGAGCACCCCTGGTTGATAGAACCCAACTCGTTCTGCTCTCCAGTCTCACTCCCAGCGAACTACTTGCAGTGAGTATATGTGTTTTTGATTAGACAATTTTAATTCCTGAAGGGCCCCATGTCTGTTTGTTAATACATGTATTGCTGATAGGCCAACAAACGGTGGCCTTCCTTACAGTGCCTCCCTGAAGAAGCTCGCCCTTGGCTGCCAGCTTCATGCTCGGTATCATTGTTGTCTGGTCAATGTGAGAGGAAAGACCAAAATCCTTCCCCTGCTGTACATGTTCTCTCTATCCTCTCCCCAACTCCCCCAACGCCTTTTTTTTTTTTTTTTAATTTTTATTGTGATTCAGGTGAAATTTTACAAAGCTGATTGGTTTTACATTCAACAGTTCACACACATTTTGTTTCGTGAAACTGATTACAATCCCCGTGATGTAATAGTTCTTTTCCCACTTTCTCCCTGTGCTCACCCTTTCCCTGTGTCCTTTCCACCTGTGCAGATGCTGCCCTTGTGATCCCCCATGTTGATTGTTCTAAGGAGGGCATCTTCCTGCTGTCAGTGTTTCGCTTGCTCAGAAGCCTGTCTGTTGTTTGGCTGAGAGTTGAGCCACAGGAGTGAGTCCAGTTTCAGGCCCACAGGGTGACTAGGGGCCATAGTCTCGGGGATTTCAACAGTCTTTTTAATGTTTTTGAATTTTGTTCCACACTTTTTTTTTTTTTTTTTTCCATTTTGATCCCTTTCCAGGAGGTTGGCATGGGTAGCTGGGTACCATCTAGTTCTTTTGGTCTCAGGGCTGAGGCTCCTGTGGTCTGTCAGCCCTTTGGACTAATTGTTTCCAGGCATCTTTGATTTTCTTCATTCTTCTTTGCTTCAGACCAGGAGAGACCAATAGCTGCATCACAGGTGGCTGCTCGCACGCTTTTAAGACCCCAGTCACTATTCACTGAAGTAGGATGTAGAACAGTGCTTTTGTATAGTATGTTATGCTGGTTGGGCCTCATGCCTCCACCGATCATCCTGAGCCCTCAGGCCCCTCGATTTCCTCCTTCAAGTGCTTAATTGTGGCTAACTCCCCTAACTCCTAGTGTATAGAACCCCAGAATGTGACTCAAATAGATCTATTCATTATCAACTCACTGCTGGGACTAGATTTGAAAGCCACCCTTCACAGAACAAAAGGCTGAGTGGTAGTTCCCTTCCCCCTCACAGTGTCCTTCCTGATGTGTCCTCCCTGCTAATGGTGCAGCTCCTTTAAAGGTGGAGGCTGTGTCTTTCACTCTCTTCCCAGCACCAAGCTTGGTGTTCCCTGCATACCCAAAACCCTCTCAGGCATTCTTACACTGTCTATCACTTGATGATGATGGGGTGGCTAAAGTGTAGAAATGCTAATTCAGTGTTCATCTGGCAGTATTATTCTTTTATAGAAGTTATTTTATAGTCCATAATAATTTATAGTAATAGCTAGTATTTTTTTGACTGCTTACTACTCATCAGATATTGTACTGAGTACACACGCATACACATACACATACACATGCACACATCCCTGAAGTTCATTATTACTCTTAACAGTAAGTCTCTCAGTAAGGCAGGTGGTAGAAGCCATATTTTACAGATGAAGAAACTGGGCTTTAGAGAGGTTTAGGTGACAGAGTAGAAAGCAGTGGAACAGGTACTTAAGCCTAGGCCTGCCTGACCCTGCAGCCTGGGTTTAGCCCATCCTGATGTTCCCATGAAGGAGGGGTGAGTCACTTAGGTACCCTGGAATTTATAGATGAGACATCTGTGCTAACAAATGACAATGAGAATGTGGTTTAGGTTAAATTTGGCTTTGGGACTACAGTGCCAAGACCAGCGGGAGGCAGAAGGAGCCTTTCTGCCATTTACTCCCCGAAGCTGATGGCTCTGGCTCATTGTGGAGGAGGAATGCTTGCTCTTTGGGTCCAGAGTGGTTTTAAGTCATTCCTTGCCCACAGTGTTCCTGACCAATGGTTCTGGCCAGCAAGTTAGACCTGGTTCCTGGGCCCCTCTAGGGTGAGCCCAAGTTCATTCCTCTACTGACTTTGTTCCTTCAAGGTCCTCAGGTTTCAGTCACTCAAGCAGAGGCTTTCTCTTCAGTTCTTGGGCCCTGTCCCTGGATTTAAATGATTGGGGCCTCAGAATGTGGTTGAGGCTGTGTAGAGGAACAAGGAGAAGGAGGACATGGTGTGTTGAGCAGATCTTTTGGTGATCAGAATTGTGGTGTACCTGTCATGTGTTGAAGGAGAGGGGCTGCCTCTCTAATTCTTGACTCAAAACGGAAATATCTGGAATTCATTGCTATCTCTGGAACGAGAGAGAAACCTCTGAGTACGAGACTTGTGGGGGCAGTAAGATCTCGAAGAGACAGACCCTTCCTGCATTCTCCCAGGGGAGAGAATCTAGCCAGGACTGAAGGGCATTGCTTCAGCTAATTCAGTTAAGTGGCCCCGTCCTGGATTAATAACTTGGGCAGATTTCCCAATGGATTTGGCAATGTATTGGGTTTCTCTCTCCCTAAACCCTCCCTTCTTACTGCTCTGCACATGTGTGCTAATACAATTACAGAGAGGTTGCATCTTGTAATAAGATATACTTGTTAAAAAAAAAAAAAAAGGAGGGGCTGCTCTGAAGGCGCATGGAGACAGGCTCAGAGGAGAGAATGTGGCCATGGAGTCCCGTCATGCTTTGAAATGGTAGCTTGAGACAAAGAGGAGACAAGAATGGAGCAGGCTCTTGCCAGTGGAACGACCAGGGAGGAAGGAGGATGGCAGGTGTCATTGCCAAGCGCCTGGAGCACGTCAGAGAAATAGGCAACTGCCTTTTTGCATTCGTTCATGCAAATTGTGTGATGAAGAATCTGCTCATTAAAGAACGAGGGATCTCTTTTTTCACGAAGGTCAGGGTAACAGTCTTCCGAGTGTGGTGGTCAAGTGTTCAGAAATATCTTACAGATTTGGTTGAAAACCTGAGCACATGTCCCTGCTGTTGTTTACCCGCGGGGATCGGGTGACATTCTTCTCTCTCTTCCTCTTCCCCACCCCCTTGGAAGCCAACCAATCACACAGAGGAATGGATTTTGGTGCCGCTCTAGCCTCCTCCCGTGAGGAGACTGCCCAACCACAGCCCTGCCGAGCCCTGACTGTGGTCAAGCGTTTAACTCCTGGGTGCCTGGATCACAGGGGCCCTGTGACGTTGCAACTAGCTCACGCTCTTATTTGCATCAACTCTTTGAGCCCCTATGATGCTGGACTATACTTACTGTGATCCCTAATGGGAAATGTTTCTAATGAGGCAACTGCAATGTGTTGACCTTGAAACTGGCCCTAATTTGGCCAATAACCAGCAGTTAACATTTCCCCCTTGGACTTGATTCTTTTTCTGCAACATAAGGAGGAGAGGAAAGGGAGAGCAGGAGCATTTATGGTGTCTCTGGGTGGGTTTTTAGGTTGTGGCTAGCCTGAGGTTTGGGGGAGGGACAGTTAACGTGCATTGAGTGTCTCCTCTGAAGCAGTTGCTTTTTATTTGTTACCTCATTAAATTTTCACAACTCTGCAGGGCAAATGCTGTTCTCCCAGTTTTCTAGATGAGAAGAGTGAAGGCTGGAGAGGCTGTCCGACTTGCTCAAGGTCACATAGCGAGAAAGGCCCATCTGGCTCCTCTGCTCTGACTTTCTTCATTCTGCTGGGCTGGCAAGAAAAGCCCTGCAGGCCTTCCCTCTTAACTCCTTAGCAGCTTGTAGTCTTGCTGGCTTCTCTTTCCCTGCCCTGTTAACAGAGCAGGGGAATGACTTTGACATTCCGGCCATCTCCTGACAGCAGCGAAGGAAAATGCGTTTTCTCCGTCCTCCACCACTGAGCGCCCTTTGTCTGTCCCACCTCTTTCTCCTGCCTGACGGAGGGTTCCTGCTCTCCTTGCCTTGTGCTTGTGATTAGCAGGTGGTTGAAGGGAGGGGTGGGATTTTGACGGTAGTTTTTTTTTTTTTTTTAAATCCCTTTTACCAATAGCTTTTCTGTGACTTAGACCAATACTGGGTTTACCCCTACCTGGACTCCTTGATGATGCATTTATTGCTATTACAAGCTTTGCTTTTAGGTCAAACAGTTTTTTAGAGCTTTGTTTTTCACTGTAGTTCCTTATAAATTATTCCAGCCATCTAGTTTAATAGGGACACCTGCCCAATGAAACACTTGGTGTTTAGCCTTCTGCAGCTACTACTTTTTTTAAAAAAAATTAATTGCAGTGGTGGTGTTGAGAATAGACACAACAAAACATACACCAGTCCAGCCATTTCTCCATCTACAGTTCAGGGACAGTGACGGCATTCTTTGAGTTGTGCTACCGCCCTTACCCTCCTCTTCCGAGTTGTTCTCCCCCTGAGGCACCTTGTCCATCTTTCCAGTTGTCACAAATAGCTCTTAAAAGAGCACAGTGCTCTTGGCAGACTTGCTAGTTAAACTGTTGTTTGCTTTTAAGAAGACTTCAGGTCTGCAGATGTTACTTTTAAACTCAGACAAACAAACAAACAAACAAACAAAAAACCTATAATGTCAGCTTGGTTGAGGCATCAAGTTCTCTCTCCTTTGTATAGCACAGCAGCCCAAATGTCTTAATAATTGTAATCTATTAAAGCCAGACACTGGCCGGGGAGGTTTATGTACATTATTTCTGATATTCCCAATAACCCTGCATTTATAGATGAAGAAACAAAGGCTCCAAGAGGTTAAATTACTTGCTCAAGGTCACAGCTAGTGAGCGGTGATTCAGCAATTTGAATCCGAGTCTACTACAAGTCCAAACCCAAGTTCTTTCTGCTGTACCATGCTACCTCTGGAAAATGATTTTGAGGGTTAATGTAATCATCCAGGCCTCAGCTCTGATGATCCCAGACCACCTATATATCTTCTTTTTGAAAGGGAAACAGTGTCTTCTATGATGAACTTCACAATTAAATACAATTGTTTACTCACATTTATAGTCAAGTAATTTATTGATGTTCATTATAATTATTTTTACTGCAATTTAAATCTGCCCCTTCTTGTTCTGAGTGAAAATGCTAAATAGCTAGCTACCCATCATCCGATAACTGGAGAGGTGGGGCTTTCCCTGTGGATTGTGATGGGCAGGAAAGGGGAGGCCTTAGAGGATGAATAAAATGTAAGTGGAGGGAAGAAGGTGTGTCTTGTGTGAGGAACTGTTCTCATTTGCCCCATCACTTGGTACAGTTTTTGAGTACCTGAGAACTGTGACGAGAATCCAATGAAAAGTGGGTTGGTATTACTTACTGGCCATGTGCCCCTCCCTTCTTCTCAGGAATTGCTTGTGATTCAATTCTACAACTCTATTTGGCTCCCCAGCCGTCTGCTATGGGAGATTTCTATAATGTACCTAGTATTATATGTTATGTATAATATACTTACCACATTGTCTCGGCCAAGCAGGTCAGAGCAGCACATTTTCAAGACTGCTCACTGTGTGCCTGTTATATGCTAACCACCTAGCATGACATTGATGATACTGAGGAAAACAAGAGGTAGTTGTTGCCCTCCTCTCTTTTGGGAGACAAGACCTCCAAACATGGAATGAACAACAAAGGACAGTGTATGCTTAAGAGTGTAAAAACCAGCCACTACCATCATCCCAAAACCCAAGTGACTCAGGGACAGCAGTCGCTACTGGAGTTCGGAGATGAAAGGGGCTGGAGCAGTAAAACCAAGGTTCGTTGACAACTTCATCTAGGGAATGGGGTGGGACAGGGCTGGAGGGAGGTGGGACTCCTGCCTTTGCTGGTGTAAAAAATCAGAGAAGATGGTTCTCTGGCTTAGGGTCAGGCTAGTTAGGACTGTGGATGGAGTCGTAGCCACAGACTGGGGGAGAAATACTCCATCAGTAGCATTCCCTGTGGTGAATGCACAGATGCCCCAGCCAGTGCACAGAAAACGTAATCCTTGAGAAGATGGTGGTTTTGGGATTCATTTAAGAAATCTTTTATGTTTATTGTTTGTTTCCCCTGATTAGCTTTTGAGTACATGCTCTCTGTATTAGAAATGCCTTGAGGTTTATTCTTCTTGGGTTTTTAAAATGGAAAACTTTAAGCTAAGCCAGATAAAGTCATCCATAGGTTCCATTGTCATTCCCATCTACCCTCAGCATGACTTACTTGTAGAGCAGTGCTCTTGGTGATTGGTGAATAATTAGGAAGTTCCCTCCCCAAAAACCCAACAAATGAACGCCCATTCCATTCAAGGGAAAACTCTGCTCTGGGGCGAAGACTTGGGAGATCTTTCCTTCTCCTCTTCCTTTATCCCTGTAGTAGCTTAAGTACCTTATGAAGATAAAGATAAAAGTGGGAAGCTTCAGGATGAAAGGAGCATTAGAGACCAGAGAAGTCAGGGGAGGTCATATCAAGCTTAAGTGGAAACTATGTTACAACCTAAGCAAGGAGCAACTGATAGGTCTATAAATAGGATTTTATCTCCTCATAGAACATTTTTGGCATGGTTGTAGCTTCCCATGTGGGGGACTATTATATTTACTAAAAATAAACTATGTTTCAGAAATAATTAAAGTCCCACTGAACTCATTTATTTTATTAAAAGTATAGTCATTGTCTGAAAATAAGTTTATGGACTTTGACATGTACTAACTTTGGGGAAAAGTTTGATGTTGAAACTACTGGCTAGATCTGGCATAGAATGGCCAGGTCCATTCTAATATCAATTAAATAGACTATCTCTGAAGATAGTGTTATTGTAGTTGTTCTGCTAGTTCATAACACCCTCAACCCCACTTTTCATATGTCCTGGCTCATGCATTGATACTGTGAAATAAGTATTGTTTAGGAAAGATTATTGTTGTGAGGTGCTGTTGAGCTGTTCCCCGACTTGTTATAATATCGTGCAGTAGAACAGAGTGCTGCCGGCTCCTGCTCCTTGACCAGTGTGGTTGGGACCCTTGGGATCTGTAGGGTTTTCTTTGGTTGATTTTTGGAAGTAGATCACCAGGCCTTATTTCTTAGTTCATCGTAGTCTAGAAGCTCCCCTGGAACCTGTTGGGAGTCATAGCAACACACAGTCCTCTGCTGACAGACAGGTGTTGTTAGATGCCGTCATAGCAACCCTTTGTACAACAGAACGAAAACACTGCCTGCTCCTGCACCATCTTTACTCTTGTTGGTGTGCCTGAGTCCATTGTTACAACCACTGTGCCAGTCCACCTCATTGAGGGTCTTCCACTTTTTCGCTGGCACTACTTTACCAAGCGTGATATCCTTCTCCAGGGATTGGCCTCTCCTGGCAACATGACCACTAGAGCTACTTGGATATGGCCATTTGGAACAGAAGGGTATAGAAATCAGCAGTATCTTTGGTATCCTTTCTGGAGAACAAAGCCCTCAAGCTGTCTGAGTCTGTTTCTCACACTCCCTTTATCTTGATTGTGGCCCTTTAAATTGTACAGCAAATTCTTGGCATTATCTGCCTGTCAACTAATCACTGACACCCTGGATAGCTTGTTTTCTTGCTATGAGTCTATTTGAAATTTGTAGAAACCATCTATTAATTTTAGGATACTGTTAGAAGACTGAAAACCTGAAATTGGGTAAGCAGTACAATTGCTAAATGCAAATTTCCCCACGTTATTTGACCATTGAATACTTTTCAGAATATAATGAATTAAACCACACAGCACCAATATGAACTCTTCTGTGCAACATCTGTATGGTTATTAAGTAGCAACCAGAAATGGTGTGAAAGACCAGTTAATGGCATCAAGAAATGGATTAATTTGCTTTTTGCCAAATCTTAAAGCACATTTAAGAGAAGTTAAATCATTTTAAGTGCAAAATTTAAAGAGGTTCCTATTTTTAAAACCATTTTTATTTTAAGAGCAGAGAAGAATCACATTGTTGAAATGAAGTACATTTATTTTTCTGAAAGATAAAGAGTTGGGAAAGCTGATGAAAGCAATTTGAAAATTTACTGAATTCCTTGGATGCCAAGCCCAGGTTTCTGCCAGTTTAATTGTTTTCTTGTAGTATGTTTTGTTTTGTGACTCAGATTTACCAATTGACTGCTGTAGTGGTAGTTGTAATGGTATTGATAGTATCCAAGACCCTAGTTAAAGAATGTTTTAACATACTCTAACTCGATGCATATAACACCACCACCACCACCACCACCGTCCCTCTGTGTAGGCATTACTACTCCCACCATATAGATGAGTAAAATACATGGTACAGATGAGTAAAATGAGAGTGTATATTTTTGTTCTTGGGTGCCATCTAGTTGGTTCCCATTCATAGTGACCCTATAGTGACCCTGTGTGCAACAGAACAAAACACCGCCTGGTGCTGTACCATCCTCACAGTCATTTCTTTTTGAGTCATTGGTGCAGCCACTGTGCCAGTCCATGTCGTTGAGAGTGTACCTCTTTTTGCTGACTTTCTGCTTTCCCAAGCATGCCATCCTTCTATAGGGGCTGGTCCCTCCTGGTAATGTGTTCAAAGTATGTAAGACAAAGTCTCATCCTCCCTGCTTCTAAGGAGCATTCTGGCTGTCTTCCAAGACAGATTTGCTTGTTCTTCTGGCCAAAACCCCAAAAATTAAACCCACTGCCATCAAGTCGATTCCAGCTTACAGCAATTCCCATTGGGTTTCCAAGGCTGTAAATCTTTATGGAGGTAGATTGCCTCATCTTCCTCCTACAGAGCAGCCGGGGGGTTTGAACTGCCAACTGTCTTGTTAGCAGCCACATGCCTTACCCACTATGCTGCCAGAGCGCCTTCAATCGTGGTATATTTAGTATTCTTCCCCGATACCATAATTCAAAGGCATCAGTTCTTCTTTGGTTTTCTTATTCATTATCCAGCTTTCACGTGCAGATAAGGCTATTGTGAAAATACCGTGGCTTGAGGTAGGTGCACCATAATCTTCAAAGTGACATCTTTGCCTCTTAACGCTTTAAAGAGGTCATATGCGGCAGATTTGCTCAGTGCAATACAACGTCTGATTTCTTGACTGCTGCTTCCATGATTGTTGATTGTGGATCCAAGTAAAATGAAATCCCTGACAACCTGAATCTTTTCATGTGTCATGCTGTTGCTTGTTGGTCCAGTTGTGAGGACTTTTGTTTTCTTTATGTTGAAGTATAATCCATACTGAAGGCTCTAGTCTTTGATCTTCATAAGTAGGTTTTTCAAGTCCTCTTGCTTTCAGCAAGCAGGGTTGTGTCATCTGCATATCACAGATTGTTAATGAGTCTTCCTCCAATCTTGATGCCATATTCTCCTTCATGTAGTCCAGTTTCTCAGATTATTTGCTCAGCATACAGACTGAATAACTATGGTGAAAAGATATAACTCTGGTACACACCTTTCATGATTATACGTTACACAGTATCCCCTTGTGTCCAAACAACTGCCTCTTGGTCTTTGTATAGGTTCTGCTTGAGCAAAATGAAGTGTTCTGAAATTCCCATTCTTTACCATGTTACCTGTAATTTATCATGATCCACACAGTCGAATGCCTTTACATGTTAATAAAATACAAGTAATTAACTTCCTGGTATTCTCTCCTTTCAGCCAAGACCCATTTGACATCAGCATTTGACATCTCTTGTTCCATAGCCTCTGAATCTGGCCTGGATTTCTAGCAGTGCCCTGTCGATGTACTGCTTCCACCGTTTTTGAATTATCTGTGGCCGTATATGTATGTATGTGTGTAAATACACACACACACACACACATACATTTACTCTTATTACTAGAATCGAGAAATTTTTAAGTTAAAATTTTATTTCTGTCAGTTTATTGTGGAACGATTAGGGATAGCAGTTTGGGAGAGCAGACTAGTTGACTCCTGGATGTAGAATTTCCCCTGGACATTTCAGGGTTCTTTGACAGTCTTTGGCCTCGTCATCAGATCTGCTCACTATTAATGCATGTAGGGCTTACTGTTGTTTCAAATGAAGTTGAGTTTTGATTTACAAATTACATGAAATTATTTATTATAGAAAGCATCATTAGGATTAAATTCAGCTGCATGTAACAGAAACCCCCTAAATGTGGTTTAAACAAGAGAGAGATTTATTTTTCTTACACGGAAAAGAAGTCTGAACGTGGGCAGTCCAGGCCTGAGATGGTGGTTATCAGTGACCTGGTACCCTTACCACTTTCTGCTTCTCTGTCTGTACGATAGGTCCCACATGGTTGCTTTAGCTCCAGCCACAATTCCTGCATTTCCACAAAACTTTGTGGAGGAGGAAGAGAGAGGCACCCCACCTCCATTAGGAGACTTCCAGGAAGTCCCATAAAACATTTCTGCTTATATTTTATAGGTCAGAACTTAGCTGAAGGACCACTCCTAACTGCCATGGAGGTTGGGAAATAGACTCCTTTGTGTGGGGGAGTGTGCATGATAATATGCTAGGATGAAAACTGGGAGTTTGTTACTAAGAAGGAAGGAAAGGAAAGCTATTGGCAAGCCACTACCACTCTCAGTCCCTGGGACTGTTGGAGTGACCTAACCTTAAATCCCACATGGCACAGGGGGCCATTCTTTGGCTTCCCTGGGAGATTTTTCATCCAGTTGCTACTGTATCATCCAATAAGATGATTGCTTTTTGAAATGTATATACATATTTGCAAAAAGGACAAGGAGGCCACATGTTCTGACCTCCTAGAACCCCACAAGAGAAAGGCAGACTCACCATCAATAGCCCAAGGCCTATTCCTGCGAGGCCAGACATGCTGCCTCCCTCCAGCCCTTTCTCCAACCGTTCCTCCCAAAGCACCCACCACCTCTCTCCTGGGTTTGATAATTCGCTGCAGTGGCCACGCAGAACTCACAGATTATGAGGTTTATTAGGGAAGCACCAGGTTACAATTCAAGTTCAGGAAAAACGCTCAGTCTTTCTCCCAGCCCACCGTCTCTCAGCCAAGTCTCCCACAGTCTCTCTCCCAACAATGCATGCCCCTCGGTGTCTCACTCAGCAATGCGTGTCTCTTGCGTCTCTTTCCCAGCAGCACGTGTCTCTTTCAGGGGCGCATGTCTCTTTTGGCAGCATGTCTTCCTCAACTGGAAGTTGAGGAAGTCTGAGAGAGTTCTGCCTCTAGGAGGCCTCCTTTTGAGCCTGGCAGAGTGGCCAAACTAGCCAATCATAGCATCAGAACTCTAAGCACCTGAGAGAGAGCCTCCCATAACATTGTATTGTGCCACGCCCAACAGAAATAACCCAGGTGGATAACATTTACAATCAGGAGCTCCTCCGTTGCACATTCCACCACTGAGTTTGCAATGACTTATGGGTAGAAAAGCCATACTAAGTAATTTATTACACTGCAATATTTATGCAAATTTTTTTAAGTTAAGTAATATAATGATAAGAATCATTGCATTTTTCCATTTTAAATTCAACTTTTGAGGTTTTTGCAGTCAGTATATTGGGAGTGTAAGTAGTTCATAGTGTGCTTTTCAGGAAGAATGAGATGCCCATTGGCAAAAGAAAAAGTCTGGTTTTTTTCCTTCCATTTTTGAAGCCTGGATGAGGCTTTAGATGATGTATTTTTTGTGGATAGAGAACTTGCTTTTTTGTAGTTTAAGATTATTACTGCTTTTTAAATATATAACTTTTACATAGCTCAATATGCAAAGGTATAGAATGGCTGTACAGTGAACAGCTGCTCCACCAGACCTTTCATCCAGTGTCTTTCTCCTAGAGGCTGTGGGGGTTTTCAACTATTTGTGTATAATTCCTTCTTCTTCTTTTTTTCCCCATGCATTTTACTGAAATATAATTTATATACAGTGAAATACACAAAACTAAAGTGACATGGGTCAATGCATGGTTTTTTTTTTTTTTTTTTTTTTTTTTTTGCAGTGTCCCTTCCCCTCTCCTCCCCTCCCACCCCTGGCAACCAACAAAGTTTCCCTCCATATATAATCCTTTCCTTGACCCTCCATAACAATGAATATTTGTGAATATATTTGTCCTTCTGTGATTGCCTTATTTCACTCAGCATATTGTCTTCCACGTTCATCCATATCATGTGGTGTTTTGCAGACTCGACATTATTCTTTAGTATACTGCATAGCATTCCATTATGTGTATGTACCATAGTTTGGTCATCCACTCTTCTGGTGATGGGCATGGAGGTTGTTTCCATCTTTCAGCTATTGTAAATAATGCTGTGATGAACCTGAGTGTGCCTTGTCTGTTCCTGTCGTGGGTCTCACCCCTTTAGAATATATACCTAGTAATGGGATTGCTGGGTTAAATGGTATCTCCAATTCCAGCTTTCTAAGGAATCACCATATTGCTTTCAACAGTGCTTGTATCACTCAGAGTTCCACCAACAGTGTATGAGTGTCCCAATCTCTTCACATCCCCACCACCCTTTGTTATTTTCTGTCTTGTTGAACCTTGCCATCAGTGCTGAGGTGAGACGGTATCTCATTGTTATTTTGATTTGCATCTCTCTGATGGCCATTGATGGTGGACGTCTCTCCATATATTAGCTAGCCTCCTGAATATGTCCTTGGTGAAGTGTCTATTCATATCTTCTGCCCATTTTTCAATTGGATTGCTAATCCCTTTGCTGTTGAGGCATTGGAATTTTCTATAAATCTTGGCGTTAAGTCCCTTGCCAGATAGATAATTATCGGCAAATATGAATTTGTTGATGTAATTTTTGTTAGTACTTTCTCATGGTGTCAGTTTCTTTGTTCCATATAATTTTCTTTGCTGTGTTTGTTTTGTTTATGAATCGTGAATCTTTTCCTTCATTGCTATTGTTTTAGTATTTGCTAAATATTTGTGTTGGTCCTCTATTTTGTTGTGAAGGTTTATCATTTTTCTTTGCGGTTACCCTGTGATTTATAGTTTTCTTCCCAAGTTTAGAACAGTCTGGTCTATCTTGTAGTTGTCTTGACTTCCCTACCATCTAGAAGTTCTGTAACGACACAGGATTTTCCCCCCTCTTTTTGGTTTGTAGTTGTCCTCATTTGTCAGTTGATGTCTCTGGTTCCCTGTTTGCAATCTTGTAGGCTTATTTACCTTGGTTACTTCCATAGCTGGATTGGTTTCTGGGTTATATCATCATGTGTGTTATAATGGTTAGTTGTTATTGGCTGTTGTTGCTTCTCTGTCCAAAGGGCTCCTTTCAGCATCTCTTGTAAGGTTGGTCTGGTTTTAACAAATTCCCTTAATTTCTGCTTATCTGGAAATGTCCTAATTTCACCATCATATGTAAGGGACAGTTTTGCTGGGTACCTAATTCTTGGTTGGAAGTTTTCTCTTTCAGGATTTTATATATACCATTCCATTGTCTTCTCTCTTGCATGGTTTCTGTTGAGAAATCCAAGCTTAGTCTTATTGGTTGCTCCTTGTAGGTAACTTTTCATTTTTCCTGTGCTACTCTCATGATTCTTTCTTTGTCTTTGGTTTTGGTGAGTTTGATGATGATATGTCTGGGTGATCTTCTTTTGGAGTCTATGCAGTTTGGGGTTCATTGGACTTCCTGAATGGATATATTCTCATCTTTCATCATACCAGGAAAATTCTCTTCCAACAAATCTTTGACAATTTTCTCTGTGGTTTTATTTGTCTCTACCTGTTCTGGAATTCCTATTGCATGTAGGTTATTCCTTTTGAGGTATCCCACATGAACCTTAGGCTTCCTTCATTTTGTTTTGACATTTTTTCTGACTTATCCCTTTCCAAAGAAGTTTTCAGGTATTTTTGCCTTCAATCTCACCAACTCTGACTTCCATTGATTCAGTTCTGCTCCTTTGCCCATTCAGTGTCTTATCTATTTCTGAAAATTTAGTATTAATCTTCTGGATTTGTGTGTGTAGATTTTGTATCATTTCTAATTTTTCATTTATTTTGTCATTTTGTTCTTGTATTGTCTTTTGAAATGGTTCTAGTGTTTTCTCTGATCTCTCAATTTGTTGAAGATACCTAAATAAAGTTCTTTTGAATTCTTTATCAGGGAGTTCCAATGCTGCATCTTCCTCAGGGATGTGTTTTAGGTCTGTATCCTGGTCCCTTGTTTCTCCTGCTTTATTTTACTTCTTTGTGTGGACTGTGATGCTCTGTTGTCTCTGAGGCATTGTGACGTTTTTGTGTTTATATTTAGTTGGTGATTGTATGTTGGAGTGACTTGCCCACAATTTTCATTTTCTTTCTATGTTATCTGCATAAACAGGGTACTTTGGTGTGCTCTTCTATTCACTAGTTGACAGCACTTATACACTCACCACCTGTCTCCTTTCCTGTTGCCAGCTTCTTGTATGTCCCTGCCAACCTTGGCAAACAGAGCCTATTCCTAGGTCCCTGGAATCTGAATGAGAATGCTGTCACTTTAAAATCCAAAATTGTTGCCACTTGTAAAGATTCAAAATGGATGTGGCCTCAGTCACCTTAAATATCCCAAATGGCTGCTGCTTATAAACATTCAAAATGACTGTGCCCTCAGTCACTTTATATATCCAAAATGGCCGTTGCTTGTAAACATTCAAAATGGTTGCACCCACGGTCACTTTAAATATCCAAAATGGCTGCCACATGTAAACAATCAAAATGGCTGTGCACTCTGGACAGCGTAAAGTCATCAACTCAGGTTGTCTCCCTCCTTGCTGTTTCCCTTCTTAGTCATAGGCCACCAGTGCAGTTGTCCCTGAGCCCTTGGTGACCAGGGATGATAGTTAGGTCAATTCTCAGGTCCCAACACTGCTTGGAAATATTCAGGCTGTTGGTCTTGTTGGAGTACCTGACAGTCCACGGCTCTGTCTCTGTACTCGCTGTTTTCGTTCCGGTTTTTCCACTGTTGTTGTTGTTGTTATTTGCCATCGAGTTGGCCCCGACTCATAGCGACCCCTCCTTGGGTTTCCAAGGCAGTATCATCTACAGAAGTAGGAATGCCCAACCTTCCTTCTGAGGAGTGGCTGGTGGGTTTGAACCGCCAGCCTTCTGGTTAGTAGTCAAGTGCCTTAGGCACTATGCTACCAGAGCTCCTGGTTTTTCCACTAGTTGGTGCCTAATCCACTTCTGTATAGTTCCTTTCAAAACTCAGGGCTCCAGAATTATCTTCTGTATCTCTGTCAATTGTTTTTTCTTTTCTTTGTCGAAGAAGGTCTTTGTCGCTTGTCTGCCTATTCCTCCATCTTACTGGAAGTCCTCTAATTCCTTCTTTAAGAAAACAAACAAACAAACAAAACACCAAATGGTGGTTTGCTTTTATACATTGTTCTTCACCTTTCCTTTTTTACTTTTAACAGTGTTCCATAATAATATTTCATATAGTATTTAATAACTTTCTCATCTTCCCCCCTTTTTGAAGGCTGTCTAGTGTTCCATTGTATGGATGAAGCCATAATTCATTAAACAGGAGACTGTTGTCTTTTTTTCCTGTCTTTACTTGCCTTGGAACTAACATGTGTTGGTTGACTTGAACACTTGGACTTGACTATGGAGAACGTTTTAGGAATAAGTTATTTTTGGTAGTTGAATTCTACTTAGTTGAGATGGTTTTCCTCTTTTTAATACCAAAATGTTTTAAATTTAGTCATTTTGAAAATAAATTCTTTCTAAATGTGTTATATAATTTATTTCCTCTTAACAGATAACAGTACACATTTTTCTGAAATGGTTTTATAACAGCTGTCACCCTCAGTTACTGTTTAGGAATGTAAAACAGTGTAAAAAGACAGTGTAAGACACTTTTTCTCTTCATCTCCCTTGTTCCTGATGTGGCTGCCTCTAACACAATGTTCCTCTTGGCTCCTTGCATCCTACTGCTTTCTTGCTGCCTTCCCTAGTAAATTTTGGGTGAGCAAGTCACCAGATAATTAGGACAGAAATTTTTCTTTTCCTTTTCCTTTTTTTTTAAAAAAATTTTGTTTTTTAAACATTTTATGGTTTGCATGAAAATTGCAATGCAGTTCACAGACTAAGACAGACTAGGAAGAAGGAGGAGGCCATCCACTTCTCAAAAATTGGCCAGGGACAACCTTATGAATAGCAGAGAAACACTGTATGATACATTACTGGGCAACTTTATGACTAGCTCGGACACTGTGTCGGAATAGCTTGTCCGACACCGTGCAGGAAGATGAGCCCCTTGGGTCGGAAGGCACTCAAAATAGGACTGGGAAAGAGCTGCTTCATCAAAGTAGAACCAACCTTAATGATATGGATAAAGTTAGTCTTTCAGGACCTCCATGTGCTGACGTAGCACGAGTCAAATTGAAGAGAAACAGCTGCAAACATCCATTAATAATTGGAACATGGAATGTATGAAGTATGACTCTAGGAAAATTGGAAGTTGTCAAAAATTAAATGGAACATATAAAGATTGATATCCTAGGCATTAGTGAGCTGAAATGAACTGGTTTTGACCATTTTGAATCGGACAACCATATGATCTACTGTGCTGGGAATGCCAAATTCAAGAGGAATGGCATGGCATTCATCATCACAAAGGATGTTTCAAGATCTGTCCTGAAGTACAATGCTGTCAGGGATGGTATAATATCTGTACGCCTACAAGGAAGATCCGTTAATACAACTATTATTCAAATTCATGCACCAACCACCAAAGCCAAAGATGAGGAAATTGAAGATTTTTATCAATTTCTACAGTCTGAAATTGACCGAACATGCAGTCAAGATGTGTTGCTTATCACTGGTAATTGAAATGCAGAAGTTGGAAACAAAGAAGAATCACCAGTAGTTGGAAAATTTGGCCTTGGTGACCGAAATGACACTGGAGATCACATGACAGAATTTTGCAAGACCTATGGCTTATTCATTGCAAATACCTTTTTTCAACAACACAACGGTGGCTATACATGTGAACTTCACCAGATGGAATACACAGGAATCACATTGACTACATCTGTGGCAAGAGGAGATGGAAAAGCTCAATATCTTCAGCCCAAACCAGGCCAGGAGCTGATTGTGGAACAGAAAGATCATCACCTACTCATAGAAAGTTTAGCTTGACGTTGAAGATAATTAAAACAAGTCCACAAGAGCCAATATATGACCTTGAATATATCCCTCCTGAATTTAGAGACCATCTGCAGTGTAGTAATTACTTAGTATGGCTTTTCTGCCCATAAGTCATTGTAAACTCAGTGGTGGAATGAGCAACTGGAGGAGCTCCTGATTGCTGAAGTTGTCCACCTGGAGTATTTCTGTTGGGAGTGGCACAAAACAGTGTTCTGGGAGGTGCCCACTCTCTCTCAGGTGCTTAGAGTTCTGATGCTATGATTGTCTAGTTTGACCACCCTGCCAGGCTCAAAAGGAGGCCTCCTGGAGGCGGAACTCTCTCTGACTGCTGGTTGGGAAGATGTGGTGCTGAAAGAGACACGGGCTCCTGAGACACGCGTTGCTGGAAAAGAGACGGAAGAGACACGCATCGCTGAGTGAGACACCGAGGGACCAGCATTGCTGGGAAAGAGACTGTGAGAGACTGTTGGCTGAGGGACGGGGGGCTGGGAGAGAAACTGAGCATTTTTTTCCGGAACTTGAATTGTAGCCTGTGGTGCTTCTCTAATAAACCCCATAATCTGTGAGCTCTGTGTGGCCACTGCAGCAAATTATTGAACCCAGAAGAGAGGTGGTGGTGCTTTGGGGGAACGGTTGGTGAAAGGGCTGGAGGGAGGCAGCATGTCTGGCCTTGCAGTAATAGGCCTTGGGTTACTGCTGGTAATCCTGTTTTCCTCTTGTGGCATTAGAGGACGTCAGAATGAGTGGCCTTCTTGCTGTTTTTGCACCATCTAAAGAATAAATTTGATGCATTGAACACCAGTGACCGAAAACTGGAAAAAAATTGTGGGATGACATCAAGAGCTTCATCCATGAAGAAAGCAAGAGATCATTAAAAATACGGAAAAGAAAGAAAAGACCAAAATGGATGTCAGAAGAGACTCTGAAACTTGCCATTGAGTGAAGAGTAGCAAAAGCAAATGGAGGAAATGACAAGATAAAAGAACTGAAGAGAAGATTTCAAAGAGCAGCTCAAGCAGACAAAGCCAATTACTATAATGAAATGTGCAAAGACCTGGAGTTAGAAAACCAAAAGGGAAGAACATGCTCTTCATTTCTCAAGCTAAAAGAACTGAGGAAAAAATTTAAGCCTCGAGTTGCAGTATTGAAAGATTTTATGGGCAAAATATTGAATGCTGCAGGAAGCATCAAAAGAAGATGGAAAGAATACATGGAGTCAATGTACTGAAAAGAACTGGTCGATCTTCATCCATTTCAGGAGGTGGCATATGTTCAAGAACCAATGGTATTGAAGGAAGAAGTCAAAGCTGCACTGGAAGAATTGGTGAAGAACAAGGCTTCAGGAATTGTCGGAATACCCACTGAGGTGTTTCAACACACGGATGCCCCGCTGGAGGCGCTCACTCGGTTATGCCAAGAGATTTGGAAGGCAGCTACCTGGCCAACTGACTGGAAGAGATCCATACTTGCACCCATTCCAAAGAAAGGTGATCCCACAGAATGTGGAAATTATCAGACAATATCATTAATATCACATGCAAGTAAAATCTTACTGAAGATAATTCAAAAAGAGTTCCAGCAGTATATTGACAGAGAACTTACAGAAATGCAAGCTGGATTCAGAAGAGGATGTGGAACGAGAGGTATCATTGCTTATGTCAGATGGAACTTGGCTCAAAGCAAATCATACCAGAAAGATGTTTACTTGTGTTTTATTGACTATGCAAAAGCATTTGATTGTGTGGATCATAACAAATTGTGGGTAACATTGAGAAGAATGGGAATTCCAGAACACTTAAATGTACTCATGAGGAGCCTGTACATAGACCAGGAGGCTGTCATTCAAACAGAGAAAGGGAACATTGCATGGTTTAAAATCAAGAAGGGAGTGCATCAGGGTTTTATCTTTTCACCACAGTTATTCAATCAGTATGCTGAGCAAATAATGCGAGAAGCTGGACTGTATGAAGGGGAACGTGGCATTAGGATTGGAGGAAGAATCATGAACAACCTGCAGTATGCTGACAACACAACTTTGCTTGCTGAAAGTGAATATGACATGAAGTACTTACTGATGAAGATTGAAGAATACAGTCTGCAGTATGGATTACATCTCAATATAAAGAAAACAAAAATCCTAACTACTGGTCCTATAAGCAACTTTACAATAAATAAGAGAAGATTGCAGTTGTCAAAGACTTCACATTGCTTGGTTCTACAATCGATGCAAATGGAAGCAGCAGTCAGGATATCAGACGACGTATAGCACTGGGCAAATCGGCTGCAAAGCATCTCTTGCAAGTGCTGAAGAGCAAAGGTGGCTCCTTGAGGACTAAGGTGCACTTGACACAAGCCGTGATATTTTCATTCGCTTCATATGCATGTGAGAGCTGGACAATGAATAAGGAAGACCGAAGAAGAGCTGATGCTTATGAGCTGTGGTGTTGGCAAAGAATGCTGAAAGTACTGTGGACTGCTAAAAGGGCTAACAGGTCTGTGCTGGAGAAAGTGCAGCAAGAATGCTCCTTGGAGGGAAGAATGGCCAGACTTCGTCTCACCTACTTTGGTCATGTTGTTAGAAGGGACCATTCCCTGGAGAAGGATGTCATGCTTGGTAAGGTGGAGAGTTGACGAAAAAGGGGAAGGCTCTCAACGAGACGGATTGAGCTGGTGGCAGCAGCTGTGGGTTCAAGTATAGCAAGGATTGTGGAACCGGCATGGGACTGGGCTGTGTTTTGTTCTGCTGTGCATAGAGTCACTATGAGTCGGAGACTACTGCACAGCACCTAACAGCAGCATGAAAGTTTCCAGGGCAAATTAGCTTTGCATTCAACAATTTAGACATGTCTTGTTCCATGACATTAGTTGCAGTCTTCCCAGTGTAACAGCACTCTTCCCACTGTGAAATATTTCTAAAATAAAAAGGAATGGAATTGCAGAGAAAACCTGAAGGTGTTTTCTTGTGGATGAAAGTGAATGAATGTTTTGCTACTTTGGGCACTTAAAGGCCCTTTTTTCCTGATTACCAAATATGTTCCAGAGCATCTCTATCCATGAGAACTTTGGTGATGGAACTGTTCTATATCTACCCTGTCCAATGTGATAGCTGCTAGTTACATGTGGCTATTGAATACTTGATATGTGGTTATGTGACTGAGAAACTGATATTTTCAATTTAATTAACTTATATATGTGACTAATGGCTTCTGTGTTGGATGGTGCAGTTCTAGGCTCCATATAATTAACTTCTATACAACAAGCTTGGTTAATGTGGCGCTTGGATGGAGATAATGTTATTTCATTGTGCTGAGAATAAATCTGTATTTTTAGAAGGGAAGCAATTAAAGTGTTGATGCTCAAATTAGCTTACAGTAGATGATTAAATTGGCACTACTTTTTCATATTAATACTATGGTTATTTTAAACAACAACATTCTCAAGCCATTGATGCCAGCATGTGTTTGTGGCTTGTAGTCACTGTAAAGCTTGAAGTCTTTTGGGTAACTAGGGTGAAATTAGTACCTCTCTAACTTTATTTATAGGACTTGGTTAGACAGTTGCCTGGTTGTCAGAAACTCCTACAAATAACTTTGACCTTCTCTAATAAAAAGTCAAGGGATAAAATGTTCCATAGTAGAAGATCTCAGTAGTATGTGATATATACAAAATACTGCTTTCTAATGGGGATATGTATAACAAACAAGGAAACAAATGCCTAAGTATATTTTGATAACTGCTAGGAAGAAAATAACCAGGACACAGTAAGAGAGACTGCGAGGTCATAGAAGAGGACCTCCAGCTGGATACAGTGGTCTGGAGAGTTTTATGTGAGGAAGTAATATTTAAGCTGAGATCTGGAGGATAAGAAGGAGTCAACCTTGCAAAGAATGGAGGTGGTATGAGGGAGGATTCCCAGAAGAGAGAATAGCAGCAAATACAGAGATGGCTGGGAGAGGGGTGGAGTTGCTGTAGGTCAGGAACTGAGGATAGGGATCAAAAGGAAAATAATGGTATGAAATGAGGTTGGAGAGGTTGGAGAGGTGGCCACCTAGCCTGTCATATAGGACCTTAAAGGCCATTACAAGGAGTTTGGATATTTAAAAAAAAAAAAAAAATTAAATGCAGTTTGAAACTGTAGAATTAGAGCAGTGATATGATCAGATACTTGATTTTAAAAGCCCCTTGGACTGCTTCGTGAAGAGTGTTTTAAGGGAGAGGGACAGTTGAAGTAGAGACTGTTGTGATGTCCAGGAAAGAAAGAAAGGTAGGTTGGGTCAAGGTGGTGCAAGTGGAGAGCAAGAGAAGTCAGGCACACAGGACTTCTCATAGATCAGGAAGGGTGAGGGGGAGGGTTTCTGTCTTTCATAATTGCCAGGTAGAGCAGCTTAATGAGATAGAAAATGCTAAAAGTGTACCAGATTTCAAGTGTGGTGGTGATGGAGAATTGAGATCCTAGTTTTTTTGGATACGTTATATTTGACATGTCTGTGAGACAGCTAAGTAGTCAGACTGGAACATGGAGAGAGTTCTAAGCTAGGCATAGAACTTGGTAATTATTAGCATGTTGATAATATTTGAAACAATGGCAGTAGTTGAGACACTTTAGAGAAGAGGATATCTCAGGATTGAGCCCTAAGAAACACTTACATTTTACAGATATGTCAAAGGATAAGCTGGAAAATGATACCGAGAAGAAGTAACTAGTGATGGCATGAAAAAAAACCCAGGTTGTAGTATTTATGTATGTATGTATGTATGTATGTAT
>NW_006922008.1:622658-632343 GCF_000298275.1 Orycteropus afer afer
GATTCTACATTATTCTTTAGCGTTGCATAGTATTCCATTGTGTGAATGTACCAAAGTTTGGTTATCCATTCCTCAGTGTATTTTTTTTTTTTTAAACAGTGTTTCCTGGTAACCAACAAAGAAAGTTTCCTTCCATATATAAACCTTTCCTTGATTTTTTTTACAATAATGAGCTAATAAAATATTTGTCCTTCTGTGATTGACTTATTTCACTCAGCATAATGTCTTCCAAGTTCATCCGCGTTATGCAGTGTTTTGCAGATTCTACATTATTCTTCAGGGTTGCATAGTATTCCATTGTGCGTATGTACCATAGTTTGGTTATCCATTCTTCTGTTGATGGGCATCTAGGTTGTTTCCATCTTTTTGCTATTTTAAATAGTCCTGCTGTGAACATGGGTGTGCATATATCTGTTCTTGTCCTGGCTATCACTTCTTCGGGTATATACTTAGTAATGGGATTGGTGGATCAAATGGTATTTCTAATTCCAACTTTTTAAGGAATCGCCCTACTGCTTTCCACAGTGGTTGTGTCATTTGACAGTGCCACCAGCAGTGTATGAGAGTCCCAGTCTCTCCACATCCTCGCCAGCATTTGTTCTTTTCTGTCTTGTTGAAGTTTGCTATTTGTGCTGGGGCAAGATGGTATCTCATTGACTGCTAACCAGAAGGCTGGCAGTTCAAGCCCACCACCAGCTTCTTGGAAGGAAGGTTGGCAATCTACTTCCATAGTGATACTACCTCAGAAACCCAAGGAGGGGTTGCTATGAGTCAAGTCTGACTTGGCGGCAGTGAGTTTTTTGACAGCTAATGATCATGAGCAATTCTTCATATGTTTGTTGGCCACCTGAGTATCTTCTTTGGTGAAGTATCTGTTCATATTTCTGCCCATTTTTAAATTGGATTGTTTGTCTTTTTGTTGTTAAGGTGTTGGAGTTTTCTCTAAATTTTAGAGATAAGTCCCTTGTCAGATACCTCATTGCTGAATATTTTTTCCCACTCTGTAGGTTCTCTTTTTACTGTTTTGGAGAAGTCTTTGGAAGCTATTCATCAAGTTTATCTTTTGCTGTTGTGCATTTTGAGTGATGCTTGACAGTTTATATATGCCATAAATGAGGGCCCCTAAATTTGTCCCTAGTTTTTCCTTGAGGAACTTTATAGTTTTAGGTTTCACATTTAAGTCTTTGATCCATCTGGAATTAGTTTTTGTGTATGGTGTGAGGTATGGATCTTGTTTCCTTTTTCTGCAAATGTATATCCAGTTTTGCTAGCACCATTTGTTAAAGAGACCATCTCTTGCCCCATGTAATGGATTTCACCCCTTTGTCAAAAATCAGCTGACCATGGATTGATGGATCTATATCTTGGTTCTCAATTGTGTTCCACTGGTCTGTGTGTCTGTTGTTGCACCAATATGAGACTGTTTTGAGTACTATGGTTGTAGTAGGTTTTGAGATCCAGCAGTGTGAGACCTCCTACTTTGTTTTTCTTCTTCAGTAGTGCTTTGCTTATCCAAGGTCCCTTTCCTTTCCATATAAAATGAGTGATTGGTTTTTCCATATCCTTAAAGAAGGCTGTTATTTAAGGATATGGAAAAGATACTGAACAGAACAAGGAGACACTGCATGCTTTAAAATCAAGAAGGGAGTGTGTCAGGGTTGTATCCTTTCACCATAATTACTCAGTCTGTAGCTGAGCAGATAATCTGAGAGCTGGACTATGTGAAGAAGAACATGGCATCAGGATTAGAAGAAGACTCGTTAACAACCTATGATACGCTGATGACAGAACTTTGCTTGTGGAAAGAGAGGATGACTTAAAGCACCTATTAATGAAGATTGAAGACTACAGTCTGCAGTATGGATTACACCTCAACATAAAGAAAACAGAAATCATCACAACTGGACCAATAAGCAGCATCATGATAAATAGAAAAAAGATTGAAGTCGTCAGGGACTTCATATTACTAGGTTTTACAATCAACACCAATGGAAGCAGCAATCCAAGATATCAGATGATGTATAACATTGGGAAAATCTGTTGCAAAAGACCTCTTTCAAGTGATGAGTAGCAAAGAGGTCTCCTTGATGACTAAGGTGTGCCTAACCCAAGCTATGGTATTTTCAGTCACCTCCTATGCATGTAAGAGCTGGACAGTGAATAAGGAAGATGAAGAAGAGTCAATACTTTTGAGTTGTGGTATTGATGAAGAATGCTGAAAGTACCATGGACTACTAAAAGAACTAACAAATCTGTCATGGAAGAAGTACAGCTGGCATGCCTCTTGGAGGTAAGAATGGCAAGACTTTGTCTCACCTACTTTGGTCATCTAAGAAGGCACCATTCCTTGGAGAAGGATATCATGCATGGTAAAGTGGAGGGTCAACGAAGGAGGGGAAAGCCCTCAATAAGGTAGATTGACACAGTGGCTACAGTGATGGGGTCAGGTATAGCAATTATTGTGGGGCTGGCATAGGACCAGGCAGTGTTTTGTTCTGTTGTACATAAGTTTGCTATGAGTCGGAGATGATGCGATGACACCTAACAACAACAACAAAGAATGTTGATGGAATCTGGATTGAGATTGCATTGAATGTATAGATTACTTTGGGTAGTATTGACATTTTCACAGTGTTCAATCTTCCTGTCCATGAACACGGTATGTCCCTCCATTTATGTAGATCTCTTGTAGTTTCTTGAAATAATATTTTGTAGTTTTCTTTGTACAGGTCTTTTGTGTTGTGTCCCTAGTGAGATTTATTCTGAAGTATTTTTTTCTTTTGTAGCTGTTGTAAATGGTATTGATTTCTTTATTCCCTTTTCAGCAGTCTCTTTGCTGGTGTAGAGGAATCCAAGTAATTTTTGTATGTTGATCTTGTATCCAGCCACTATGCTCAATCTCTGTTAGTTCCAGTAGTTGTTTTTTGCTGTGTTGCTTGGGTTTTCTATGTATAGGATCATATCATCAGGAAATAGGGATAGTTTTACTTCTTCTTTACCAATTTGCATGCCTTTGATTTCCCTTTCTTGCTTTTTTGCCCTGGCTAGGACTTCCAATACAATGTTGAATAGAAATGGTGATAGAGGGCATCCTTGTCTGGTTCCCGTTTGCAAGGGGAATGGTTTCAGTCTCTCTCCATTGAGAATAATGTTGTCTGTTGATTTTGCATATATGCCCTTTATTATGTTGAGGAATGTCCCTTCTATTCCTATTTTGCTGAGAGGTGTTTTTTTTTAAATCAGGAATGGGTGTTGGATTTTATCAAATGCCTTTTCTGCATTGATTGATATAATCATGTAGTTCTTTTCCTTTGTTTTATTTATGTGATAGATGGCATTGATTGTTTTTCTAATGTTGAACTCCTTGCTTACCTGGTATGAACCCTGTTCTGATTACCTAGTGCCACTCTGACAGGAAACATACCACAAATGGGATGGTCTTAACAAACAGGAGTTTATTCTTACAATTTGGAGGCTTTGAGTCCAAGTTCAAAGTGCCAGGCTCTAGGGGTTGGGTGAAAGCCCTCAACCTTGGAGTCCAACTTTGCATCCTGCTCCCAGCCCACTGGAGCTAGAGTCATTTCTTCACTCAGACAGCTGTTGGCTGCTGAGGCTGAGAAGCCCCAAGGTTGACAAGTCAAAAGGCACAGTCCCGGTGTTACCAATCCACATGGCAGGCCGTTAACTTAAGTCCACTGTAAGTCCCAAGGTCGGCAGAGCATAGCAGGCTGCTGAGCAACGACATGGCTACATTCAGGGTCTAAGCGTGCCAAAGGCTAGAGACCATTCCCAAGGCTTCTCCTTAAATATAGGAAGCAGACCACATTCCGGAAGACAGCTACTCAGCTGCTCACAGTAGATTCCACCGTGGAGTTGATTACCAGTCTCATCGTGGGGAATACTACATCCAGCTGTCCAGCCACTCAACCAGGCCTAGCCAAGTTGACACACAAACATAACCACCACAAACCCCCACTTGGTCATGATGTATTATTTTTTTGATATGTTGTTGGGGTCTGTTGGCTAGTATCTTGTTGAAGATTTTTGCATCTATATTCATGAGGGATATTGGTCTGTAGTTTTCCTTTTGAGTGATGTCTTTGCCTGGTTTTGGTATCAGTTATCAAATCAAGGTTATGCTTGTTTCATGAAATGAGCTTGGGAGGATTGCATTCTTTTGTATGTTCTGGAATAGTTTGAGTAGCATTGGTGTCAGTTCTTCTTTGGACGTTCTGTAGAATTCTCCAGTGAAACCATCTGGGCCAGGTTTTTTTGCTGATAATTTTTTTATGACCTATTCAATTTCTTCTTTTGTTATGGGTCTGTTCAAATTTTCCACCTCAGTTTGTGTTGGCTTAGATAAGTAGTATGTTTCTAGAAATCTGTCCATTTCTTCTAGATTTTCAAATTTGTTGGAGTATAGTTCTTCATAGTATCCTGAAATTAAAATTAAAATCCTTTTAATTTCTTTTGGTTCTGTTGTGATATCACATCACGCAGTTCATTTCTTATTCGTGTTGTTTTTTTCTCTCTCTTTTCCTTTGTTAAATTTGCCAGTGGTTTGTCAGTTTTACTAATCTTTTCCAAAACTTCTAGTCTTGTTGATTTTTTTCTGTTGTCTTTCTGTTTCATTTATGTCTGCTGGAATCTTTGTTATTTCTTTTCTTCTAGTGATTGTTTTTTTTTTTTTTTTTCCCCTGTTCTTTTTCTAAGTTTTGGAGATGTTGGATTAAGGTGTTGATTTTGGCTCTTTCTTCTTTTTTGATGTGTGCATTTATTGCTATGAATTGGCCTCTGATCACTGCTTTCGCTGTGTCCCAAAGATTTTGGTATGTTGTGTTTCCATTCTCATTTGCTTCAAGGAATTTTTTAATTTGATTTTTTATTTCTTCTATTACCCAGTTGTTTTCAGGGATGGTGTTACTCAAGTTTCCATGTGTTTGCTCTTTTTCTGTTGATCTTCCTATTATTGATTACTAATCTTATAGCATTGTGATCTGAGAAGATGCTTTGCAGTATTTCATTGTTTCAAAATTTATTAAGGTTTGCTTTGTGGCCTAACATATGGTCTATCCTGGAGAATGTTCCTTGTGCACTGGAAAAGAATGTGTATTGTGCTGTTGTTGGGTGAAGTGCTCTGTAGATGTCTATAAGGTCAAGTTGGTAGATTGTATTGTTTAGCTCTCCTATGTCTTTGTTGAATTTCTTTCCAGTTCTATCTGTGATTGAAAGTGATGTATTAAAGTCTCATACTATGACTGTTGCTAACCAGAAGGCTGGCAGTTCAAACCCACCAGCCACTCCTTGGAAGGAAGGTTGGGCAATCTACTTCCATAGTAATACTGCCTCGGAAACCCAAAGAGGGGTCACTATGGGTCGGGGCTGACTCGACACCACATAATAACAACAACAACACTATGACTGTGGAGTCATCTCTTTTGTCTTCTCAGTTCTGTTGGAGTCTGGTTTATGTATTTTGGGGCTCTTTCATTGGGTGCATAGATAATTATTATTGTTATGTCCTCTTGTTCAATTGACCCTTTAATCATTATATAATGTCCTTCCTTGTCTCTTACGGTGGTTTTTGACTTAAAGTCAGTTCTGTCAGAAATTAATATTGTCACTCCTGCTCTTTTGTGGTTGCCATTTGCTCGATGTATCTATTTTCAACCTTTGGTTTTTAGTCTGTTTTTGCCTTTCTACCTAAGGTGTGTCTCTTGTAGACAGCATATTGTTGGGTTATGTTTTCTTATCCAGTGTGCCACTCTTTGTCTCTTGAGTGGTGCATTTAATCCATTGACATTTAGTGTAATTATCAACAAATATGAATTTGTTGCTGTCATTTTGTTATGTGTTTTTTCATGGTATTCCTGGTTTCTTTGTTCCATATAATTTTCTGTGCTGAGCTTGTTTTGTTTACGAGTTGTATAATCATTTCTTTCATTGCTATTGTTTTAGTATTTGCTAAATATTTATGCTTGTCCTCTTTTTTTTTTTTTTTATTTTGATGTGAAGGTTTATCGTTTTTCTTTGAGGTTACCCTGTGATTTGTAATTTTCTTCCCAATTTTAAAACAGTCCATTCTATCTTGCAGTTTTCTTGACTTTCTCACCATTTAAAAATTCTGTAACTACACAGTTTTTCTCCCTTTTTGGTTTGTAGTTGTCCTCATCTGCCAATGAAGTTTCTGTTTCCCTGATTCCAATCTTGTAGGCTTATTTGCTTTGAATACTTCCATAATCCTCTTCTATATTCTTCCTTTCGAAGCTCAGGGCTCCAGGATTTTCTCCTGTATCTGTGTCAATTGGTTTCTCTTTTCTTTGTTGAAGAGAGTCTGTGTAGCTTATCTGCCTGTTCCGACATCTTACCGGAAGTCCAAAGTTGTAATATCTTAAAAGCTGGAAGAAGAGAATTCTTTAAAAAAGGTTGTCAACTTTGTTGAATCCTGCTACGAGATCAGGTAAGTTGAGGACAACCAAATGCCCATTGGAGTAACCATCATAGTTGACCTTAATGTAGAGGAGTTGGAAAGTTAATTTTGAGTAGATTGAAGAATAGAGAGGGGAAGAAGTGAAGACACAGTGGAGATACATATATAGAGACAACTTTTTTGACAGATTTTAACTATAAAAAGTTTAATTGTGAGTGGGGAAATGGTAGGTATCCAAAGGGAGCTCAGGGTATCATGGTTTTAAACCGTGCTTGATTTGGTCATTTACTACACGCAAACGCAACCACTGCTGTGGGGTTGAATCCGACTCATAGCGACCCCTCCTTGGGTTTCCAAGGTGATTTTACTATAGAAGTAGATTGCCCAACTTTCCTTCCAAGGAGTGGCTGGTGGGTTTGAACTGCCAGACTTCTGGTTTGCAGTCAAATGCCTTAGGCACTATGCCACCAGAGTTCCCAAGTTTTTATTAAATACCTATGATTCACATTACTTTTAAATATTTATTTATTTATTTATTTGCTCTTAAGACAGGCTACTTGGAGGTGGAATTGTGGAGTCACAGGCTATGCACATTCAAGTACTAACTAGGTATTGCTCAGCTAACTTCCCAAGTGGCAGTACCAATTCACACTTCCCCATCTGTGTATGAGAGCAGAGGGGAGGTTTTCTGAAGATATTCTTGTCGTTGTTAGGTACCATCTCTTTTCTATGGATGAATGAATAAGTGAGATTTCAAACTGGTAGCTCAGACAGGTATAGGGGTAGGTGGCTGGTAGGGGGCTGGAATGGAAGGTAAAGGGCTGGCCAAGGGGTGACTTTGTTGTGGGATTGCAAATGAACTGTAGTTGTTATTAGGTGCCATTGAGTCAATTCTGAGTCATAGTACCCTATGGTGGCCTAAGACGTTTGACTGCTAACCAGACGGCTGGCGGTTCAAACCCACCAGCCACTCCTTGGATGGAAGGTTGAGCAATCTAATTCCGTAGAGATACCGCCTCGGAAACCCAAGGGGGGGTCGCTGTGAGTCAGATCTGACTCGATGGCAGTGGGTTATGTACAACAGAACGAGACACCGCCTGGCCCTGCACCATCCCCATAACCCCATATTTGAGCCCATTGTTGCAGCCACTCTGTCAGTCCATCTCTTGAGAGCGTTCTTCTTTTTTACTGACTTAACCCTCTGCTTTTCCAAGCATCATGTTCTTCTCTAGGGACTAGTTGATCCTAATAACCTGTCTGAAATATGTGAGACAAAGTCTTGTCATCCGTGCTTTGAATGAGCATTCTGGCTGTCTTTCTTCCACACCAGAATTTGTTCATTCTTCTGGCAATCCATAGTATATTCATTATTCTTCAGCAACACGATAATTCATACGTATCAATTCATCTTGGTCTTCCTTATTCATTGTCAAGCTTTCACATGCCTGTGAGGCAATTGGAAATACCATGGCTTGAGTCAGATGCTCCTTAGTACTCACAGGGGCATCTTTGCTCTTCAACACTTTAAAGAAGTCATTTACAGCAGATTTGCCCAGTGCAATATGACGTCTGGTTTCTCGACTAATGCCTCTGTGAGTGTTGATTGTAGATCCAAGTAAAATGAAATCCCTGACAACGTAAGTCTTTTCTCCATTTATCATGATGTTGCTTATTGGTCCATTTGTGAGGATTTTTGTTTTCTTTATGTTGAGGTGTCATGCATACCGAAAGCTGTGTTTCTGATCTTCATAAGGAAGTTCTTCAAGTCCTCTGTTTTCAGCAAGCAAGGGTCACCTGCATATTGCAAGTTGTTAATGAGTATTCTTCCTCTCCTGATGCTGTATTCTTCTTGAAATAATTCAGCTTCTTGGATTATTTGTATTTGCTCAGCAGACAGATTGCTTAAGTATAGTGGAAGGATTCAGCCCTGATGCACATCTTCTCTGATTTTAAACCATGTAGCATTCCCTTGTTCTGGTCAAATGACAATCTCCTGGTCTATGTATAGGTTCCACATGAGCACTAGTGTTCTGGAATTACCATTCTTGGCAGAGTTATCCATAATTTGTTAGGATCTGTTTGGTTACCTAGTGTGGCTCTGACAAGAATATACCACAAATGGGGTGGCTTTAAAAAACAGGAGTTTATTCTTACAATTTGGAGGCTTTAAGTCTGAGTTCAGAGTGCCAGGCTCTAGGGGCTGGGTGAAAGCCCCTCAGCCTTGGGCTTCAGCTCTGCCTCCTGCTCTGAGCCCACTGAAGCTGGAGGCTTTTCATCATTCGGCTCTGGCTGCTGAGGCTGACAGGCCCAAGGTTGACAAATAAAAAGGCACAGTGATGATGTTACCAAACCACACAGCAGGCCATCAATTCAAGTCCGTTAAAAGTCCCAAGATTGGCAGAGCATGACAGGCTGCTGAAAAACAACATAGCTACATTCAGGGTTCAAGTGTGCCATAAGCTGGAGACCGATCCCAAAGGCTTCCTTCAGTGATGCTTGGACTTGTTGATCTTTGGTTCTTGATCATATACCACCTTCTGGAATGGTTGAGCATTGACCAATTCTTTTTGGTACAGTGACTCTTTACTTCCATTTTCTTTTGAGACTTCTTCCAGTGTTGAACATTTTGCTCATAGAATTGTTTAATATTGCAACAGAAAGCTTCACTTTTTTCTTCAGTTCCTTTTGGTTTTCTAACTCCAGGTCTTTGTATTACATTTTTCATTATAATATTTTACTTTATCTTCTCGTGCCACCCTTTGAAATCTTCTGTTTAGCTCTTTTACTTCATTATGTCTTCCATTTGTTTTAACTACTTTCCACTAAAGCGCACATTTCTAAGATGCCTCTGATATCCATTTTGATCTTTTCTTTCTTCAGTGTCTTTGTAAAACTTTTCTTTCCTCATGTATGATGTCCTTGATGTCATCCCACAACTTATCTAGTCTTTAGTGTCCAGTGAATCAAATCTACTCTTGTGATGGTCTCTAAATCCAGGTGGGTTATACTCATGGCTGGACTTTGGCTCTTGTGGACTGACTTCAGTTTTCTTCAGCTTTAGCTTTAACTTGCATGTGAGCAGTTGATGCTCTGTTCCACATTCGGCCCCTGGCTTTGTTCTGAGTGATGATTTTGGGGTTCTCCCTCATCTCTTTCCACAGATGTTGTTGTTGTTGTTGTTATGTGCCGTCGAGTCGGCCCCGACTCATAGCGACCCCTCCTTGGGTTTCTGAGGCAGTATCACTACGGAAGTAG
>NW_006922008.1:632443-635448 GCF_000298275.1 Orycteropus afer afer
TACCAGAGCTGTAGTTGATTTAATTCCTGTGCATTCCAGCTGATGAGGTCCATATGTATAGTCCCCATTTTTGTTATTGAAAAAAAAAAAAAAAAGATACTTGCAGTTAATAAGTTATTCGTCTTAGAAATATCTGCCATGCAATCTCTGGTGTAGTTTCTATCCCCAAGGCCATTTTATCCAACTATTGATTCTTCTTTGTTTTCATCTTTTGTATTCCAGTCACCTATGATTATCAGTGCATCTTGATTGCATGTTTGTTCAATTTCAGACTGTAGTAAGTTGATAAAAATCTTCAATTTCTTCATCTTTTGCATTAGTATTTGGTCCATAAATTTGAGTAATAGTCTTACCTAATTGGTCTTTCCTGTAGGCATTTGAGGATGGGAGATGTGGTTTTTTGCTGGCATGGCAGTGATCAATAGAAAGGGGAGGGATGTGGATGATTGATGGAGCAGCCTTATGTAGGCAGAGAGGATGGAAGCTTAGAGCTAGATGGGCCTTTGGTGGGAGGGCTGTTGCCTTCATTGTAATAGATGGTGAGACGGAGGAAATGCACGCATCTCTAGGTCAGCAAAGCAAATCACCAGTTGCCTTTGAGAAGATTCTGTTCATGGTGATCTCATGTGTGTCAGGGTGGAACTGTGCCCCACAGAATTTTCAGTGACTGATTTTTTTAGAAGTAGATAGATCACCAGGCCCTTTTTCTGAGGCGCCTCTGGTTGGACTTGATCTGCCGACCTTCTGGTAAGCAGGTAAGCATGTTAGCCACCCAGTGATGATGAGGAAGATAGATGCTGTGTGAATGCTTCTCTTCTAAAATAAAATACTTACACAGAGCATCCACAATCATTGGGTCGTTGGGAGAGAGCAAAGCCGGTTTGAGAGAAGGGAAGAAGTAATGATCTTGGAAGTAGGAAAGGTGGCAAGGGCAGTTTTGGTAGGATTGCTTGGCATTGCTGATCACCCATTTGTGGTTTGTGATTATGAACATACAGTGAAGTGAGTCAACTTCATGAAAGGATTTTCTTCACCCACAATTAGCTGATTGAGCACAGGCATAGATAAGGTAGATAATTGTATTTAACCAGCATTGCAGTTTTGCCAGTTGTCAGTGATGGAGAGACAAATGATTAAGGGTATTTGCAAGGGAGGGATTATAATTATGGAATCAAATTTGAACAAAGAAGGGAGTGCAGGACAGGGCTGGAGTGGATAGATAAAGAAACAGTGGCTGGAATATGAGGATTTCCTGAGGTCCCAAAACTGTAGAGAAGGGGATAGCAGAGCGAGTCAGAAGGATGAGAGTCTAAGAAAGTGACTGAAGCAGAATAACAGTGCTCTTAAGACACTGCATTTTCCTGCTTTAGGGGTGATTTGGGTTCCCTCAAAACTGGGGCACAAGAACTCGAACTCTAATCTGTTTGCCTGGAGTTTTGCTGAGAGGCCAGGTGTGAGATGGCCCTTCTCCAGGCATACCTGTGGAGCTTCCTGTGTAGACCATAGAAGGTAACTACAGTTGAAAGGCGGTTTCTGGGAACATTCTCTTAAGGATCTCAGTAGCAGCTGCAGCACCATCACAGCCTTTGGAAGCTCAAGTGCAGTGTGTGTGTAGGAGATTCCCAACCTGATCTCTAGCCTTTGCTGTCATTAGTCGGCATCCAGTCAGCTGCAGGTCGTGGTGTAATACAGTGAACTGTTGCCTAGCTCTGCACCAGCCCCTTGATGGCTGCTGTTTGAGCCCACTGTGGAGGCCGTCGTGTCAGTCCATGCCATCGAGCCATCGAGCGCTTTGCTTGTTTTTGCTGATCCTCTGCTTTACCAAACATGGTGTCCTTCTCTGGCGATTGGTCGTTTCTGATGACATGTGCAAAGTAAGCAAGACAGAGTTTTGTCATCCTCGCTTCTAAGGACCATCCTGGTTGTATGTCTTCTAAGAGATTTGTTTGTGCTTCTGGCAGTCTATGGTATAGTCAATATTCTTTGCCAACACCACAATTCAGATGCATCAGTTCTTGCTGTTTTCCTTTTTCAGTGTTTCAAGTCTTGGTATTGGGCATAGGTAGAGTGCAGGGCTATATCCACAGTAAAGTTTCCAGTGATTTTGGCAGTCTTGATTTGATTTTATCTGTGAATAAGTTTGATGTGGTGGAAAAAGTGGAGGGCTTAGAGTCCTACAAACTTTTGTTCAACTTTTGGCTCCTTTACTCACTAGCTGTGAAAATTATTTTTAACCACTTTGAGCCTCAATCTCCTTTTATGTGCAAAAAAGGATAATAAGGACTACTTTACAGAGATATCATGATTATTCAGTGAGATAATACACGTAGCTGGCGCATATGTGGTGAGTAAAAAGTGTTAGTGGTGGTGTTGTCATTATTACACTGAGATCAGCAGGCTAGGGGTGGGATGCTGCCAGCTCGTCTTCCAGAGTGGCTCAGATCCTCCAGCTGGAAAGTGGAAACCCTGCTTTCCCCGAGTCTTAGCTGCTTTGGGAGGCCGGTGCTGTGTCTTGATTACTTCCTCAGACTTTAATGTGTCTTGAATCTTCTGGGGATTTCGTGACATGTTAACTTTGGATTCTGTAAGTTGGAAGGGGGCCAGAGGGTATTCATTTCTAGGGAGGTCCCAGTTGATGCTGCTCCTGCTGGTTCACGGGCCACATTTTGGGTAGCAGAGTTCCATCAGAGAACTGCCCTTTAGGAATCCTTGTTATTTTAAGTTGAGAGGAAATGAAGTAAAAAGAGCTCCATTTTTTTTTTTTTTTTTTAACTTTTTTTTCCCCCTTAAGTCGAATCCAGCTGGCCCTCACCTGGCTCGTTTCTGTTGCTCAGTGTTGCCATGAGTCTATGCAAAAACGGCAAGGAGGCCACATGTTCCGACCTCCTCTAATTCCACAAAGGGAAGACAGGGTTACCAGCAGTAACCCAAGGCCTATTACTGCCAGGCCAGACATGTTGCCTCCCTCCAGTCCTTTCTCCAACCGCTCCTCCCAGAGCACCCAC
>NW_006922008.1:636279-673107 GCF_000298275.1 Orycteropus afer afer
AAGCTGCTCCCTAGACTCTTCCCTTACAAAACCCAGCAGGTTGAGAACAGGCATTCAGCACGCATTATATGGTGAGAATTCCTGGCAGCTTGTGCTGCTGTGTTGGACAATCTGCCTTATTTTCTTAAGGAGCAGGCATGCCAGCGACTTGTTCTGTGGGCCCTCCCCGAAGAGTCCCTTGTCCTGTGCTCAGGTTCACCCATTCTCTCCTGTAAACTAATATGGAGACTGCAGATAGGCTGCAGAGTCAAGTCACGGAGTCTGAAGAATGTCTTCTCACCAGAAGAAGTATGTGTGCATCCTTGTCTCTGTGGACTGAGGGCCTCGTCAGTGTTCACACTCTGTGGCATCAGTGGTCGAGTGCTGAGTCCAGCATCGCTGCCGAGTGTAGGCTTCCTTATTTGACATTGATGGCTTGAGAGAGAAAACCTTGTTTCCCCTACTCTTTGTTTCTTTTCTTTGTCTTAACGTAGGGAAATGTGAACATGCAGGAGCATGATTAAAAAGTTCCGTTTAGCTTACCTGTGTTTCTTTCTTTGAGGGAATCACAAAGAAGAGTTTGATTTCTGACCAGACTATCCACCCAACTTTAAAAATTATGATGAGCAAAAGGATGAGCTGAATTTAGAGTAGCTTTTACAGTCCCTTCCCGTGTTTCCAAAGAAACTTGTAGTGATTCTGCCCATGGGAGCTTTAAGGTCATTTTCACAGTTTTTGTAATGAATTTAAGCCTTTACTGTTTGATTTTGAGAACCTCTTTTCTCTGTGTAGCTGTTTTTCTCCTTCAACCCACCAGCCACTCCTTGGAAGGAAAATTGTGCAATCTACTTCCATAGAGATGCTGCAGATATGTTCTTATATTAATCTCATCCCAAACCTGATTACAAGACACCACCCTAAAGTAAACAGTAAGAATACATGAAAGCTTTCTGCATTCATTTCATTGATACTCTTCACTGATAAGAATGAATGAGTGTATTAATAATTGTGTCTTCACAGAGTTAGAAAAGATTGTAGTCTTTAGCAGTGTGGTTTTAGTATGGTTATTTAGAATGGTACAGTGGTTAAAGTATTGGCTTCTAACCAGAAATTTGGCAGTTCGAACCCACCAGCAGCTCAGTGGGAGAAGGGTGAGGCAGTCCACATTCATGAAGATTTACAGCTTTGGAAACTCTTTGGAGCAGTTCTATTCTGTCTTATAAAAATCAAAACCAAACCAAACTCACTGATCTCTAGTTGCTTCCGACTCATAGCAACCCCCTCCTTGGGTTTCCATGGTGGTATCACTACGGAAGTAGATTGCCCAATCTTCCTTCTGAGGAGTGGCTGGTGGGTTAGCAGTCAAATGCCTTAGGCACTACGCCACCAGAGTCCCTATGAATTGGAATCCATTTGATGGCAGTGGGTTTGTTTTTGGTTTTATAGGAAGGCTGATGACTTAAGGTTTATGTCGTGGGCTGTGGGACTACAGAGAAAAATGGCATCTGAAGTTGAGTATGGATGCCCAGTATACAGGCAGAGCAGGCATGTGCAGAGTCCAAGTAACAGTGGACGGAAAGTCAAGACTTCTTTTCCCTTTGTTCCCCCCAGTGTCTGTTAGTTTTGGCTTGGAAGTTCTTATTCCTCTCTTGTACTGAAAATGAGATGATTCTGCCCTCAGAGGAAGCCGAAAGGCCCTGTGTAAAGAAAAAGAAAAGGTTTGGGTGAGGCTAAGAAGAATACCCGCCCCACCTGCCAAGTTAAAATGAGCCTGGGGTTTAAGGTGGGAGGAGAGAATGGATGGATTGTAAACCCTTCTGGGGAGGACACCTATGGAGTGTAGAAGAAAGGAAAAGTGACTTGACTCCTACTCTAATAGAAAGAACTCCACTTTAGCAGGTAACTGAGACCAGAATGCTAGAGTGCAGAGTATTAGGTAGGAAGACTGAATGCACCTAAAACTGGCAAGGGCCTGCCTTGAGTCTGTGAGACTTGCGGCCCTCACTTGGAGAGTTTCTAAACAGGAGGGAGCTGTTTCAACATGTCTGAGGGGAGCCAAACCTGAGGCAGCTGGATAGACATGGGCTCATGTTTTTGTTGTTTTGTTTTTACTTAAATGAAGCAAGCAAACCAGAATCCAAACCTGTTGCCATGGGGCCGATTCTGACTCATAGCGACCCTATAGGACAGAGTACAGCTGCCCCGTAGGATTTCCAAGGCTGTAAATCTTTATGAAGGAGACTGCCACATCGTTCTCCTGTGGACTGACTGGTTGGTTTGAACTGCTGACCTTTTGGTTAGCAACTGAGCACTTTAACCACTGTAAAACCAAACCCACTGCCATCGAGTTGATATTGACTCATAGCAACCCCTATTGGGTTTCCAAGGTGGTAAATCTTTACGGAAGATTTACCTGTCTTCCTTCTGTGGAGTGGCTGGTGAGTTTGAACCGACAACCTTCTGATTAGCAGTCAAATGCCTTCGGTACTGTGCCACTATAGGAGTCACTTTATAAATGTTTAAACTGAACTGAGCTTAGAAAACATGGTGGCCAGGAGCATGGCAGATAGTTAGCGTGGTTCTATCATTTGATCTAACTTCAGCAGCTCCACCAGGAGTATTAGACTTGTTTTTTGGGCGAGGAAACAGAGCCTCATCCATACCACAGCCGCTTAAATAACTCTCCCCTGGCCGCACTGACAGTACATACAGAACCCAGAGTTCTAGGTCCTGTTGCCATGCCTAATAAAGTTTTAAGATCCACTTGACTCCAGAACCCTTGTCCTTTCCACTCATGGAAGGGTGGCTATGCTGATCTGAACCAGGGCAGTAGTAGTAATAGGTGAAGAACCTGTTGGAGTTTATATGTAATATTTCTGAGTTTTAAAACCTTGCAAGATTGAGAATTATTAGTGGTGAAGCTATATCAGGAGTAGTGCCGACCTTGCAGGAAGGAAACGTAGGCTCTGGGCAGTTCATTCTTGGCCTCTGCCAGGAGATCCTGAAGAATCAGGGCAGAGGGGAAGCTTGGCTTACTCTCCTTGAACTTGGAAGGCAGAGGTTTTGATTGCTTCATTTATGTTTAAAGAACCCATCTTAAACTAGCTTAGGCCTAGTGGTGGAAACTGGTGCTGGGGGTTGATATGAACCCCACCCATGCCTGCTGACACCCACCCCTGCCATTTGCAGTAATCTTTTAGAGGTAGTGATTGTGTTTCTAGAAGTAGAATGACTGAGAGATTCCCTTAAGGCAAATACGGAGAGTGTATGCTGTACACTCCAGTTCAGACACACGGGGCTGGGAACTCCCAGAGAGAGAGAGAGAGAGAGAGAGAGAGAGAGGGAGAGGGAGAGAGAGGGAGGGAGGTAGAGCGCCAGAGCACAGAGTGAGGCAGCCTTAGGGAGGGAGGGAGGGAGGAGAGAGAACAACAGAACAGTCAGCTGGAGAGGAGGAGGAGGGGGAGGAGACTAGTCGGGTTTTTTTTAGGATTTTTAAACTCAATTGATTCTGGGGGGTTTCTCCCCACCCCAAACCCTTGCCCCCCATTCTGGCCCCTCCTTTCTTTCGGTTCACTTGAAGTGACTTTTTGCAGTCCAGGATCCACTGCCCACTGAGTTGCAGCAGCCGGCTCTGACATGATGTACCTCTGGGTGAGTACTGAGTGCTGGGTGAGGGTTTGCACTTGCACATATAAGGAGTGGAAAGCCTTGAGATTCGGCTTGTGCACAAATGGCCTTCTCCACAGAGCACAGGCAGCCACATCCATCCCCTTCCACTCGCAGGTGATAGGTTTTCAAATCACCTAGCAGTGATTGTGACTTTTTTTTTTTTTTGGATGATGTTTATCTTGTTAGTCTTAGGCCCAAGGGCTGAGCTCCCAGCACTGTGCCATCCCCTGGGCCTGGTTGGTGTGGAGAAGGCAAGTGGGGCAGGTGAAGTGAGCTGGTCGCTTCAGGAGCCACAGCCTTCCTGGTAGGTCAGGATGGACCTACCTGTATCTGTTTTGGGGGCAATGACCTTGATAATCAAGCCACCTCTTTATATATTGAGAGCCAGTAGGTGGCATGATTCTTAGGGATAAGCTTTTGTTATTTTTTATCTAATAATTTTTATTGTCCTTCATAGTAGTCTTGAAGTAGTAGGTCACTGTTATTAAAATTGTATGAAAGAAGTAATTAAGTCACAAAGAGAGAGTGGCCCGTAGTTAGAGACCTGGTCTGTGGCAGCTAGAACAGTAATTAATAACCAGACATCAGAAAGCATTTTATATTTCTATTTGCCAAGAGTTTATACCTTGTATTTATTGTTTATTGATATATTAAATATGAAATTTATAATTTAGGATGGAGGGAAACTTTCTGGGAGTAAGAGGTTTTTAAACATGAAATGTGATTACTTTCAGGACAGGGAAAATAATACAGAAAAAAACCTGCTTTTAGTTGCGAAACAAGAACATATATAGCCCTTTGCAAGATGGCGGTGTCCTCTGGAGCAGACAGCTGTTGTGTGTTGCTAGGGGAGCCTACTAGATGTGATGCCACTGGCTACTAGCCAGTTTTTTAAAGTTTCACTTTGCCCTTTGCCCTTAGCCAGATGTCTGGAATTGCAGGAAACCTACTTGGCTCAGGCAGGCTAAACTTAAAATATTAGAAGGCAAACTTTTAACCACCAACAGCAGCAGAGTGGGAAGGTGGTCACAGAGAGGAGTGTGTGTGTTGAGGGAGAGGGCTTCTTCTTCCTGCTCCTCACCTCATATTTAAATGTGATCTTGGGATGTAATTTCCTTCCCTCTATTGATTTATTTTATAATATTGCTAAGAACTCCTAGAACTTTCTGACACACCGACATGCTTTAAGTAGTTTTCACCTCCCTGTGAACTAGATGTCACCAGTGCCTAGGCTCTTTGCAGCTGTGTAAGTGGGACCAATCAGCACTGTCTGTCAACCAGAGGGATGGGCTGTTCTGTCTGGTGATTTGTTTGGAAGAGGAGTTATGCAAGGAGCCAGCGGAGTTCATCTCATTTGCACTCATTTATGGCTGGAGAATGCAGGCTGTGCTGTTCTGCTCAGTTATCCCCTTTGTGCTCTTACTGCAGTTGTTTGTCTGTTTGTTTCAGTCCCGTTTAGTCACTAGCTCCTAGATTCCCAACCAGTGTGCCACATGTTGGATTACATGCATCTTTCCCCTCAGCCAGATGGGGTTTAGTACTTTCCTGGCCACTTTGACCTAGTTTCTTTGTCACTTTGTGTTATAAAAACAGTGTTTTTTTTTTTTTTTTTAATGACCTCTGAAAGTTTGAGTAGCACTGTCAAGAAGGCAAAGAGCATGTCAGTTGTAGCTCTTGGATATCTGCATCGCCTCGACAGAGCCCCATGCATTAGTTGAATTGAATGATGTCCAGAAGGAGCCATAGCCGTGCGACACCCAGATCCAGAGAAGAAAAGCAAGGAAGTCCAGCATTGAATGGCAGTCACCGAGTACAGTGGTGAGAACTACTGGACTAGGAGTAGGTGATCGAGCGAGAGGCTAGGTGTAGCTGTAAGGAGCCATGAGTTTTGACTGTTTTGAGCCTTTGTTTCCACATTGTAAGTTAATAAAATTGACCCACATCTCTTATACTTCTAAAATTTTGTGAAGTGAATGTTACGTGGCAGTCGGTATGCTAAAAAAGACGCCTCCTTGTGCAAGAGTGAATGTAAGAAGGCTGTGACACTTTCATCACCTCCACTGCCTGCTTGGTTTGGTACCAACTGTGAGTTAAAGGCAGTTTTTGGGTATTGTAGAAAAACTACTGAGCTCTAGGTGCTGTGGGTGTCCACAGAGCCTGTAGAGCTGAAGAGCTAAGGGTCCAGCACATCGAAGCATTTAATTCAGGTAGTTAGATGTGGTTCAGGAATTTGCTTCTGTGTATGTGGAGCTCTGAGATAGAATGCCATCTTTGCCACATCTTCTCCCCTCTTACCTGTTGATTCACCCTCTTTTTTTAGTGAGTTCGGTAGCATCAGTGGGCAGCATGGTATGGTGCAAAGAATATGGGTTTTAGAGACAAACGTCACTGAATCTAACCCCACCTCTGCCATTTCCAGTTACGTGGCCAGGAGTGAGTTCTTGAACATTCTGAACATCAGTTTCTTCATTTGTCACACAGGGCAAACAACACCTACCACCCTAGATTGTTGAGAAATTTGAGATAATCTATGACATGTGTGTAACGTGCATTGTGTGTGGCACGTCTAGGTGTGCTCCCTACATGGTAAGTAGTACAGCCAGCTTTTGGTTTTGAACATTGCATAGACTGACTGCTCATGCCCCAGCGTTTGTTCTTTATCACAGTGAGGGTGGAATTCATGAAGGGAGAACTTTGATAAACACAGACTAGTTTTGTGTGACACCTTAATTGGTATTTGAAGGTTGCCTGCTGATGGAGAAAATTGCCTTTGTTTTTTCTAAACTTTTTTGGGGGGTGGGGGGTGCAATACTATTAAGCAGTCGTAATGCCATTTATTATCTCCCTTTCCTCTTCATTTTCCAAATCAAATGTGGGGCGGAGGGGGCAGACAGAGACATGATTACTGTACTGAAGGTACTTAGTTGTGTGATGATTATGCAGTTTATACCCAGTAAACAAAATTATAAGGAGCCCTGGTTGCTCATTGGTTAAGTGCTTGGCTGCTAATTGAAAGGTCAGCACTTTGAACCCACCCAGTGGCAGCACAGGAGAAAAGATCTGGTGATCTGCTCTGGTAAAGATGATAGCCTAGGAAACCAAAGGGGGTAGTTCTCTGTCCCATAGGGTCGCTATGAATTGGAGTCAACATAATAGCTCAACAACAAGCAAAGCCATAGACCAGAAGGCAGAACATGTTCTCTCTGCCTGAACTGATCTTAGCTTGTCTGACACAGGCTTTCTCTTTCTCATATTCTATATGAAAGAATTTCTGGATTTCATATTGACTCTTGCTAGTCACAGTTCACTCTTTCTTAATAAATCAATTCAGCCAACGTTTAATGAGTATCTATGATGGGTTGGGGACTGGGATAGCAGCTGTTAGGAATACAAAGATGATTAAAGATACCGCATGCCTTTAAAGAATTTATAACACTGGTAGAGCAAATGTGGACACAGATGAGAGTAGCTGTTTGTATGATGCTGTTCAGTTCAGAAAGTGCTTTTATATGTTATCCCATTTAATCCTCACAATAGTGCTGAGGTTCGAATATCATTATCCTCATTTTACAAGTAAGGAAAGAGACCAGTGACTGGCAGCACTGGAAACCCAGTCCCATCTTTTTTTTTTTTTCCCCCCCTAAAACTCTATGGCTCTAACTTCTTTTCACATTGCTCTCTCTTTTTTTAAACTGTTTATTGCATGAGAATATATATGTCAGCCTCATACCTCATTTAGTCCTCAACACACATGGCAGTTGGCTATTTTCTTCACTTTACAAATGAGAAAGCTAAAACTTGAGCAAGTCATATAATCTATAATTGCTAGAGTTAGAATTTGAATCCTGGCCCCAAGCTTACTATACCATTTTTCAATGGTAACCATTTTTATCACTGGTACTGTTAAGCATGATGATATGAAGCAGGGATAGAAAAATGAGCCTAAGCTCTGAATTCTGTTTTCATCTCCATTAATTCCTTGAGACAAGTCACTTAACTGGATAGACCTTGATTGTTTATGTTGTGAAAGGGTGTGGGGTTCTTGGGAATATCACTGAAATAATTTTAGAAGAATGTATCAGCCATTTTAGAAATAAATTAGTGAGTGACTTGTGGCTTTGTCATAAGACCAGGGAGTTATGGACTGTGAGTCAAAGACCTAGCTTTGGGTCTGAATTGTGCCATTTGTCAGTGTATGACCTTTCTGAGTGTTAGTTTCCTAGTCTTTAAAATGAGACCACTAATACCTGACAGATTATTGAGATAATGTATGTGAAAGCTGTTCTGTGCCAAGCAAATGTAAAGTAATAATACTGACAACACTTTCATATTATTTTGATGACCGTCAGATTAATCTTTTAATGCTCCCTTTTTATCACTCTTGAAATTTCAAATTGGTCCACACAATTAGAGAATATCACAAAATGTGGAAATTGTTCAAATAACTTTTGAGGCCAGATAGCATGAATAAGTAGTTGGCAGTAAAAAGCCATTAAGGGATTTTTAAATAGGATTGGGAGTTGAGTAGATAGATTTTGTGATTAGATTTGTTTTCTAAAAGAAGATCTACACAGAATAGAGGGGTCTAAGTACAGAGGGAAGATCGGTGCTGATTTTGGTAGTCTAAGTGACAGAATGGGCATGGTAGCATGCACTAGGAAGAGGAGGTCATTGGAAGATAAACATTGACAGGGTGATGTCATGATATGGAAGAGGGACAGATTGGTTCTAGGAAGGAAGATGAGTTTGATTTTTGATTTAGTAGTCTTGTAACTTTTAGATGTTCAAGGGGGAAATATTGCTTAAATGGCTGCCTACATAGGTCTGAAAATATAGGATAGAAGCTTAAGTTAGACATTTGTGAAACTTTTCATCTAGCAGTGAGGCCATAGGTAAGTATGATGACAGTTTCAGATGGGAATGCCCTAGGGAGAAATGTAAACTAAGAAGAGAAGGCAATGCCAAGTAAAGGAGGATGAACCCTGACAGGAGGCAGAGAGCAAGGTGCCGGAGAACTTGTTCTTCAGGTAGAAAGCCAGGACACTAGGAAATCAAGACAAGAGAGTGTGGCAAAAAGAACTGAAAACTATCCAGGATTTAGCAACATGGAGGTCATTGGTGACCTTAGCAAGCGTGAGAAGCAAGGCTTAGAAGCCAGAGGAGTTCATGGGAGGCAAGGAGATGGAGTAGAAATAGTGAATAGAGACAGTTGTTGGAAAAGTTTGACTCTGAAGGAATGTTGAAAAAGGCATGGTTCTGTAGCTAGAAGAGAATATGGGGTCAAGGGAGGTTTGTCTGTCTGTTTTAAATAAGAGCCTTGGTCATGTTTTATAACTAATTGATTGGATTCCTTTGAGAAGGAGAACTTGAATAAATAGAGAAGAGAAAGGGTAATTGCTCTCATGTTTTGAGAAAATGGGATTAGCTTACCCATTGAACTTGTTGCTGACTTATAGTAACCCACCAAGACAGAGTACAGTTGCCCCCATAGAATTTCCAAAGCTTTAATTTTTACAGAAGCATATTGCCACAACTTTCTTTCACGGAATGGCTAGTGGGTTTGAACCTTTTGGTTAGTAGCTAGCACTTAACCATTGTGCCACCAGGGCTGCTTGGGATTAGCTTTAGGAAGAGGGAAAGCAGGTAGAGGATAGAATAGTTAATAGCAGCTAGGACTTCAAAGAAGTCATTGCAGAGGCAGTAATAGACAAGCAGAATAAATGAGGGGTAGAAAGGGTAGTTGGTTTTTGAAAAATTATGTATTGATGAAACAGTGTATTTTTGTGCATGGGATGAGTGGAGTGGTGGATGAGAGTTGAAAATTACAGAGGTCAGATTATCCAAAGAGTTTGATCCCTCTCCCCCCACAAGGAGCTCTAAACCAAACCAACCAAATTCATAGCAACCCGTCCTTGGATTTTCGAGATGGTATCACAATGGAAGTAGATTGCCCAACCTTCCTTAGAAGGCTGGCGGTTCAAACCCACCACCCACTCCTTGGAAGGAGAGTTGGGCAATCTACTTCGGTAGTGATAACACCTCTCTATGGGAGAAGGATGTGACATTCTGCTTCCATAAAGATTGCAGCTTTGGAAACTCCATGGAGGCAGTTATACTCTGTTGTATAGGGTTATATGAGTCAGAATCAAGTTAACGGGATTGGTTTGTATTTTTGGTTTATTGTTATTGATGATGACAATACTAGGATATGATGCAAGGTGGGTAGCTTAGGTGAAGTGATAAACAAAATATAGTTGGAGTTAAAGAGATTAAGGTTGGTGGTATAGTGGATAAGGCATCTGGCTGCTAACCAGAATGTCAGCAGTTCAAACACCAGCCACTCCATGGAAGGGAAGATGTGGCAATCTACTTCTGTAAAGATGTACGGCCTCGGAAACCCAATGAGTAGGAATCAACTGGATGGCAGTAAGTTTGGTTTTAAAGAGATTAAACTTTGGTCATGTTGTCATAAGGGACCAGTCTCTGGAGAAGGATATCATGATTGGTAAAGGAGAAGGTCAATAAAAAAGGGAAAAGACCCTCAACGGGATGGATTGACACAGGAGCTACAGTGATGGGTTCAAGCATAGCAATGATTGTGAGGATGGTGCAGGACTGGACAGTGTTTCATTCTATTGTACATTGAGTCTCTGTGAGTAGGAGCTGACTCGATGGCACCCAACAACAATAACAAAGAGATTAAGAAACAAAGCATTATGAAAAAAAATAGGAAACCACAGTGTTGAGTGAATCATCTGTGTGGATGTTGAAGTCATCAAGAATGATAAGAAGGCTAATGATGGAGATGAAGACAAGTAGCCTTTTGCTGAGAGTTCAGGAAGTAGGCAGGTGATAGCTGTTTCAAAGGTTCTTTGGTTTGGGAAGAAGAAAAGGAGGTGATTTGGAAGTGGTATTAGGAAACAAGGAGGGTACTTTCAAGGTCCCACCCTATGTGGTAATGGGGAGCAAGAAGGATGCTTGTCTCTCATGAGGTGTATGACGGGGAGGAGGGAAGCTTTTACTGCAGAAGCAGCAGTATTTCCAGGGTCATTTCCAGGTCTCATTCAGAGCAAAAGGGTAAAGGAACATCACAGAACATAGGGCAAGTAGGTAGAGGAACATGCCAAGGATAGCTCATGGCCTTCAGGGCTGGAGGGGCAAGGAGGAGCAAGGGATGGGATCACATGAGTGGATGTACAGAGCTGTTGGAGTTAGCTATCCCAAAGGCTTGGACTTCTGTTCAGAATTGAGGTAAATGAGGATGTGAGCCAGGATGGAATTCTTCTGGCCGTCTCTTGCAACAAAAGCATGGTAATTAGTTAAATCTTTTAGGCAGAGCAGTGATTCTCAAACTTAGTTGACCATCAGCTTACATAGATGGCTGAGTTTAAGATAGTAGAGCTGGGTGGGCCTGAGAATTTGTTTCTGATGTATTTCTAGGTGATGCTGTTACTGCTGGTCCAAAGACAACATGTTGAAAACCATTGATCCAGAGAAATTAGTGGGGTTTGTAAGCATCTGTTGCAAACTACAGCTCAAGATGATGTGTGGGCCTGGGTGATGAGCAGAGGTTGCCTTGGGGACAGCTGTGTAGAGGCAGCTCTATGACTTTGGCAGTTTAAGAAGGGAATGGACATAGGATAAATGAAAAAAAAAAATTATACATATGTATATATGTATTTGTATTTTCAGTGGAAGTATACACTGCAAAATAACGTCTTTCAACAGTTTCTACATATTGTTGAGTGATAATGGTTGTATTGTTTATGTTGTATCAGCATTCTCATTATCCCCATCGTAGTTGTTCCATTCCCGTTAACCTAGTCTCAGAGCCCCCTAACCTTCTCATGTATCCTTTAGAGTATTTGTTGACCATTTGGTCTTACATAAACAATCAAAAAACCAAACTCACTGCCACTGAGTCGATTCTGACTCATAGAGACCCCCATTGGGTTTCCAAGGAGGTAAATCTTTATGGAAATAGATTGCCTCGTCTTCCTTCCACAGAGTGGCTGGTGGGTTTGAACCACCAGCCTTCTGGTTAGCGGTCAAATGCCTTAGGCCCTATTTCACTAGAGCTCCTTAAGTGCAGTGCTGAAGGGTAATATTCATTGCTTTGTGGGCTTATCTGCAATTTAGCTAAAAAGTGACTTGAGGAGACAGTTTCAGTCCAAGGCTTAAAGAATAACTTAAGTGTAATAGTCTCAGGAATTCTTCCTGTCTCAGTATGGCCAGTAAGTCTGGAATTTTTGAAAATTCGAAGTTCTGATCCACTTTTCTCTCCCTTTCTATTAGGATCCATCTATTGTTGTCCTCATTAGAACATTGGTACAGTAGCTAGGTGCCATCTAGTTCTGGTCTCAGGATAGAGGAGGCTGAAGTTCATGTAGACACTTGGTTCTATACAGTGGTCCCTTCTCTGAGTCTTGGGTTTCCTTCTTTCTCTTTGGTTCTGGATGAGTAGAGACCAGCAGTTGTGTCTTAGATGACTACTCACAGGCTTTTAAGACCTCAGATGCTACTCACCAGACTAGAAAGCAGAAGATAAACTTTATGAACTATTTTATGCCAAATAACCAAGTTGTACCATGAGACTTTGATCCTAAGTCTTCAAACGAAGAAAACTGATCCTGTGAGGTAATTGGTTATATGTAAGAAGTATCAGTTTCTGTGACACATGCACACATACATACATATGAAAATCCATTGCTGTCAAGTCGATTCCAACTCATAGCGACCTTATAGGACAGAGTAGAGCTGCCCCAAGGCTATAATCTTTATAGAAGCAGACTGCCAGATCTTTCTCCCGTGGAGCAGCTGGTGCATTTGAACTGCTTACCTTTCAGATAGCAGCTGAGCACTTAACTACTGTGTCACCAGGGCTTCGCGTATGTGTGTGTGTATATATATTCATCCATATATATATATTTGAATACACACACACAGATTTTGGTGGTGGTTATTGCAAAATTATGTATAACATAGCATTTCCCTAAACATCTTCTTGTGTGTGTGTGTGTGTGTGTGTACAACCTAAGGGCATCCATTATCTTGGTTATGCTGTGCACAGTTCTCCCTTACCCTAATCCCACACTTGGTAACCACCAGTGAACATTGATCTTTGTGTATATAGCTATTCTTGTCATTTTTATAGAAGTGAGATCATATAATATTTGCCCTTATGTGATTGACTTATTTTGCTCAGATTACTGTCCTCTAAGTTCATCCATGTTCTAAGATGTTTCTCTTTATGGTTGCATAGTATTCCACTATATGTATTTATCCTTTCATCCATTGATGGACATTTAGGTTATTTCATCTCTTGGTTGTTGTGAATAGTGCTACAATGAACATAGGTGTGCATGTCTGTTCATATCTCTTCTGTTAGATCTCTAGGATATATACCAAGGAGTGGAATTGCTGAGAGTAGCTCTATGTCTAATTTCTTAAGGAATTGCCATACTGTTTTCCATAGCAGTTGTACCATTTTACATTTCCACCAGCAATGGAGAAGGATTCCAGGTCTTCTCACCGCCTCCCCCCTACCCCAACAACATTTGTTTTTTATCAGATTTTTTTTTTAATTGTGCTTTAGGTGCAAGTTTACAGAGCAGAGTTTGTTTTACATTCAACATTTTGTGTACATTTAGTTTCACTCCTCATTTACCATCTCCAGACCTAACCCAGTCTCCTCCCCTTCTTGCCCAGCACCCCGCCTCCCCGTGTCCCTCACAGTTAATGCACTCCTGTGTGTCCTGCCTTTCTTCCATGTGAATGTTGCCCCTCTGGTGCCCCGTGGTTGATTGCTCCAAGGGATGCATTTCCATAGAGTATTTGGGTACGTCACCCTGGGTTGAGTGGTCTGCGTGTACATCTTGTTTACTGTTGGGCTGAGAGCCAGCCCTTGAGAGTGCATTTCATTCCAGGCCCAAAATGTATCCCAGGGCCATACTAATACTAGACTACATAAAGACCAGTAATTCTGGTCTTTATTGTGTTTTCGGATTTTGTTCCATGTTTTTCCTACCACTCTATCCAGCATCTCTAGTTTTGATCCTTCCTGAGTGGTTGGCATTGGTAGCCAGGCACCATCTAGTTCTTCTGGTCTTGAGGTCCATCATGTCCTAGGGCTGATTGCTTCCAAATGCCCTTGGTTTTTTGCACTCTTCTTTGCTTCCGATGATAGATCATTAGCTACATCTTATGTGGCTGCGTGAAAGCTTTTTAGACCCGTCACTACTCACCAATGTAGGATGAGGAGCAAGATTTTTATGTATTTTATTAGCCAGTTGAGTCTGGTGTCCCCCAGTACTATGGTCCTGAGTCCGTAGATCCATTGGATCTCTCTCCCACAGCTTTTTTTTTTTTTTAATCATTGCCATTTTAGCAGAGTGAGATGGTATCTTGGTGTAGTTTTGATTTACATCTGTCCAGTAGCTAATGACCTAGCGCATCTTTTCATGTGTTTGTTGGCTTATCCAATAATTTTTTTGAGGGATAGTGATTTCTGAATGATTTAGTTTCATTATCAGTGAACATTCGTTGAGTATCTATTTATGCAGCAAACAACAAAACAAAGAGTTGTAAAGCATTTTCTTCCTTATGGACAGTGGGATGAAAAGACAAAGAGGTTAAATAGCTAAATAAAGCATATATTGTAGCAAAGACTGTAAACCAACCGATAACAGTTAGGGACATTGTCAACAGGAGTTGAGAGAAATGAACAGTCTCTGAAGGCTGATTGGTTGGGGTTTCTTAGAGGAGGTATAATTTAAGCTAAATTATGGCAGAACTAAATAGAGACAAGCCAGATGAAGAACTGGCATAAGTGCAGGTATGGTGTTAAGAATGGACACAAAAAGAACCACTTCACGTGAGCCCCATTGCTTTCATCCTGGGACAAGCTACCTTGCCTTTATGAGAAGCAGCTAACTGGCCTCCCTACTCCTGTCCGTCCCTGTCCTGTTGTTGTTATGTGCCGTCGAGTCGGAGCCAACGCATAGCGACCCCTCCTTGGGTTTCCGAGGCAGTATCACTACGGAAGTAGGATTGCCCAACCTTCCTTCCGAGGAGTGGCTGGTGGGGCAGAGTGATCCTTTTAAGTGTCAGATTATATCATTCCCCTTCATATCTCACTCAGCCTAACAGTCAGATGTCTTTCAGACCCTGTATGATTTGCTCCCCTGGTTACTGTCTTTGACCTCATTTTCCTCTACTTTTCTCCCTCTCCCTGCTTCACTGGAATCATACTGTCCTCCTGGCCATCTTCTAAACAAATCATCCACACCCTTGCCCCGGGGCTTATCTGCCTGCTTCCCCCAGGTATCACTACGTCTGCCTTTCATGGTTCTGTAGATTTCTACTGAAATGGCATGTCATCATTGAGGCCTGCCTTGAGCACCCTGTATATACGGAAACTCCCAGCTCCTTTGCCTAACATTTCCTCCCCACTTTTCCCCATCTTTGTTTTTCCGTAGCACCTACCAGCATTGGACAGACTAGGTATTTGTTTGTTTATTGTCTTTCTTCCATCTCCCCCTAGATCATAAGCTCCATGAAGGCACTGCTGTATCCTCTGTGTCTAGAAAGGTCCCTGACACGTAGGCAGTATTCAACATTTCTTGAGTGAAAAGAAAGGAGGAAGGAAGTTTGGGGGATATATAGGGATCATTTTCATTGGAAGAGATAAATAGATGATTTGAAGGAGAAATTGGAGGCTCTTGAATACCAGATCATTTAATATTATTGAATACATTTTCAGATACAGCAGTATTTAACTTTCTTGAAATACTGCTTTATAATTGAGTTCTATGGATATCATGGTTTGGGTAAGGACTACGGTCAGGAAGATGAATTATTGTTTTTTTTTGGGGGGAGGCGGGTCAGGGGAGTGGATATCTGGAAAGAATTATTGTAGTTCTTCAGATAAGACATATAGAGAGGCCTTGGGATCAGGGTTTGGCAGTGGGAAGAAGATCTTTAAATAGTTAGAGGTAAAAGACTTATGAATCCTAAAAGATGGTAGCTTTCCGGTGTATAAGATGAAAGCCACTTTTACTATTTATTTTAATATGGTTTTAATATGGCTTAAATAAGTATCTTTTGTCATGTTTCAAACCAGGATATGGCTTTTTGTTGTTGTTGTGAAGTTTATAAATCAAGGAGTAAATCTGGAACCAATTAAATGAAGACTCATTTTTATAGATCCTAAATTGTACCTCTGGAGGGAGAGAAGATCATGGAGGAGCGAGAAATTGGAAAAGACTACAACTCCCAAGATGCATTTTCCTCAGGTCCTTTAGTTTTTTGTATCTGACAAAGAATAAATATTTTAGGACTTGTAAGGCTGGCAGTTCAAACCTACCAGCTACTCCTAGGAAGGAAGATGGGGCAATCTACTTCTGTAGTGACACTGCCTCGGAAAGCCAAGGAGGGGTCGCTGTGAGTTGGGTCTGACTTGACGGCACATAACAACAACACAACAACAGTCTTCCTTCCAGGGAAAACCTAATGAATAGCAGAGAAACATTGTCTGATACATTATTGCGCAACTTTATGAATAGCCCCGAAACATTGTCCAATGCAGTGCAGGGGGACTTGCCCCTTAGGTCGGAAGACTCAAAGTATGACTGGAAAAGAGCTGCATCATTAGAGTAGAACCAACTTTACTGATATGGATAAAGTAAATCTTTCAAGACCTCCATTTGCTCACATGGCACGACTCAAATTGAGGAGAAACAGTTGCAAATATCCACTAATAATTGGAACATGGAATGTATGAAGTATGAATCTAGGAAAATTGCAAATTGTCAAAAATGAAATGGAGCGCATAAAGATTGATATCCTAGGCATTAGTGAGCTGAAATGGACCAGTTTTGGCCATTTTGAATCAGACAACCATATGATCTACTATGCCGGGAATGACATATTGAAGAGGAATGGTGTGGCAAAGGATGCCACATCACAAAGGATGTTTCAAGATCTGTCCTGAAGTACAGTGCTGTCAGTGATAGGATAATATCCATACACCTTCAAGGAAGACCAGTTAATACAACTATTATTCAAATTTATGCACCAACTACCAAAGCCAAAGATGAAGAAATTGAAGATTTTTTTAATTAACTTTTGCAGTCTGAAATTGACTGAACGTGCAATCAAGATGTGTTAATTATCACTGGTGACTGGAATGCAAAAATTGGAAACAATGAAGAATCACTGGTAGTTTGAAAATTTGGCCTTGGTGATACAAATAATGCTGGAGATTTCATGATAGAATTTTGCAAGACCAATGACTTACTCATTGCAAATACCTTTTTTGAACAATCCAAACGGCAGCTATACACATGGACTTCAACAGATGGAGTGCACAGGAATCAGATTGACTACATCTGTGGCAAGAGGAGATGAAAAAGCTCGATATCTTTAGCCAAAACAAGGCCAGGAGCTGACTGTGGAACAGACCATCAACTGTTCATATGCAAGTTCAACTTGAAGTTGAAGACAATTAAAACAAGTCCACAAGAGCCAAAATATGATTTGGAATATATCCCTCTTGAATTTAGAGACCATCTAAAGAGTAGATTGGATGCATTGAGCACCAGTGACTGAAAACCAGAAGAATTGTAGGATGACATCAGGAACATCATCCATGAAAGCAAGAGGTCATTAAAAGGCAAGAAAGGAAGAAAAGACCAAAACTGGATGTCAAAAGATACTCTGAAACTTGCCCTTGAGTGGAGAGTGGCTAAAGCAAATGGAAGAAATGACAAGGTAAAAGAGCTAACAGAAGATTTCAAAGAGCAGCTCAGGTGGACAAAGCCAATTACTATAATGAAATGTGCAAAGACTTGGAGTTAGAAAACCAAAAGGGAAGAACAGGCTCAGCATTTCTCAAGCTGAAAGAACTGAGGAAAAAATTTAAGCCTCAAGTTGCGATATTGAAGGTTTCTGTGGGCAAAATATTAAATGATGCAGGAAGCATCAAAAGAAGATGGAAGGAATACATAGAGTCACTGTACCAAAAAGAACTGGTCAATTATCCATTTCAGGAGGTGGAATATGATGAAGAACCAGTGGTATTGAAGGAAGAAGTAGAAGCTGTACTGAATGAATTGGCAAAGAACACGGTCCAGGAATTGATGGAATCCCCATTGAGATGTTTCAACAAACAGATGCCCCACTGGAGGCACTCACTTAGCTGTGTCAGGAGATTTGGAAGACAGCTACCTGGCCAACTGACTGGAAGAGATCCATATTTGTACCCATTCCAAAGAAAGGTGATCTTACAGAATATGGAAATTATCAAACAATATCATTAATATCACATCCAAGTAGAATCTTGCTGAAGATAATTCAGAAATGGTTGCAGCAGTATATTGACAGAGAACTTCCAGAAATGCAAGCTGGTTTCAGAAGAGGACATGGAACAAGGGATATCATTGCTGATGTCAGCTGGATCTTGGCTCAAAGCAAAGAATACCAGAAAGGTGTTTACTTGTGTTTTATTGACTATGCAGAAGCATTTGATTGTGTAGATCATAACAAACTATGGGTAACATTGAGAAGAATGGGAATTCCAGAACACTTGAATGTACTCATGAGGTATCTGTACATAGACCAGGAGGCTATCATTTGAATAGAACAAGGGGGCACTGCATGGTTGAAAATTAAGAAGGGAGTGTGTCAGGGTTGTATCCTTTTCACCATACTTGTTCAGTCTGTGTGCTGAGCATGTAATCCAAGAAGCTGGACTATATGAAGAAGAATGTGATATCAGGATTGGGGGAAGAATCATTAACAACCTGAGACACGCTGATGACACAACTTTGCTTGCTGAAAGTGAGGATGACTTGAGGCACTTACTGATGAAGATTGAAGAATATGGTCTGCAGTATGGATTACATCTCAATATGAAGAAAAGAAAAATCCGCACAACTAGACCTATAAGTAGCATCACGATAAATGGAGAAAAGATTGATGTTGTCAGAGACTTCACATTGCTTGATTCTACAATCAACACCAATGGAAGCAGCAGTCAGGACATCAGACAATGTATGTTGTTGTTGTTGTTATGTGCCGTCGAGTTGGCCTCGACTCATAGCGACCCCTCCTTGGGTTTCCGAGGCAGTGTCACTACAGAAGTAGGATTGCCCAACCTTCCTTCCGAGGAGTGGCTGGTGGGTTTGAACCGCCAGCCTTCTGGTTAGCAGTCAAGTGCTTTAGCCACTGTGCTACCAGAGCTCCTCAGACAATGTATAGCACTGGGCAAATCAGCTGCAAAGGACCTCTTTCAAGTGGTGAGGAGCAAAGATGTTTCCTTGAGGACTAAGGTGCCTGACCCAAGCAATGGTATACTCAGTTGCCTCATATGCATACGAGAGTTGGACAATGAATAAGGAAGACTGAAGAAGAGTTAATACTTTTGAGTTGTGGTGCTGGCAAAGAATGCTGAAAGTACCATGGACTGTTAAAAGAACTAACTAATCTATTCTGGAGGAAGTGCAGCCAGAATGCTCCCTGGAGGCGAGAATGGCCAGAGTTTGTCTTACCTACTTTGGTCGTGTTGTCAGAAGGGACCATTCCCTGGAGAAGGATGTCATGCTTGGTAAGGTGGAGGGTTGACAAAAGAGGGGAAAGAAGGCGCTCAAGAAATGGATTGACACAGTGGCTGCTGCGATGGGCTCAAGTATCACAAGGATCGTGGAGCTGGCACGGGACTGGACAGTGTTTTGTTCTGCTGCGCGTAGGGTCGCTGTGAGTTGGAGACAACTCGACCGCACCTAAGAACAACAACAACAACAACAGCCTTCCTTCACCAACTCCCCTTCCATCTCTTGGTTCTTGAAATATGTGTTACTTTTAAAGCTTGTGATGGGTTTAAAGTGGTGCATTCTTATTTAGAATTGACATCCTTCTCTGAATGTGAGCTTGTGGTTCCTTTTCACAAAGGTTTTCTCAGTATCCTTCACTATTCTTACATGAGATGGCGTATTACTCATAGACGAAGGCCAGCATAGAGTAGGCTCTCCACAGACATTGGTTGGAAATGTTAATTATATGTTCTTAGTATAATGAGCTGTCTATGTAGGAAAGTGTCTAACTAAAATATTGGATTTTATTGCCATTTAACTCAAATCTGTAGGTTCTGTAATACCTTATTTGGGTGTTAATTCATATAGTGTTTTTCTTGCTCTTTTGAAGCTGGACCGTTAATCCAAAGCTTAAGGAAATCAGAAGGAGCCCTAGCAATGGCGGTGGTTAAGCACAAAGTTGCTAACCAGAAGGTTTGTGGTTTGGACCCACCAGTGGCTCTGCAGGAGGAAAGACCTGGTGGTGATCTGATACTGGAAAGATTTCAGCCTAGGAAACCCTGTAGGGTACTTCTGCTCTGTCTTATAGGGTCGCTGTGACTCGAAGTTGACTCAGCAGCACATAGCAGTAGCAGCAAGCATTTATACTTTCAGATAACTGTCCAGGTAATTTTCCCTGAGTGTGAGATGAACCCTTACTCACTGGTCATAAGTAATAGCTCTTTAGCCAGGTTCCCATACCCATGAAAAAGAGCAGTAACTGATGACAGTGTCATTATGTATTGCATCATATGCTGGCTACGGTTCTGTTCCTGGTGCAGTCATTAATGCACTCCCTGATGATACACAAGCCACACAGTCTTTATGTTTCTGTGTCTCATCATGGAATTGCTTCCCAGTGGCATTGCTGAATGCTTTTCTTCTGATAAATTGACATTGAAGTAGAAATACTCTTCTTTTAAAATATATAATTTTAATATTTTGTTGTTGGTGGTGAGAATATACACAGCAAAACTTACACCAGTTCAATAGTTTCTCCATGTTCAATTTAGTGAGATTGATGACATCCTTTGAATTGTGTAACCATTCTCACCCTCCTTTTCTGGGTTGTTCCTTCTCCATTAACATAATTTCACTGGTCTGTAGGCTTCCTGTCTAATCTTTTGAGTTGCTGTTGTCATTTTGATCCCATGGAGATAGTTCTTAACAAAGCATGCAGTTCAAGGCAGTTATTTTTATTTATTTATTTACTAGTGAAGCTAAACTGTTGCTAGGTTTCAAGAAGACTTTAGGGGATATTTTTGGTTTACGGTTTAAAGATTATCTCTGGGTAATAGTTTCAGGGATTCATCCAACCTTCATGGCTCCAAGAGGTCTGGAGTCCGTGAGAATTTGAAATTCTGTGCTGTTTTCTCCCCCTGTTGGTCAGGATTTTTCTGTGGAATCTGTGATCAAAATGTTCAGTAATGATAGCTGAGCACCTGGTCTAATGGCTAAGAGAGGGATTGTTAGGGAGGCAATTAACAACACATTCCATGTCCTCCTCCTATTCCTGACTCTGCTTCTTCCCCTGATGTCCAGGTGAATAGAGACCGATTGTTGTGCCTTAGATGACAGCTTGTAAGCTTTGAAGACCCCAGCCACTAAGCATCTAACTAGGTGGTAGAATAGAGGCACTAAACATTATTAGGCCAATTAACTGGAATATCCCATGAAACTATAACCCTGAAACTGCAAACCAAGAAACCAAATCCCATGAGGTTGTTCATTGTACATAAGCAGCCTCAGCAGCTACTCTCGCTCGCCCTTTTTTTTTTTTTTTTTGGTCATTGTTATAAGTGTATCTATCACAGAACTTTTGCCGGTTCAACTTTTTACAGGTGTACAACTTATTGACAGCAATTACAGTAATCATCTGTGCAAACCTACCATTGGTCAACATATATTTCTATCACTGTTAACCCCTTCTGTATCCCCTCCCCCCTGCCCCTGGTAAACATCAAGAAACTTGGTTCTTTATCCATTTGTTTTTTCTTGTCTTTTTATGTCAGTGATTCATGCAGTATTTGTCCTTTTTGTGATTGACATATTTTACTCAGCACAAGGCCTTCCAGCTCCATTCATATTATGGCAGGTATCAAGACTTCATTTCTCCTTCTGGCTGAGCAGTATTCCATTGTATATGTGTGTCACATTTTTTTTTACCCATTCATCTGTTGATGGGCATTTAGGTGGTTTCTACCTTTTGGCTATTGCTGCCTTGAACATTGGTGTACTAAATAAGAACATTCTTGATGAATTATACATTCTACTCATTATACTTGTAATTGGCATTTAGATGAAAATCATAATGATTTTTTTGAAGGGGAAGCAAGATTGGACTGAAAGTCCCACTAAACTATTTAAAAATAAATGCCAGAGGCAATGTTCCACGTGTGCCGTTGTATGTAGTACATTCCCCTGTGCTATATTCCACTAATTGTTAATGTTCATTTTTGCTTGTTTAATTTTATTAAACTTACCTAATGTAAGTTTCCTGGACTGATGAGTCAAACAGTGTGTGCAGAGTAACTTTTGTAAAAGCAGTGTATTAGATTGGTCCAATTCCTGGACAATGTACTTTATTATTTTTCTACCAGAATAAATTTATTCAGTAGTATTTGTGTTTAATAAGTATTTGCAGAGAACATCCGTCACCAGAGACATTTTTTAGATTCTTAAAGACAATTGAGGTCAGAAGGGAGAAGGGGACAGAAGTTCCCAGTTGCCCTCTTTGTGTGAGGCACTGGGTCAGATGCTTTCACAACTGTCGTCTTATTTCAGTTACAAATGGGGATATGAAAGGTTTTGACCATGTCAAACAGCTAGAGGAAGAGAATGAAGATTGGAATAAAGGTCTTTTTGGCTCCCCGGTTCATTTTGTCTCCTTATTCTCGGTTGTATGTGTTAAAATCCTGCCTCTACCTCCTCCACAAACAAACGATCGATACAGACCTCCAAACTGATTTCTTGTCAGTGTATCTCTCCAAACAGATTTCTTTGACTTTAATTCACCAAAGGCAGCTCCTAATAGTAGAACATCTTTAGATCATCTTCTGAGTCGTTGTGTGCTGTTTAAAAGGCATTGAATAAGAGCATCTGAAACTTTTCATTGAAGTAATCTTGGTGGCAAAGGGGGCTGCTGTCCTATGCACTCCAGACAGGTGTAACTAACATTCCTTTTGAGTTGTGGAGGCTTGTCTTAAAAATTGATAGAATTTTACACTATATTTCTTCTACTGTTAACTAACTTTACTGGAAGATTTTGAGGGAAAAATGGGTATTTAAAAAATGTGCCATTTTCATCATACAACTTTTCGTATCCCTTTTATTGTGCTTACTGTAATTTGAGAAGGATGGGATAAGAATAGTGAACATGTGGCACAGGGACTCCTTTTCTCTCACCAGTGTCTAACATGTACACCAGGCCTTGTTTTAAGCATTTTATATGCATGAACTCATTTAATCCTCAGAACAATTCTTGGAGGTGGTCCTTTTACTTTCTCCATTTTATCGGTGGTGAAATGCAAACCCAGAGAAGTCAACTGAACTTGCTGAAGGTAAGAGGTAGCAAGTGAGGAAGCCGGTCAGTATCCTTAACTCTTATGAGGTAATGCTTTCACCTAATCTGGGATAGGTAGCTTCTAAGATGGCCCCAGTTATAACCCCCATTCCTGGTTGCCATACACCATGTAATCCCTTCCCCTTCTGTAGGTGAGATCTCATGATAGCCCTGAATGAATAGATGACAGCAGAAGTGATTTCCGTTCTTACTTGTTTTTAGGCCCCAAGATGGCACAAGTGATGGGAGAAACTCCCCTGTCAAGCCACTGACATGACTGTTGGCAAGACTCAGGTTCTCACTGGCTACTGTCCCTAGATAGCAATTGCTTGTCATATGGGCCTCTCTGGGGGGCTGCTCAGAACAGGGTAGTTTGTTTCCCCCAGTTTGAGGACTCAAGAGAGGGCAGAGGACCAAGATGAAAGCCAGTCTCTTTGTATCCTAATCTTACAGGTGACATACCACCTCTGCAGTGACTATAGATCGTCACATTTGAATGCTTTGGGCAAATGTACTTGCTAAACCGATTACGTTTTCCCTGTTCTTTTTGCAGCCATTCATATTTTTCTTTTTTCTTGTTTTTCTAAATCCATTATAAAGAACATCATTCTTCCAGTTCTCTGAGGCCCAGGCTTATGGTTGAGAGAACGGACATTCTTTGTCTACTTCTGTATTTATTCCTGAAGATTTTTTTTTTAAGTGAGGAATTGTCTTGTTAATTTATAATTTGTAATTAAAACCTTTCTCATAAAATGAAAGCATTAACTGCGGAATCAAGCATACTGCAGAATAAGCTGCCCTTGAGCTGTTCTTCTATAAGTATAGGTTCTGACCATCTTATCAATGTGTCTAACTGCTTCCTTAGCCTTGTTATGTATAAAACAAGATCAGTTCAGTTTGTTTTAAACAGGGATTTAAATTTTTTGGTGGCTGAGAATACTTTGAGCTGAGAACACTGATTACATAGTTTTTCTTAGAAAACAATGACTTACTGAATCTCTTTGAAATCCAAATAATACATTCTTAACTTTTCTCTTCGTTTTCCGTTTGTGAAAATAAACTGACGTTCCACCCGATTCTTCCCAATAACGTGAACTGACGCAAGTTTTTGCTGAGTAGTAAGTAATCAAACAAATTCTGAATTCTTTCTTAAATTATCTCAAGTTATAGTTATGCCAGAAGTTTTGTGTTCTCATGCCAATGCTGATACCATTTTCTGCTCTTGTCTCTTTTTCTGGATTGCACCTAGGTAGATGGAAATCTTCTAAACATAGACCAAGAGGCAGCTGTTGGAACAGAACAAGGGAAAGTTACTGTATGTTTAAAATCAGGAAAGGCGTGTGTCAGGGTTGTATCCTTTCACCGTACTTATTTAATCTGTATGCTCAGCAAATAATTCAAGAAGATGGACTATATGAAAAAGAACCCTGCATCAGGATTGGAGGAAGAATCATTAACAACCTGTGATATGCAGACATCACAACCTTGCTTGCAGAAATTGACGATGTCTTGAAACATTTACTGATGAAGATTAAGGACTACAGTCTTCAGTGTGGACTGCAACTTAGCATAAAGAAACAAAATTCCTCACAACTGGGCCAATAAGCAACATGATGATACATGGAGAAAAGATGGAAGCTGTTAGGGATTTCATTTTACTTGGATCTGCATTCAACACCCATGGGAACAGCAGTTAAAAAATCAGACGTTGAATTGCAGAGGGCACATCTACTGCAAAAGACCTCTTTAAAGTGGTGAAGAGCAAAGACGTCACTTTGAAGACTAAGTGGGCCTAACCCAAGCCATGGTATTTGGCATTTTTAATCTCATATGCATGTGAAAGATGGACAATGAATAAGGAAGACCAAAGAAAAATTGATAACTTTGGATTGTGATGTTGGTGTACAGTACTGAACACACCATGGACTGCCAGAAGAATGAACAAATCTGTCCTGCAAGAAGTGAGGCTGAAATGCTCCTTAGAAGCAAGAATGGCCACACTTTGTCTCACCTACTCTGGCCATGTTGTCAGAAGGAATCATTCCCTGGAGAAGAATATCGTGCTCGGTAAAATGGAGGGTCATAGAAAAAGGGGAAGACCCTCGACAAGATGGATTGACACAATGGCTACAAAGATGGTTTTAAGCATAGCGAGGATTGTGAGTATGGTACAGGATGGGACTGTGTTCTGTTCTGTTGTACGTAGGGTCACTGTGAGTCAGAACGGACTCGATGGCACCCAACAAAAACACAGCAACAAATACAGGATGTTTCGTTGGCACATACAATCCTAATTATTCCCCCCTGTTTTCTTGTTTTCAAAACTATATATAACCTCAAATAGAATACTTCCCTAAAATCCAATTAATTGTTCATGAGTTGTCATGCATTAGCATGGAACATACCCAACCTGTAAAAGCGAATTCCAGATTTCAGCATTATCTCTAACAGTTCAAGTTTATCATTGCTTCTGGTTTTCCATCTTGTAAATGCATAGAATACATGCAACTTTTGAGAATTTTTGAAACCACTGACAGTACATAATTTTGTTGATGGAGGTGTAGTATAGTATATTACATAATATGCCCCTTCTAGCTGGATTCAAAGGCGGATATGGAACCAGGGATGTCATTGCTGATGTCAGATGGATCTTGGCTGAAAGTAGAGAAGACCAATAAGAAAGATGTTTACCTGTGTTTTATTGTCTGTGCAAAGGCATTTGACTATATAGATCATAACAGATTATGGATAATGGTGAAAAGAGTGGGATTTCTAGAACATGTAATTGTGCTCATGAGGAGCCTATACATAGACCAAGAAGCAGTCATTCAAACAGAACAAGAGGATACTACATGGTTTAAAATCAGGAAGGAGTGGATCAGGGTTATAGCCTTTCACCACACTTATTCAATCTGTATTAAGAATATGGCATCAGGATTGGAGGAAGACACATTAACAACCTGTGATATGCAGATGACACAAGCTTGCTTGCTGCAAGTAAAGAGGACTTGAACTACTTACTTAGGAAGATCAAAGACTGTAGCCTTCAGTATGGATTGTACCTCAACTTAAACTCATTGCCATCAAGTCAATTCAACTCATAGTGACCCCTCCTTGGGTTTTCAAGGTGGTGGAGAAAACAAAAATCCTTACAACTGGACCAATAAACAATATCATGATAAAAGGAAAAAAGAATTGACGTTTTCAAGTATTTCATTTTACGTGGATCAACAGTCAATACCTATGGAAGCCACAGTCAAATAATCAAATAATATATTGCACTGGGCACGTCTGCTGCAAAAAAGACCTCTTCAAAGTGTTGAGAGAACAGAGAAGCTACTTTGAAGACTAAGGTGCACCTGACCCAAGCCATGGTATTTGGTATTTTCAGTCACTTCATATGCATGTGAAAACTTGACAATGAATGAAGAAGACAGGAGAGGAATTGACACATTTGAATTATGTTGGTGAAGAATATTGAATATACCATGTACTGCCAGAAGTATGAACAAATCTATTTTGCATCAAGTACAGTGAGAATGTGCTTTAGAAGCAAGAATGATAAGACTTAGCCTCTGTACTTTGGTCATGTTGTCAGGAGTGACCAGTCCATGGAGAAGGATATCATGCTTGGTAAAGTAGAGGGTTAGAGAAAAAGAGGAAGACCCTCAATGAGATGGATTGATACAGTGGCTGCAGCGATGTGCTCAGGTATAGCAATGATGGTCAGGATGGCGCAGGAGTGGACAGTGTTTTGTTCTGTTGTACACAGTGTCACTGTGAGTCAGAACTGACTCGATGGCAACTTAACAACAATATAACAAACCATGCATGGTCTTATGACTCCCACAAAATGATTTGGTGGGACTATGCACATAATGTATTTGTGATGCACCAAGGAATTTGGACAGCCTGCTCATAATCCAGATAAAGTCCATGGAATCCTTGCCGGAATGACATCGTGCAAATAAAGTATATTGAATCATAACGAAGGGATTAGTCAGTTTTGCCATCCTGCTTTCATGTCCAAAGTAGGTAAGACAGAATCTCACCATCTTCCTTCTAAGGAAAATTCTGGCTATACTTTTTCCAGGATGGATTTGTTCATTCTCCTGGCAGTCCATGATATTTTTAGTATTCTTTGCCAACACCACAATTTAAAGACACCAATTCTTCTTCAGTCTTCCTTATTCACAAGTCCAGCTTTCACATGTGTATGGTGGTATTGAAAATACCATGGCTTGGATTAGGCGCCCCTTAGTCTTCAAAGAGACATTTTTGCTCCTTAACAGTTTAAAGAGGTATTTTGCAGCAGATTTGCCCAGTGCAGTACTTTTCTTCGTGACTGCTGCTTCCATGGGTGTTGATTGTGGATCCAAATAAAATGAAATCCTTGGCAACTTCAACCTTTTCTCTGTTTGTCATGATGTTGCTTATTGATCCAGTTGTGAGGGTTTTTGTTTTCTTTATGTTGAATTATAATCCATCCTAAAGGCTGTAGTCCTTAATCTTCAACAGTAAGTGCTTTAATTCATCTTCGCTTTGAGCAAGCAAGATTGTGTCATCTGTACATTGCAGGTTGGTAATGAGTCTTCCTCTAATCCTGAGGCTGAGTTCTTCTTCATATAGTCTAGTTTCTTGGATCATTTGCTTAGCATACAGACTGAATAAGTATGGTGAAAGGTTACAACCATGTGCCTATCTTGCATGATTTTAAACCACACAGTATCCTTTTGTTCTATATATAGACTGCCTCTTGGTCTGTGTACAGGTTCTGCTTGAGCACAGTGAAGTGTCCTGGAATTCCCGTTCTTCACAATGTTATTCATAATTCACTACAATCAACCCAGCCTTTGCTTAGTCAATAAAACACAGGTAAACACCTTTCTGGTATTTGATTTTAGCCAAGATCCATCTGATATCAGCAGTGTTATTGCTCATTCCATATCCTCTTCTGGATCTGGCTTGAATTTCTGACAGTTCCCTGTCAGTGTACTGCTGCAACCTTTTTGAATTATCTTTAGCAAAATTTTAATTGCCTATGATCTGTGATTTACATCTGCAGCAATATCGCCTCAGAAACCCAAGGAAGGTTGCTGTGAGTTGGACCTGACTCGATAGCAGTGAGTTTGGTTTAGTTTTTTTTTTTTTTTTTTTTATGATATTAATGATATCTTCTCAGTAATTTCCCACATTCATTTTGATCATATTTGGAATGGGTACAAGTACAGATCTTTTTCAGTTGGCTGGCCAGGTAACTGTGTTCCAAATTTCTTGGCATAGACCCATGCTTCCAGCATTGCATTCATTTGTTGAAACATCTCAATTGGTGTTCATCAGTTCCAGAGGCTAATAGTCCAAATTCAGGGAGTCAGCAGAGCCATGTTCTCCAGCAAGGCTGTAGGGGAAGATGTCTCTTTGTCTCTTCCAGCTTTTGGTAGCCCCAGGTATTCCTTAAGGAGCTCTGATGGCATAGTGGTTAATGTGCTCAGCTGTTAATGGACTGGTTGGCAGTTTAAATCCGCCAGTCACTCTGTGGGAGAAGGATGTGGCAGTCTGCTTCCATAAAAATGACAGCCTTGGAGAATTTATAGGGCAGTGCTACTCTGTTCAATATGGTTGCTGCAAGTCGGAATTGACTTGATGGCACACAACACCAAGACCAAGACCAAGGTATCCCTTGGTTTGTGGCAGCATCATGCCAGTCTCTTCCTCTGTCATCACATGGTATTTTCCCTGTCTGTCTGAGCCTCTTATCCTTTTATCAAGTTGCCAGTCATACTCCATTAGGGACTACCCTAGTCTAGTGTGGTTAACTGAAGTCATTACATACGGAAAGATGGTTTCCAAATAAGGCCACACTTACAGGTCCAGAGATTTGAACATACCTTTGTTTGGGAACACAAGTCAACTCATAACAACATAAGTCAACTCTTGGGCCAAAAAAGAAAATTAAAACAAGCAGTCCTGTACTCTTCTTTCTCTTTCTAGTCCTGTTCATCAGCAAAGCCTTTGAAAAATAGCCTAAATCTAACCTTTTCTCACTAGCTCTTTTACTTCTTTCCTGGTTCAGTACACCATCTTCTCTTGCCTGGGTTATTATAAAACTTTGCTACCTGGTCTCCTGGCTTTCACCACTGTCTGTGAATAATTTATTCTGAACACAACAGTTGACACGATTCTTTCAAAATATTAATCTGATCATGTAACTTCTCTGCTTAAAATCTTTTCATGTGTTTCACTCAGAATAAAAGCCAAGGTCCCCCCAAGGCCCTGGCGGAGCTGACTTCTGAGTGCCTCTCTGACTTCCACTCCCATTCTTCCCGTCCTCACTGTCCTCTCACTGTGCGCGCTGCCTTGCTGTTCCTCAGACTGGCCAGCACTTTGTAGTTGTTTGCTCTGTGTGTAATGCTTTTCTCCCAGATACCCTGTTCCTTCCTTCCTCATTTCCTTCAGCTTTTTGCTCATATGTTACCTTCTCAGTAAGCCCTTTTAATAGGCTTGTATTTTAAATTCTCTGTAGTACCTACCATCTTCCAGCATTTATAAATATATATTTATCTTTTTTACCACCTGTCTCCTCTTGTAGAGATTTTTGTCTGGTTTGTTCACTGCTATATCCCCAGTGTCTAGAATAGTGAATGGTGTCCAATAAATATTTGTCTAGCAGGTGCTAAATTCCAGGGGGTTGCTACTTGTTACTTCCCGCTAACAAGGGAATACTTAGTAACTATAGGAATTTATGGTGGTGGAATTCTCTTTGTAGTTGTCATTCTCTCTCCTTTACCAGGGACTGGTTGTCGTCTGTGTGTGTGTGTGTGTGTGTGTGTGAGGGTGAGGAGGTGGATGGTTTGTATTAGAGAGGCAGTGATGCTTAATGGTGTGTGTAGGCTTTGGAACCAAGCTTCCTGGGCTCCAGAGTTGGCTCTGCTGCATTCTATCAGAATGACATTGGGCCAGTTGCTATCTCATTTGTAAAATGAGAACAAAAATAGTATCTACTTAGGGGGTTGTTTGAGACACATAAAGCTCTCAGGACAGTTCCTGATAAATAGTAAATGGTCATTGTATATTAGTGATTATGATGAAACCCATCCTAGCTGTTCTGAGTCAGCTGGACTGACAGTCCTGAGAACTTTGTGATTCAGGTCATCTTACCACCTCTTTTCTTTACTCTTTAAAAATATCATCGATATGTTGGGTCCCTCTTTCTATCCGTCACTTCCATATCTCTTGTATTATTCCAGCTTTAGTTATTGCCATGTTCAGCACTCTTAGATACTCCCATTCGTCCCGTCCCTTCCTCTTTTTTCTTTCCTCCCTTCCTGTCAACAAGCTTGTATTCAGCATGCACTTTTCCATTCCCCAGTCTGTTGTAGATCTTGCAGTATGTCCTTTTCCTTTTCTCCATTTCTTTGTTTCATTTACAAAAAACAAACATTACTGTCCATTTGGTTGATTGACTAGAAAAGTTCAGTTGTTTTAGAGAAAATGAAAATGTTACAGGCATTGAAGTAAAATTGAAATAATTTTTTTAAAAAAGTTGTGTCATTCACTAAAACCCTTGCCGTTAGTCCTAAATCTCCATGGAAGTCTCCACTTAAGGCGGTATCTCTATGGAAGAAGATGCCCAACCTTCCTTCCGAGGAGGGGCTGGTAGGTTGAACCGCCAGTCTTCTGCTTAGCAGTCAAATGCCTTAGGCACTACGCCACCAGATCTCCTGCTTTCTCAGTCAGTGAATAAAATTTGTCTTCTATCAATATGCAATGTGATTTAAAAATATATATATATATATATATCAGTCAGTGAATAAAATTTGTCTTCTATCAATATGCAATGTGATTTAAAAATATATATATATATATATATTTAATTGAGACTGTTTTTATTTACTTTTCACTATCTCCTACTTTCAGATGTGTACTGCTATCAGGCAGATTATGGGTTCAGTGGACTCACACATTTCTCCCTGATTATGGTACTGGACCATTGTGGTCTGTTCTGAAAACCCTGCCACCATCTGGAAATCTCTGTGTATGTGTGCACATGCGCGAGTGTGCACATGCATACATACATGTCAGTTTTTTTTTTTTTTTAATGAGGAAATATAAAAGTTTCAAACAACTGGAATACAGATGAATTTTAGAATCCGATACATTTTGACATTTTAGGCCTACTGTATCAGAGGTATGATTTTCTTTTCAGAGCACAGTAGGTGGATCCATCCATGTGTCTGTTTCAGGGGGTTTCCTTTGCATTTTAAAGGACTTGCATTGATAAAACGGGCTGTGGCATCACCACTCACTGCTGTTCCGAGGCGGTGCCAGTGCATTAGCTGCTGTCTGTTTCCTAATAAGTGTTAGAAGGAGAACAATATTCTCTTTGCTTCCTTTTCTTGGTATAATCTCTTCCCCCCTCCTTGTGCACATTTCTTGAACAACCGTAAGACAATTAAAGTACTATAACTCTAGGTTCTTTTCCTAGTTTATATTAAACCTATTCACTCTTCAGTTATTGAGTCCATGCTCATTACAAGAGAACATTCTGGAACTATGCCGTACTCTAACACATAATTAAAAGTGCTAGATTTCTACTTTTATATATTAATAATTTACAGTTTTTCAGTAACTTTCATTTTCCTTTGTACCTTAAGGTTTACCTCTTTCACTGAGAACTAAACTTTGTGACTTTTTTAATTTAGATTAGAGTCAAGCAGTAAAATTTATTTTTACTATTTCACAAAATAAAAAAAAGTTAGATTTCCTAATTTTTTTTCCTATTAAAAATTAATCTCTATGTTGCCAATAAAATAGAACTTTTAAAATATAAAGGCATGAACTCTAAAGGAGGTAAAGAGGGACTAGGAGAATAGACAAATTGAAAGAGGGTGTCTAGATTGGTTTTAATTTTCCAGTAATGAGCAAAAATACAGTAGGACATAAATGGAAACTTGGCTGTAGTCTTAAAATGGCATTCAACTTCTTTATGATATGGGCTGCAAAATACACACACACACATATACCCTTGTTGTTGTTGATATTGTTAAGTGCCGTCGAGTCGTTTCCGACTCATGCGACCCCATGCACAACAGAACGAAACACTGCCCGATCCCGCGCCAGCCCCACAATCCCTGCTATACTTGAGCCCATCATTGCAGCCACCGTATCAATCCATCTCGTTGAAGGCCTCCCCCTCTTTCGTCGACCCTCCACCCTACCAAGCATGACATCCTTCTCCAGGGAATGGTCCCTTCTGACAACATGACCAAAATAGGTGAGACGAAGTCTGGCCATTCTTGCTTCCAAGGAGCATTCTGGCTGCACTTCCTCCAGGACAGATCTGTTAGTTCTTTTAGCAGTCCACGGTACTTTCAGCATTCTTCGCCAGCACCACAACTCAAAAGCATCAACTCTTCTTCGGTCTTCCTTATTCATTGTCCAGCTCTCACATGCATACGAGACGATTGGAAATATCATGGCTTGTGTCAGGTGCACCTTAGTCCTGAAGGAGATATCCTTGCTCCTCAGCACTTGAAACAGTTCCTTCACAGTTGACTTTCCCAATGCTACACGTTGTCTAATGTCCTGACTGCTGCTTCCATTGGCATCGATTGTAGAACCAAGCAACGTAAATTCCTTGACAACCTCAATCTTCTCTCCATTTATTGTGATGCTGCTCATTGGTCCAGTTGTGAGGATTTTTGTTTTCTTTATATTGAGACGTAATCCATACTGCAGACTGTATTCTTCAACCTTCATCAGTAGGTGCCTTAAGTCATCCTCACTTTCAGCAAGCAAAGTTGTATCGTCTGCATATCTCAGGTTGTTAATGATTCTTCCTCCAATCCTGATACCACGTTTTTCTTCATACAGTCCAGCTTCTCGGATTATTTGCTCAGCATATAGATTGAATAAGTGTGGAGAAAGGATACAACCCTGATACATTCCTTTCTTGATTTTCAACCATGTAGTGTCCCCTTGTTCTGTTCGAACGACAGCCTCCTGGTCAAGGTACAGATTCCTCATGAGTACAATCAAGTGCTCGGGAATTCCCATTCTTCTCAATGTTATCCATAATTGGTCATGATCCACACAATCAAATGCCTTTGCATAGTCAATAAAACACAAGTAAACATCTTTCTGGTATTCTTTGCCTTGAGCCAAGATCCATCTGACAACAGCTGTGATATCCCTTGTTCCACATCCTCTTCTGAATCCAGCTTGAACCTCTGGAAGTTCTCTGTCAGTATACTGCTGCAAACGTTTCTGAATTATCTTCAGTAAGATCTTACTTGTGTGCGATATTAATGATATTATTCTATAATTTCCACATTCTGTGGGATCACCTTTCTTTGGAATGGGCACAAATATGGATCTCTTCCAGTTAGTTGGCCAGGTAGCTGTCTTCCAAATCTCTTGGCATAACTGAGTGAGTGCCTCCAATGGGGCATCTGTTTGTTGAAATATCTCAATCGGTATGCCATCAATTCCTGGAGCCTTGTTCTTCGCCAGGTCTTTCATATACCCTTGTTGTTGTTGTTGTTGTTATGTACCGTCGAGTCGGATCCGACTCATAGTGACCCCTCCTTGGGTTTCCGAGGCAGTATCACTACGGAAGTAGATTGCCCCATCTTCCTTCCGAGGAGTGGCTGGTGGGTTTGAACCGCCAGCCTTCTGGTTAGCAGTCAAATGCCTTAGGCGCTATGCTACCAGAGCTCCCTCATATACCCTTAGACATACACAAATGTAGACATACACACACCATACCCTTACACATACTCCTACACACATACACACCTCTACACAGATGTACACACCTTTGAACAGTTTTTATATGTAGTTAGTAATGCCCAAAGACTTCAGTGTTTGCTTTTTAATTCACCCAACATTTGAGTATTTACTGTGTGCTAACCACCTTGATATGTAGACCTAGGAAGTTACTGAGCCAAATTTCTTTATCAATAAGGCAAACGTGTTCAGCCAGTTGATAGTTAGGATCCCTTCTAGCTCAAATATTAGTTCCATTTTCATGTCCCTCCATTATCTTCTGTCTCTAAGATATTTAGGATTGTTTATGCTAACTTTCCTCTCAGTTTTTACCCTTTATTCTTCTCCTCCTTGTGTCTTTGTATGTTTTTTTTTTTTTTTTAATTTTTATTGTGATTTGGGTAAAAGTTTACAGAGCAAATTCATTTTCCAGACAGCAGCTCACCTACACTTTGTCTCATGACATTGACTGCAAATTCCCACAATGTAACAACTCTCTTCCCACTTCTTCCCCACAGTCACCTCTTGCCTGTGTCCTTCCCTCTGTGCATTCCTGTCCCCTGAGCTATCTCCCTGTGCAAACATTGCCCTTCTGTTCTCCCATGATTGATCACTCCAAAGAATATATCTACCTGATGTAAATATTCACCCCATATGCCTGTCTGTTTGGCTGGAAGCCATAGGAGTGAGATCAATTCCCGACCTGAAGGGCAGATAGGGGCCATAGTCTAAGGGGTTTCACCAGGCTCTATCAGACCAGCAAACCTGGCCTTTTTTTTTCCCCCCAATGATTTTGAGTTTTGTTCCACATTGTTCTCCCAGTCTGTCCAGGATCTCCTACACAGATCCTGCCTCTGAGTGGTTGACAGTGGTAGCCGGGTACTATCTAGTTCTTCTGGTCTCATGGTCATATAGGCTGAGGATTGCATGGGCTACCAGTCCCTTGGACTAATTGTTTCTACACATCTTTGGTGTTCTTTATTCTTCTTTGCTTTGGACAAGGAAAGACCCATCATTGCATCTAGATAGCTGTTTGCAAGCTTTTAAGATCCCAGTCACTACTCACCAAAGTAGGATGTAAAACAGTGTTTTTGTGTAGTATGTTATGCCAGTTGAGCTTGATGTCCCCTGCGACCATAGTCCTGAGCCCACAGGTCCAGCTACTTACTCCCTCTGGGTATTTGGCCGTGGCCAAGAACTCACCACAACCTTGTCCCTTGTCAGTTCTACTGTATACCTGGGTGTCTTTCTAAGTTTTTGTGTCTGACATTATTCCCTCTCCATCTACCCTATCCCTGAAGTGGATATATTTTCTAAGAACTTACAAGTTTACTATATTTATTAGCTCTGTAGAAGTTAAAGAACTATGTGAAAGTAAGTAAGAAGTAAAAGGAAAGTTTTCTATTTCTGTTTTAAGCATACCCTTAAACTAAACTTTCTCTAAACTAACTTAACATTTTAGCCACTTTCAGACCTACTTGGTTTATTTTTCCTCTAGTCAACTACTTCCCTTTGCTGGGAACGTTCCCTCACAGCATTGTTTGTGTAGAATTCAGCCCGAGGAGGCTGGGGATATTGTTTTTCTTGGATGCATTTACTAAACCATCTATTTTGTAATGGGACCTCAGTAAGTGTGAAATGATGATGATGATGATGGTGGTGGTGGTGGTGGTGGTGATGATGATGATTGGTGTTATTTACTCTCGAGGGAAGGAAAGGCCTTGTGCTATTTCTTCTCACTTCTCCCTTTTGAGCTGTGACATTTGAAAGTAGTTGCTTTGCAGCTTCAGTGGCTTTTCTTTTTTTGTGAATATCAACAACAAACTATGGAGTCACCTTCACAGGATCCAAAAACTTGGGCGACGCAGGATGCGAGGCTGCGCTGGTGCAGGTGGCGACGCGGGGTGCAAGGCTGCGCTGGTGCTGGGGCGACGCGGGGTGCGAGGCTGCGCTGGTGCTGGTGTCCACATGACTGATGGAGAAAGTTTGTCAGGAACAGTGCCTCCAGGCCTTCACTAAGAACTAGATCCTGAGTGGGGAGAAGTTTTACCCTAGTTCTAATGTAAATTTTTAGTTTGATAGGTACAGTCTTTAGAAACACGCTATTCAGAAAAAAGCTTTTGCACAGTTGAAAGCTGTTGCCTCCCCCCGTTCCCACCCCAAATTAGAAAATCTGTAAATCCTGAAGTGTTGTAGTAGGTATTGTGGTAATGGTGGTGATCCTTATAAAGATGTTGGCTAGCAGCTACCAATTTTTGAATGCCTACTTTTTGTCAAGCATTGCACTAAATATTATACATTCATGAACACATTGACTCCTAATAGTAACCCCATAGTGAGTGGTCATGGACAGAGCACTCTGCTTCCCCTATCAACTCTTCAAATACAGGTGTAGATTCTGTAATGTTCCATCATGTAGCACAGAGCTACTCAGTAGGTGTTGTGCTGACTTGAACTCTAGCCCACTGTCTTGCTTAGAATTATTAGTTCCTGCCTGCCCTCGCCCTGCCCAGCTATGGATACACTAGGTTTGCAGGTTCAGTGTTCTTTCCTTTGAATTAGATAGCTTGGCCTTTGCCAGGATTTTAAGGAGCTACTTTCCCATTGTCTGCAGTCTTTAAGTAGTCTGATGTGCCAGAGGTGGGATGGCTTACACATCAGTCTGATGGTTTCCTAGCTAGCCCTTTTAGATTGTCTGGTATACCTGTCTGGTTGTTTTGCTCTGTGTATAGTGGCATCCTAGTTTCTGTTACAACCTGAACCCACATTTGAACCCTAATTCCATTAACAAAGTACCCCTTCAACCATTTATGCCCAATTTCTTTTTTTGTAGCTTATCAGATTTTGATTTTTTACTCTTGCTTTGAATTTGATGATTTCTCTTTCCTTGTGACTAGGAAAAGTGAGATTTTGCCCTGCCTCCTCACACTGGCACCCCTGAATAAGAACAGCTCAGATTAGGCTAGTTTGGTATATCTATAAAACAGTAATTTGGAACTTGGC
>NW_006922008.1:673617-676294 GCF_000298275.1 Orycteropus afer afer
GGCACCATCTAGTTCTTCTGGTCTCATAGTTGTATAGGTTGCAGATCGGATGGTGTACCAGTCGCTAGGACTGATTGCTTGGCATGTTTTTGAGGAGATGAGTCTTTTCCTGGTTTCCACCTTGACCAGCCTTTATTTCATGCTTCTGAGACAACACCATTTCATTTCCATTGCTGCATATTGATATTACACTCAATCTTCATGAAGCACCTCTGTTACTGTTCAGAGCTCCTTTCCTTCTGCACTAGATCTTCCTCATAATTTACTACTTTTCTTTATTCCCTTCTCGTGCTGCACATTTCTTTTTCTCCCCTCTCCTCCAACCATACAACACACATTATTGGCCAGATCCCGTTAGAGTGTGAGCCTTGGGAACATGTTGATGGACTGCCAGAGTTCAATTTGCCTGCATCTATCTCTTCCAAGTCCTTAACACAAATGAGTGGTCTTGTAGAATAACATTCAAGAGAGATAGCCAACACACCAACTCCCCCAGGATACTGTTGAGTGGAAGCCATCTGGCATGAAGACATAAGATCAAAAAGAGTAAACCTTTAAGACTAGCAGCTTCCAAAGTATGAAACTAAATGGAAACAAGAAAAGACAGGGGATGGGGGAAGTGGTGTTGATTCTAACATGAAGAGGATTGAAAGGAAAAAGACAAATCTAGATTACGTGGAAATCTCCAGATTTTCTTTAAATTACGTATTCTCTGTAGCTACGTCTTGTAATGCATTGGTAAGGAGACTAAATTACATTTTTCTCCTTTTCTCTGAATAAAGGGTTAAAAGAATACGGGTTATTAAATTCCTGCTGTTGCCTTCAAACAATCTTGCAATTTCAAGTAACTCTAAGTTAAAGCCTAAAAATATTCTGTGTGCTAATATTTTGAGAGGAAATTGAGACCTGGTTTTATCAACCATTTACCAAAAAAACAAAACACAACACAACAACAACAACAAACCATGTTCTATGCCCATACAGCCAAGGCCCCTGCTGTCTGCCTATACTCTACAGCCTAGTTGATAGCCATAATGCAATATCCATAATACGTTCAGTAGAGTTCTGTTTTACGGAGTCTCACATATGACAGTTCTGAGTTAATTAGGAACTCCTGTTTTGTATTCAGTTGTGTTTCTTTTGACATAACCATGGCTGAAAACCTCTTTTCTTAGCCTTTTGCATGGTTCTGTTTGAGGTTTTTGAGGAGACTTCGCCGCAGAAATGTATATTTACAATCAGCATGTTTAGAACCATGATCTCAACTCGGGATGATTGGGAAGTATAAATCAGTATTTTAGGACTGGGGTGAGAGAGACCTATTTAGTTGAAGAATGAATGTCTAAGCCTCTAAGTAGTCATAACAAACATTTCAGAAAAGTAGAACTGTGCATGCTATTCTTGGCTTATGGAAGATTCAGAAGATAAAAGTGAGAAAGTGTTAGAGAACAGTGGTTTGTAAACTGGCTAAGAGACACTGGTCAGAGCCTCTGATTTTCTGAGAGTAACTGTAAGAAGTTCTGCATTGCTAAGTCTACAGTAGAAGTGTGGCGTTAGAGCTTGCTTGTACTAAAAGATGTCAGATGACTTGAGGAAAATTCAAGCATGACCATAAAGGGGCAGAGTCCCTCAATGACATGTGTTAACACAGTGGACACAAATGTACTAGTGATTGTGAAGATGGGGTGTGTTTGGGTAACGTTTTGTTCTGTGATGCATGAGGTTCCCTGACTCGATGGCAACTAAGAACGTATTTTTGACCCTAGATTTTTCTTTGAGGATTTGAAGTCAGATTGGCTTAAACAACTGTTCAGCAAACAGCAGCAGCAGCACACAAAGGTCTCGGTGGACCAGCCCCTTAGGAAGACAGTTGGAATCCTGGAGCTGGAATGTTTTGTGTCAGTTGCTCCCTGACTTGAAAGCATCCCGGTGGGAACAGGCTAGGATTTGGATATCCTGCCTAGCCCTTAGTGAAGGAGGGTTCTGGTTTTTTATGAAAGGACATGAGAGTTAGAAATGAAGGTAAAGGCCCTGTAATTAACGGGGAGAAATTCAGAAGAGATAGGATTAGGACATGAGCTTTGAAAAAAAACCTAAACTAGAAATACTAGTTGTTAGCCAGAGGAAAGTAGTAGTGTTTGATTGGAGCAGCTCCTTAAAGAAGGAATTACCTCCTAACTTAGTTCTCTGTCCTGTTGGTTCTTGATACTTCTTATTGATCATGAGCTTCCTTGAGAATCCAATGAAAGCTCTGGACCAGGTCCCCAAAACAGTGGACATATTTACATTTTGCACACAGTTTTTAAAGGATGATGAGTCCCATGAAGTCCAGCCATGTTAAGAACCATAAGCTCTTTTGTCATCTGCTCCTGCCCAACTTAGCGAAAATACAGTGAATTTGGTACAACAGGAAGTATTTAGAAGGCCAAAGGTGATTTAATGTTGCTTCAAAAATGTCTGAAGAATGGATAAAATTCAAGGTTAAGCACATATGTGTGTGTAGAGCTGTTGTCTTGTGCCAGATGATAATAGAATCTGGATTTTAAAGAACTTAATGTCAAATATTTTTTTTTTTCTACATTTTTTTTTTTTATTAGGATTTGGGTGAAGATTTACAGAGTAAATTCACTTTTCATACAGCAGTTCATATATACTTTGTCTCATGTCATTGACCAAA
>NW_006922008.1:683529-699164 GCF_000298275.1 Orycteropus afer afer
GGGTTTAGTCCAAATCTGCATCCTTTCCTTCAAGGCTCAAGGGTCCAAGATTATCTTCTGTGTCTGTGTTAATTGGTTTCCCTTTTCTTTGTTGAAGAGGATCTGTGCAATCCTTCTGCCTAGTCCGCCATCTTGCCCCGCCTCCAAAAGGTCAATATCTTAAGCTAAAACCAGGCCAGCAGCTGATTGTGGAACAGACCATCAATTGCTCATATGCAAGTTCAACTTGAAGTTGAAGACAATTAAAGCAAGTCCATGGGAACCAAAATAAGACCTTGAGTATATCCCTCCTGAATTTAGAGACCATCTAAATAATAGATGTGAGGCACTGAATACCAATGCCCAAAAACCAGAAGAATTATGGGATGACATCAAGAACATCATCCATGAAGAAAGCAAGATGTCATTAAAAATACAAGAAAAAAAAGAAAAGACCAATATGGATGTCAGAAGAGACTCTGAAACTTGCCCTTGAGTGAAGAGTAGCTAAGCAAATGGAAGAAGTGACAAGATAAAAGAACTGAACAGAAGATTTCAAAGAGCAGCTCGAGCAGACAAAGTCAATTACTAGATTGAAATGTGTTTTTCTAACCTGGAGTTAGAAAACCAAGAGGGAAAAACATGCTTGGCATTTCTCAAGCTGAAGGAACTGAAGAAAAAATTTAAGCCTTGAGTTTGCATTATTGAAAGAGTCTTTGGTAGCATAGTGCCTAAGGCATTTGACTGCTAACCAAAAGGCTGGCAGTTCAAACCCGCCAGCCACTCCTTGGGAGGAAGGTTGAGCAGTCTACTTCCATAGTGATACAGCCTCGGAAACCCAAGGAGGGATCTCTATGAGTTGCTTCTAATTCAGCGGCACATAACAACAACAACAACATGGGCAAAATGTTGAATGATGCAGGAGGCATCAAAAGAAAATGAAAGGAATATACCAAGTCACTGTACCAAAAAGAACTGGTCAGTGTTCATCCATTTTAGGAGGTGGCATATGATCAAGAAACAAGGGTATTGAAGGAAGAAGTTGAAGCTACACTAAAGGAATTGGCAAAAAACAAGGCTCCAGGAATTGACGGAATACCATTGAGATGTTTCAACAAATGGATGCCCCCCACTGGAGGGTTATGCCAAGAGATTTGGAAGAAACCTACTTGGCCAACTGACTGGAAGAGATCCATATTTGTTCCCATTCCAAAGAAAGGTGATCCCACAGAATGTGGAAATTATTGAACGATATCTTTAAGACCACACGCAAGTAAAATCATATTGAAGATAATTCAAAAACGGTTGCAGCAGTATATTGACAGAGAACTTCCAGAGGTGCAAGCTGGATTCAGAAGAGGACGTGGAACAAGGGATATCATTGCTGATATCAAGTGGTTTTTGGCTGAAAGCAAAGAGTACCAGAAAGATGTTTACTTGTGTTTTATTGACTATGCAAAAACATTTGATTGTGTGGGTCATAAGGAACTGTGGATAACACTGAGAAGAATGGGAATGTGCCAGAACACTTAATTGTACTCATGAGAAACCTGTACACAGACCAGGAGGCTGTTGTTTGAACAGAACAAGGGGATACTGCATGGTTTAAAATCAAGAAGGGAGTGAGTCAGGGTTGTATCCTTTTACCATACTTATTCTATCTATATGCTGAGCAAAAAGTCCAAGAATCTTAACTATACAAAGAAGGACGTGGCATCAAGATTGGAGGAAGAATTATTGACAGCCTGTGATATGCTGACGACACAATTTTGCCTGCTGAAAGTGAGGATGACTTGAAGCACTTACTGATGAAGATTGAAGAATACAGTCTGCAGTATGGATTACACCTCAATATAAAGAAAACAAAAATCCTCACAACTGGACCTATAAGCAGCATCATGATAAATGGAGAGAAGATTGAAGTTGTCGAAGACTTCACATTGCTTGGTTCTGCAATCGATGCCAATGGAAGCAGCAGTCAGGACATCAGACGATATATAGCGCTGGGCAAGTCGGCTGCAGAGGACCTCTTTCAAGTGGTGAGGAGCAAAGATGTCTCCTTGAGGACTAAGGTATGCCTGACACAAGCCATGATATTTCCAGTGCGTCATATGCATGTGAGAGCTGGAAAGTAAATAAGGAAGACCTAAGAAGAATTGATGCTTTTGAGTTGTAGTGCTGGCAAAGAATGCCAAAAGTCCCATGGACTGCTAGAAGAACTAACAGATCTGTCCTGGAGGAAGTGCAGCCTGAATGTTCCTTGGAAATCAGAATGGCCAGACTTCATCTCAGCTACTCTGGTCATGTTGTCAGAAGGGACCATTTCCTGGAGAAGGATGTCATGCTTGGTAAAGTGGAGGCTCAACAAAAAAGGGGAGTGCCCTCAACGAGGTGGACTGACAGTGGCTGCAGTGATGGGCTCAGGTATAGTGAGGATGGCGGAGCTGGTGCGGGACTGGGCGGTGTTTCGTTCTGCTGTGCATAGGGTCACTGTGAGTCAGAGATGACTCGGCGGCACCTAACAACATGCCAACAACAAAAATGGTTGTGCTTTTTGTTTGCTATTTATATTTTGTGTTTGGCATTGCTAAGATGATGCAAAGGAACTGTATTCCGGAGCAGGGCTTCAGACCAGTTCTTCCCGGTGCATTTGTGGCTAAGGAAGTGAAACCGGAACAGACTTGAAGTTTTCAAATTTGGGTGAACCCGAATGATGACCAGCATGGGAAAAATTACAGGCCCAAGCCCTGCTAGAAACTTAATCTCCCTCTTCAAAAACAAAGGCAGCATATGTGTCTCAGAGCAATCATTTCTCTTGCCTGTTGGATTTTGAGCAGAGTTGGGAGCAGTGATGCCCTACACAAAGGTGGTGGCCAACCATGCCACCTTGATGGTGTGTTACTCTCAACAGTCCTGCCAGCAGTCCATTCTTATACATTAGACACCCGAAAGCGTTCGCTACGCCTCTTCTGCCTCTCCTGTTGTAGGGTTTCAACCTTTAATTTTTCCTGTTCCAGTTATCTTTCCAGATTACCCAGCACAAAAACTTTAAAAAATTTTGTGTCTCATCTGGTTTCACTTCATTGTCCATGACTGAATCATTTCGAACAAGTTCAAAGCCCTGCTCTGGAGTAAATAATTAAAAAAAAAAAAAAAAAAACAACTCTGAAACTGATCGTCATAAAGAAGGTGTGAGTCCGTCTTTTTATTTATAAAATAATTTTTAAAGAATGCTAAAACAAAACTTAATAAAATATATTAGTTGAGGAAACATCTCTTAAGTTCTTCCCAGCACAACAACCTTTAATTAATGTGTTTAAGAAACTTGAGCAAGAAATAAAAGCTGTTATGAGAAGAAGAGTCTACACACTAAGTTTGTCTTACGATGTGACCAACTCTGTGTCCAGTGAACACAAAGAATGCACAGTAGAGTCCGTAAAATGTTTTGGTAACTCCATAGGAAGAAACACATGGCATAATTAAAAACATCAGGCATAATTATTTTGTGGCATTCTGGGTGACATCAAAATATAAAGCTGCTTGGCATATGTGCTCAAGTTATTCTGGAGTGCAGGGCTAAATCATTTGTTAATTAAAATTTCATTTTGAGATAATTATACATTCATTGCCCTTATTTAATGTGTGGTATTTGATGAAATTTTGACGTAGATAAATACCTGTGATTGTGCCAAGAGAATGAATATAATCATTCCCACAATTTATTTTCCTTAATGTTTTGCCACATTTGCTTTACTCTTCTCTCTCTCTCTCTCTCTCTCTCATTCTGTGTGTGTGTGTATTTTTTTTTTTTTCTGGACCATTTGAGTAAATAAAAGAATATATCATGTCCCATTAGCCCAATATTTGCATATTTATTTTAAAATAAGGACATTCTCTTACATGACCACAATATAGTTACCAGATTCAGGACATTTACTATAGATACTGTTAACCTAATCTGCAGTTCATGGTTGTCTCAAGAATGTCCTTTATAGCAACAGACTTTTTTTTTTCCTTTAAAGTTTTAAATTTGATATAATTTTAGATTTGCATGTGGTTCTCAGAAATAATACAGAGAGATTCTGTGTACCTCCCCCCCCCCTTTTATTGTGATTTGGGTGAAAGTTTACAGAGCAAATTCACTTTCCATACAGCAGCTCACATACACTTTGTCTCATGACATTGACTAGAATTTAGCACAATGCAACAGGTCCTCTGCCACTTCCTTCCAGTAGTTACATCTTCCCTGTTGTCCTTCCCTCCCATGCACTCCTGGCCTCCCACCCCTCACCCAGCTGTCTCCCTGTGCATACACAGCCCTTCTATTCTCCCATGACTGATCTCTCCAAGGAGTATATCTACCTAATGTAAATGTTCAGCTAATATACCTGTCTTTTGTTTGCCTGGAAGCCACAAGAGTGAGTTCAGTTCCACACCCGAAGGGCAGCTAAGGGGCCATAGTCTCAGAGGTTCCATCAGGCTCTATCAGACCAGCAAACCTGGTCCTTTTTGTTTTTAATAATGATTTTGAGTTTTATTCCACATTGTTCTCCCACTTATCCAGGATCTCCTGCATAGACCCCCACCCCCCACCCCCGCCGCCCCTGAGCGGTTGACAGTGATAGCCGGGCACCGTCTAGTTCTTCTGGCCTCATAGTCATACAGGCTGGGGGAAATCCCTTGTACTCTTAACCCAGTTTCCCCTGTGGTAGCATCTTGCAAAACTATAGTATAATATCACAACTATATATTGCCATTGATATAGATACATTGCTAAAGAACATTGCTGTCTCCATAAGGATCCCTCATGTTGCCCATTTAGATACACTCACTTCCCTCCCTCCCTCCCTCCCCTACTCCTTGCTTAGTTTACCTGCTCTTCATTCTGTAATTTTGCCTTTTTAAGAATGTTATAGAATCACACAGCATGTAACCTTTTGAGGTTGACTTTTTATAGTCAGAATTATACTATGTATCAGCAGTACATTTCTTTTGATTACTAAGTAGTATCTGATACAGTGGTTAAAGCACTAGGCTGCTAACCAAAAGGTGGGCAGTTTGAACCCACCAGCTTCTGTGGGAGAAAGATGAGGCAGTCTGCTTCTGTAAAGATTTACAGCCTTAGAAACCCTATGGGGGCAGTTGTCCTAGGTCCTGTAGGGTCACTGTGAGTTGGAATTGACTAGAGGGCAGTGGGTTTTTGTTTGTTCATTAACATGTTTGTTTAAACATTCACCCGTCGATAGACACTCAACGTACAGATATTTTGTGTGTGAATGTAAGTTTTCATTTCTCTTGGAGAACTGCCCAAAAGTGCCATTGCCATGTCCAATTGTAGTTACATCTTTACTTCTTTGGAGGCTGCTCAGTTGTTTTCCACAGTGTATTTTACAGTCCAACCAGAATTGTATGAGGTATTCAGTTTCTCTGCATCCTTACCCACATTCAGTATTGTCACTGTTTCTTATTTTAAGAATTCTGATTTGTATGTAGTGGTATTTCTTTGAATCGTAAGTGTCCATTTCTTAATGAATGGTGCTATTTATTACCTGTATATCTTCTTTGGTGAAACATCTGTTAATATTTTTCACCTATGTCCTAATTGAATTGTTTGTTTATCCAGTGTTGAATTTGAAGAGGTCTTTATATATCCTGGATACTCATTCTTTGTCAGAAGTGTGGTCTGCAGATACATCTCTTACTTTGTAACCTGTTGATTCATTCTCAAAACACCATCTTTCACAGAGAAAGCATTTTTAATTTTTGAAGAAGTCTAATTTATCTTTTTTTTCCCTCTTAATGATCATATTTTTGTGTTTGGTATCTCTACCTAGCCTTAGATCCTGAAGCGTAAGTGCTTCTAGCATTGCATCTGTTTGTTAAACCACCTCAATGGGTATTCCATCAGTTCCTGGAGCCTTGTTTTTTGCCCATGCTCTCAGTGCAGCTTGGATTTCTTCCTTCAATACTATCGATTCTTAATCATATACTATCCCTGAAATGGTTGAACATCAGCCGGTTCTTTTTGGTACAGTGACTCTGTGTATTCTTTCCATCTTCTTTTGATACTTCCTATGTCATTCCATTTTCTGCCCATTTGATCCTTCAGTATTACAACTTGAGGATTGAATTTTCTTCTTCAGTTCTTTCAGCTTGAGAAATGCTGAGTGAATTCTTCCCTTTTGGTTTAATAACTCCAGGTCTTTGCACATTTCATTACACCTACTTCCTAGTGATCAACTATCTCGTTCCATTTACGACAGTAGTAAAAAGTCTATGATCTGACTATTTGCACATTAATGATGTACATCTGGCTGCAGTGAGCATCGAGGTGCAAGAGAGTAACACTGGCTTCGTCCTGTCCTTTGTCTTCTTGAGCATCCCGTTGAAAGCTTCTGTTCAGTTCCTTTATTTAATTTATTACATGCATTATTTTTCTTGCGTTTTTCCCTATGTATTTATTTATCAGTCAAGTTTTTATTGTGATTTGCATGAACATTTACAGGGCAAATTGATTTGCCATTCGTCAATTCATGCACATTTTGTTTCATGGTATTGCTTTCAGTCTTCACGGTGTAACAGCACTCTTCGCCCTTCTTCCCTGTTTTTACCTTATACACTCGTACAACTTTCTCATCCTTTCCTGTTTTCTGAGCTTTATCTCTGTGCACGTGCTGCTTTTTTGATCTTCTGTGGTTGATGGTTCTGTTCTTTTATTTCATCATTTCTTCCACTCCCTTCTAATACACTGCTGTAGTCAAGAGGAAGTTTCAGAGGCTCTTCTGAAATCTGTTTTGGTCTTTTTATGACCTTTTGCTTTCATCATGTATGGTTTCCTTGATATCAGTTCCACAGCTCATCTAGTCTTTGGTCATTAATGTTCATTGCATACAGTCTGTCTTTCAGATGGTCTTTAATAAATGCAGTTGGGATATACTCAGGATCATGGTTCTCGTGTACTTGTTCTAATTTTCTTCAGCTTCAACTTGCATATAAGCAATTATCTGACCTTGTTCTGACTGATTATAAATTAAGATATGTCAACAATGGATGCAGCACTTATCTATGCCAAAACTTTGGAAGACCTGGCCAACTGACTAGAAGAGAGATCTATGTACATGCCCATTCCACAGAATGTGGACTATCTAGCAACATCTTTAATAACACATTCAAGTAAAATTTGTTGAAGGTAATTAAAAAACAGCTATAGTAGTACATCGACAAGGAACTGCCAGAAGTTCAAGCCAGATTGAGAAGATGACATGGAATGAAGGTTATCACTGCTGATGTCAGGTGGATCTTGGCTGAAAGCAGAGAGTACCACAAAGATGCTTGTTATCGTTGTTGCTAGGTACTGCCGAGTCGGGTCCAACTCATAGTGACCCTGTGTGTAACAGAACAGAACGCTCTACCCAGTTCTGACCATCCTCACGTTCATTGCTATGTTTTAGCGTGTTTTTTGCAGCCATTGTGTCCTTCCATCTCTTTGAGGGTCTTTCTCTTTTTTGCTGACCTCTACTTTACCAAGCATGATGTCCTTCTCCAGGAACTGGTCCCTCCTGAGAATATGTCCCAAGTGTATGAGGTGAAGTTTGCCATCCTCTCTTTTAAGGAGCATTCTGGCTACATTTCCTTCAAGACAGATTTGTTCTGTCTCCTGGCAGTCCATGGTCTATTCAGGACTCTTCACCAGCCCCATGACTGAAAGGCATCAGTTAGTCTTTGGTCTTTCTTCATTGTCCAGTTTCTGCATGATATGAAGCAAGTGAAGACACCATGGCTTGGGCAGTACAGTGCAGTGAATTGCTTCATATGGCCCCTCTAGCCATCATCCTCCATTTTGTGATGGATTGTAAATCCTAATCTCTATGCCTGTTTAGGGTGGGATGTATCTTGAGTCCCTCCTGGCTGGATAGTGTGACTCAAGTCACCATACTGAGTTTCCTTGAGGGTATGTATGTGAATGTTCTGGGAAAGTTCTCTCTCTTGCTCCTGTCCTGCATTTGGTTCTTCATCATCTCATTTCTGGACTTGAGATAGCAGCCAGTTATCAAACCCGCCAGTTTGGGTTCACCAGTCTCTGCAACCTGGTGACAGGTTCTCTCCCTTCACGTCTGTGAGCGGAGAGAATCCTGCAGACCTACCCACACACTTGGGACTTGCCAGCCTCCCACCCTCCACCACCACATGAGCAGTTTCCTTGGCACTGTGTGAGTTCTGTGAGACATTACAGTGAAATACGGAACCCTAAGTAGGAGCTCTGGTAGCATAGTGGCTAAGGCACTTGACTGCTAACCAGAAGGCTGGCGGTTCAAACCCACCAGCCACTCCTTGGAAGGAAGGTTGGGCAATCTACTTCCATAGTGATACTGCCTTGGAAACCCAAGGAGGGGTCGTTATGAGTTGGGTCCGACTCGACGGTACATAACAACAACAAAGACAGGAGGGAGGGTACTGAGGGGAGGAGGAGGAGTTGATGGCAGAGATGATGGAGGGACACAGCAGTTTGGAAACGTTGGGGCATCTTTAACCTCTGCCTCGTAGGGACCAGCCTTGCGCTGATCCTTCTAAAAGAAATTATTCAGGCAGCCAGGCGCACCTTGGTCCTCACAGTGCCGTCTTTCCTTTGGAACATTTTGAAGAGGTCATTTGCAGCAGATTTGCTGATAGCGACGCTTTGTTTGGTTTCTTGACTGCTGCTTCCATGGGTGTTGATTGCAGATCCAAAGAAAATTAAATCCTTCACAACTTCAGTCTTTATTCTGTTTGGTATGACGTTGCTTATTGGTCCAGTTGTGAGGATTTTGTTTATGTTCAATTGTATTCAATTCTGAAGACTGCAGTCTTTGATCTTCATCTGTAAGTGCTTCAAGTCCTCTTTGTTTTCGGCAGGCAGAGCTGTGTCATCTGCATCTTGCAGGTTGTTAATGAGTCTTCCTCCAATCCCGATGCCGCATTGTTTCTCGTTTAGTCCAGCTTCTAAGATGATTTGTTGGCATACAGATTGAATAAGTACAGTGAAAGGACACAGCCCTGACACACAACTTCCCGGATTTCAAACCAAACAGTATCCCTTTGTTCTGTTTGAACCGCCTCTTGCTCTGTGTAGAGCCAGACTGCTCCTTAGAGGGAGAAAAAGAAAGAGACTTCCTCTCAAGTGCTTTGGACATGTGTGTCAAGTTAGTAGTCCCTGGAGAAGGACGTCACACTTGGTAAAGTAGAGTCAGCGAAAAAGGGAAGACTCAAGAGATGGAGACACAGTGGCTGCAGCAGCGGGCTCAGCGGCCTCAGCAGTCATTGTGAGGGTGGTGCCGGACTGCGCAGCGCTTCTTCCTGTACCGTGCGGTCGCTGTGAGTCGACAGGACAACTTGATGGCGCCTGAGAACACCAGATACGAAAGACTTTCTTGTGTCCTTTTCTAAAACTTTTGTAGCATTGCACTTTACATTTAAATCCACTGTCTGTTTTGAGTTAGCTTTTGGGCAATGGGTAAGACTTCGTTCAAGATTTTTGCTTTTTATTTTTTGCCTGTGAATGTCTTAACTGCTGCTCATTTGTTGAAAAGGCTTTGTATCTATCCTCTGTTGAATTTCTTTTTCAGTTTTGTCAAATGTTAGTTGGATATTTGCATGTGTCTCTTTCTGGGTTCTCTGTTCTGTTCTGTTGATCAATGTGTCTGTCTGCCAATAGCACACAGTTATTGGTTACTGCTGCTTTATTGTACGTTTTTGAGTCAGGTAGACTTATTCCTTCTACCTTATTCTTCTTTTTGAAAATGTGACAATTTAGATTAAATGGACATATTCTTCAAAGGCAGGTGCCAGGTGGTCATAGCTAGGGCTCTTTTGATGCCTGCAGGGTCTGTGGTGGTATCCTCTCTTTCATTCCTGATGTTAGTAATTTGTGTCTTTTCTCTTTCTTTGTCAGTCTTGCTAGAAGTTTGTCAGTCTTATTGATCTTTATAAGAATTGGCTTAGTTTCATAGATTTCTCTCCATTTTTCATTTTATTGATTTCTACTAGTTTTACCAGGGGCTCTGGTAGCATAGTGCCTAAGGCACTTGACTGCTCACCAGAAGGCTCGCGGTTCAAACCCACCAGCCACTCCTCGGAAGGAAGGTTGGGCAATCCTACTTCTGTAGTGATACTGCCTTGGAAACCCAAGGAGGGGTCACTATGAGTCCGGGCCAACTCGAAGGCAAACAACAACAACAACTAGTTTTTCCTTCTTTCTCTTGTGTTGGGTTTATTTTGTTTTCCTTTTTCATATTCTTGAGGTGGAATCCTAGATTATTGGTTTGAGACTCTTCTTGTTGTCTCGTGTATACACGTAGTTCTAAGTTTCCTTCTCACACTGCTCTCTCTGTATAAATCCTGATATGTGGTATTTTCCTTTTTATTCAGTTCAGTGAAACACACACACACATACAGTATACAGCTCTCTCTCTGTCTGTATGTATATAGTTCTACAGGTTCTTGAAGAGCTCAGTTCATCCTCCCTCCCCCCCACTCCCAGTCTGATTTTTTCTGTTGTTCGGAAGGGTAATTTTTATTGTTTTCTCTTCTAGTTGTTTATTTCCTTTCTGCCTTCTGTCCTGCACTTGAGCCCATCTACTGAAGTTTGAAGAGTCCCTTAGGTTTTTCAGTTCCTAAATCTCTACCTGGTTCCTCTTTACATCATCTATTTCTTTGCCGAGAATTTATATATTTTTATATATATATATATATATATATATATATATATATATATATTTGTTTATTTATATATTTTTTCTCTCTTTTGCTTAAGCATGTTCATAATTGCTCAAAGCATTTTTATGATTGCTGTTTTAAAATGTTTGTCAAATAATTCTGACAAGTTAGGGTTGGCTTTTATTGTCTTTTTCATTCGTTTTGAGATCTTGTTTCTTTGGGTGATGAGTGACTTTGTTCATTGAAACATGGACATTTTGGGTGTTACGTTACAAGACTGTCTCATTTAAACCGTCAGCTTTAACTGACCACGTTTGACGCTGCTTTGGCGAGGCATTGGGGTGGCACTGCCTTGTTACTGCCAGATGGGGTTAGAAGGCCTGGCTTCCCACTCAGTCTCCTTTGATACCCAGTCTTCTTACTACTCTGGGCTCCTCAGTAGGCTTTACTGATCCCTCCCTGGCTGGGAGGGATAGGAGTGCCTTGATCCTGATCCCCAAGTGACCTCCACAGACATCACGTGGGAAGGAAATGGCCCGTTTTTCCTGAATATCTGGAATGCCAGATTGGGCTGAAAGTCCAGACTCCCCAGTGGACCACTTGCTGTGGGGGGTGGACTAGTCCCTGCCCTGTGGGGATGAAGGTATTGGCTTCCTACTCTGCCTTTTTCACATTTCCTGGGTGAGGGTGTTGGGGCACTGGGTCCAGCCTGGTGAGGATGGATATCTTGGCTTCCAATTTGGCCTTTGCTGGCATCAGTGTATTTGAGGTCATGGTGTTTTTTTTTTGGGGGGGGGGAGCATGGATTAGTACTGTCTAAAGGTTTCAGTCTTGTTAGGCAGCCCCTTTTCTTGTCCTTTGGCAGTAGAGAGAAGGATTTTGTTGACACCTTTTTCTTTTTTCTTTTTGGTCTGTCCCTGTTGATGGGAGCTCTGGTAGCACAGTGCCTAAGGCATATGATTGCTAATCAGAAGGTAGGTGGTTCCAACCTTCTAGCCACTCCATAGTAGCAAGACTGGGCAATCTACTTCCATAAAGATTTACCACCTCGGAAACCCAGTGGGAATCTCTGTGAGTCGGAATCAACTCTTGATGGCATTGAGTTTGGTTTTTGGTTTTGGTCCCTGTTGGGGTTTCTGGTTGCCTCTTTGGTGAGGTCCAAGTCTGGGCTATATGGCACAAAAAGAAAATTTTTGTGCCAGGGAATGCGTAACCGCGTTGTTCTTTAGGTCCTGAGGGCCCTAGTTTGTCTGCCTTCTTTCTACCTTTTGGAGTTCTGTTTGTTTAATGTAGAAAATGCATAGAATTTTAAATTGTACTTAATGAGAAGAATAAGGAAAAGTTCCATATTTTTTGTGGACAATGGACATACATGTTTTTGGCCAACTGTGTGATGCCCCGCCCCCCGGCATTACTTTCGTTAGAGCGATATGGGTGGGCATGTTATTTATGTGGGTGTTATTTTTTAAAAAATATGGTGTGTGTGTTCTTATTTTTTAAAAAAAACTTTAATTGAATAGAGTATCTGTCAAAGATATACATACATATAAATTAACTTGTAAATATAAATGCTCCAAGAGAAATGAATAGTACACGCATTGTCTTCTAAGTTACTTTTCTGTGTTAAATGTTATCCTTTATGGAAGTAGATTACCTCGTCTTCCTTCCACAGAGCACCTGGTGGGTTTGAACCACTGACCTTCTGGTTAGCATCAAAATGCTTCACCCACCACTCCACTAGAGCTCCTTAATGTTTTTATTGTTGTTGTTGTTATGTGCGGTCAAGTCGCCCCGACTCATAGTGACCCCTCCTTGGGTTTCCGAGGCAGTATCACTACGGAAGTAGGATTGCCCAATCTTCCTTCCGAGGAGTGGCTGGTGGGTTTGAACTGCCAGCCATCTGGTTAGCAGGCAAGTGTCTTAGCCACTATGCTACCAGAGCTCCCAATGTTTTTATTAGGGATTAAAAATCTAAGACTCACAGGGCTCTAGAAATTGTTAAGAAATTGATATTTATGTTGTTATGTCATTTAAATAGTCCCTTCATGGTAGCTTTTCTGATATCCCCTCCTTTCAAGTTATTATTGTTACTATTTTATTGATGGCAAAATTTAAAAATCTTATCCCAAACTAGACTTTTGAGTAATTTTCCTTAACATAGCCAGATTTTCTGGCCATTAAGAAAGTGTAATGATCAATCTGCAGCATATATAGTTCCAACTGGGTGTCTCCGTTATGATTTATCCCCAGTGCTGGTCTGTTCGGACTCATTGGCTTTGGTAACTATTATTTGGCACATGGTGGTTGATTGTGTCAGCAGTTGTCATTTGTTTTTCTCATATGCTATTATCCATGCCATGGCTACCTTTTTTAAGTTAAAGAACTAGAAAACTGTAAAGTTACTACAGGTCCACAGTCCTCCGAAACTCTTGGGGGCAGATATGGATCGTCATTTGGAATCTTCGACATTTTAGAAAGCATGTGCTGTATAGAATCTGTATTAGGGAAGACCTCTAGTTAAAGTGTGGGCCAGCACGTTGTAGTCATACTCTTTCCTATATTTGCAGCTAAATGTTTTTGAGTATTCACATCATAATAGCTTCTATCTACATCACTTCAGATCATATTTTTCACCAAATGAAGCCCCTTATCAACATCTCTAGGAGCCCTGGTAGCACAGTGGTTAAGCTCTTGGATATGAACCTAAAGGTTGGCGGTTCAACCCCGTCAGCTTCTTTGTGGAAGAGCAACGTGGCAGTCTGCTCCTGTAAAGATTTACAGCCTTGGAAACCCTTTTGGAGCAGTTCTACTCTGCCCCATTGGGTCGCTATGAGTTGGGATTGATTTGTTGGCAATGGGTTTGGTGTTTTTGCAGTATCATCGCCATCAAGAAAAAAGGCAAAAAAAAAAAAAAAAAAAAGACCAGCAAGAAAGAAAATTTTCAGGTTTTCAAGCTTTTTGGACTTTGGAATTACAGATGAGGGATTTTGGACCTGTGTAGGTTCAGCCAGCAAACTCATCAGAGTAAAGAGCTTTGGAGTTCACCCCGAACTCCCTCTGTTTAACGTAGATGTGGTGATAAACACCTGGATTTGCCCACTGTGATTGTTTCCAATATGAAAACAAAAGCTGCTATTGATTTAATCCTGTTATATGGTGTTGATCTGAAAGATCACTAAATTCATATTAGGATTTTGGGTTTAATCCTGTAAGGATCAGACTAACTTTCATCTTCTTTATCCGAAATCCCTATTTAATCTTGTTAATTATGCCAGACCATTTCCCAAGGACCAGATTGTATATTCATGTAGTTGTTTTTCGAAAATAATCTGTGTCTCTCTGGTTCTGTCTCTGTCTCTTTCTTCTAAAGGGATCAGTTTTCTCACAGAGAAGCCTAGAAGCACCTGTGCTTGCCCAGAGCAGCATTGGTATTGCAAGGATGACGCCAATTGCTTATTCTTACTCCTTAGATTAAAGTCGGTTTTAGCAAGGCTTCCTGAGAAGGACTCCATTCTTCCTCTTGGATTTCATGAGATGGCCTATGACACTGTTCTGAAGGTTGGGTGATCTTTGTGTTTAGAAGCTCTTAGTTATTATTGATATTAATTGAGTTACTTGTAACTGAGATACCAGGTTCCTACAGTGGAACAGAAAATCAGTTGTTAACTTTTGACCTGCACAGTGAAGTTGTGCTCTGTGCCTTAGAGAACTCACAGGGGTGGGGACTTTGCCTCTACTTTGTACAATAGAATTGATTTGGACCTTGTGCTCTGTTCCTTCTTCTTCTTTTTTTAAAGCATAATTGTCAATGACTGTCCTTTCAAAGCGATCAAAGTCATAGATCTTGACGAACCATAAATTACTATTACTATTATTATTTCTATTTTCAGGAGTGGGAATTTTTGTAATTGGATAAAAAGTTTTACTGATTGATTCAGGAATCAATGAATTGTACCAACTGTAGTTTACTCTGTCTTAAGACCCCAAGTAATTACTATTCTTTCTCTAGTTTTACAGGGTGGTGGTTGCTCTTGTTTTTAACTAGCCTGCAACATTGTTCAGTTTTGACTTGGCGTTTTGACCTGGCCTAGCCTTCTGAGTTTATTTCACTTATGAATTAATTATTCAAGGATTCCTAGATATAAGCAGTATACCACACAATTAGATTGTGAGTTAAAATAAAATTAGTCTTCGGAAGTACTGATATTTTGTGTTCAGTTATTCTTTATATTTTTAAATGTAGTGGGTGGAGGGTCTTCTTATGCATGTTTTTTTATGGATGTTTACTTTGTATGTTTGTTATTTAAAAGAAAATTAAGGGCACAACTTTGCACAAAGGGAGGCGAGTCTCCTTCGTTTTTGAAAAGCCTGTACTGCTGACTGGTTGAGAAGGGTTGTTGCCAGGACCCAGTTATATAATGGGGGAAGGTCCAGGTTCAGGAGCTCTCTTTGGGAGACAGGGTGATTGTGGTTCTGTGCTTTGCCAGAAGCGAGCAGGGCAGCATTCCTTTCTGATCCGCTTGTGGGGAAGCTGCATATCAGGGCTGCACGGAACAGTCAGTGAAGCAGCTACTTTATCATAAAGGGAATTTTAATTAAAAAATGTTCTTGCATCATGAGCAGAGTTAGCGACAGCCAGCCAGCACTGGGCATTTATCTCCTTCAAACCACATTACCAGTAATTGCTGTATTAAATCAAAGTCAGAGGAGATTACAGGTCTGAGTTGAGCAAGGGGCTGATGCCAGCCCTGGAATTCTCACACTGCTGTATTGCTGCTCTCCGAGCCCTGGCCCTGTCCCCAGCAGGAACGAGTCAGGGGAAGCCGTAGATGATGCCTGACCGTTCATCAATGAGCACATCCAAGGTGAGAAATCGTATCTCATCGTCTTTCGGTTCCATTACATAAAAAGAGAGAACATGTTCCCTATTTTGCACTTGAAGAAATTTCTGTCGGTATAAAAAT
>NW_006922008.1:699334-745955 GCF_000298275.1 Orycteropus afer afer
ATTACACAGCTCTTCTGATACTTCTCTCTGTTGTTGAGGCTACTTATTCCTCAGATATAGATTTGACATTAATTCTGATAATTCTGAACTTCATGTCTTTCTTAAATTATTGGAGATGGTGACAACAAGGATGATAGAGCAGCTGGAACTTCATATGAACTCTATACCAGGCTGCTTCGTGATTAGTTAATCATCTCAGCACTGTGATGTAGAAGTTAATATTGTCTTCTTTCTCCAGATGAGGAAGCTGAGGCACAGAGATGGAAAGAACTTTTTCAAGGTTACACAGCTCAGGAGTTTGGAGCTAAGATTGTAATGCAAGTGGTCTGGCTTCAGAGCCCTAGACCTAAGTTGTTTTTTTGTTTTTTTAACTTTTTATTGTGATTTGGGTGGAATTTTATGAGAGCCCTTATGAGACTCTTAACCACATGTTTATGTACACCAACAAGGGACCCTGCAAGGTATTATGGAAAAAGGACCGTATTGTCCCTGCCCTCCTGGTGACAGAGCAAGTGTAAGACAAGTTAAAAACGAGTTTGTGCAAGTGCCAGCGAGGTGCATAGCAGCTAGCAGGATCTAACCTGAACTGCTCGGAAGTAACTTTCAGAAGACTGTGTCTTTTTACTTCCATTTAGATCTCATACCTAGTTTATCACCATACATGTAATCTTTTTCTTAAGATTTTCTCTGTAGTGTTTTAGGGCAGAAAGAACAAAACCTCCACAAACTCACATTAGTAAGTGGGACAGAAATTCATGATTTTACATTTTTAACAGCTCTGTTGAGATATAACTGATAACTTCATATATATAATGGTCGTAATTTTATAAGCTCTGACATACACATACACCCCCTGGAGAGCATCACTGCAGCCAAGATAATATTCTAATTTCTGTGCCCATTTCTAATCCTTCCCAATGTCTTCCACCCCTACACATCTCCAGGCAACCTCTAACCTGCTTTCTGTCACAATTGATCTGTCTGCATTTTCTACTATTTTTTAAAATATTTTTTAAAATGGTAAGTACTCTTTTTTGCCTGGCTTCTTTCATTCAGCATAATTATTTCAAGATACATCTATGTTATTGTGTATACTGATAGTTCATTCATTTTTATTGCTAAGTAGTATTGCATTGTGGATATACCACAATTCATTCATCATCTGTCTATGGCTGGTCATTTGAGTTTTAGGCTATGACAAAGCTTCTGTGAATATTCACATACAAGTCTTTATGTGAATATGTTTTCATTTCTCTTGGATAAATACTTGGAGGAATGCCTGGATATATGGTAGGTGTTTTTAACTTTTAAAGAATCTCTAAACTGTTTCCACGGTGACTGTACTATTTTATGTTTCCACCCGCAGTATGGGAGGTGTTCAGTGCTTCTGTAGCCTTGTCAACACTCAGTATTGTTGTTGTTGGGTGGTGTTGAACCCATTGTTGTGGCCACTGACTCAGTCCATCTCATTGAGGGCTGTCTTTTTTGCTGACCCTCTGCTTTACCAAACATGACACTCTGCTCCAACCGTTAGTCCCTCCTGATACCATGTCTAAAATAAGTGAGACATAGTCTCACCATACTTGCTTCTAAGGAGCATTCTGGCTGTACTTTTTCCAAGACAGATCTGTTTGTTCTTCTGGAGCCCATGGTATATTCAGTACTCTTCACCAGCACCATAATTCAAAGGCATCAGTTCTTCTTTGGTCTTCTTTATTCGTTGTCCAGCTTTCGCAGGCATGTGAGGTGACTGAGAAGATCATGGTTTGGGACAGGTGCACCTCAGTCCTCATGGTGACACCTTTGCTTTGTTAGCCTCTTTAATGTTAGCCATTCTGATAGGTAGGTAGTAGTATCATTATGGTTTTAATGTTAATTCCCCTAATGAGTAATAATGTTGAGCATCTTTTCATGTGGTTATTTACCATCCCTATGTCTTTTTTGTTTGTTTGTTTTTGAGCTCTGGTGGCGCAGCATGTAAGGCATTTGACTGCTAACCAGAAGGTCAGTGGTTCAAACCTGCCAACTGCTCTGTGGGAGGAAGATGAGGCAATCTACTTCCGTAAAGATTTATAGCTTTGGAAACCCAGTGGGGGTTGCTGTGAGTTAGAATTGATTTGATGGCATTGGTTTGGTTTTTGTTTTATATCTTATTTGGTGAAATGTTTGTTCACATTGTTCGTCCATGTTTTAAAAATGGTGTTGTTAGTCTCCTTATTGTTGAGTTTGAGGATTCTTCATTCTGAATATAAGTCCTTTATCAGACATATGCATCAACAAATGTTTTTTCTTGGTTGTAGTTTGTCTTTTTATTCTCCTCACTGTCTTTGAAGAACAGAAGTTTTTAATTTCATGATGTCCGATTTATTAATTTGAGCTTTTCTAGATTGTGCTTTTCCTGTCAAAACTTAGAAATTTTTGCCCAATGCAAGGTTAAAGATTTTCTCTAGAGATTTTAGAGTTTTATGCTTTACGTTTTTGGATCTACGGTCCTTTGAGTTAAATTCTGTATGTGGTACAAGGTATGGATATAGCGTCATTCTTTTGCATGTGGATACCCAGTTGGTCTGGTACTATTTGTTGAAAAGACTATTCTTTCTTCACTGAATTGCCTCTGCACTTTTACTTGAAAATCAGTTGTCCATATATATATATTTGGATCGATTTGTTGATTTTCTGTCTCTCACTCACTGCTGTTGAGTTCGACCCGACTCATAGCGACGCCTCCTTGGGTTTCCAAGGCAGCATCACTACGAAGTAGATTGCCCAACCTTCCTTCTGAGGGGTGGCTGGTGGATTTGAACCACCAGCCTTCTGGTTAGCAGTCAAATGCATAGGCACTATGCCATTGATGTATTTGTCTACCTTGATACTAATACCACCTGTGTAGGGATGGGTGAGTCTTACAGGGATGTGGGTATTATGGGATCTATGGACTTCGGCAAAGTGATAAGGAGGTATCACAAACCTCAACTATTACATTTCAGTACATTCCTGGAGAACAGATATTCATCATCTTTAAAAATCCTTCATCTGAATAGTAAAATGAAGTACAGAGAATATATTGTGTTCATGGGTTGAAAAAGTATTTTAAAGATGTCAGTTCTCCTAAAAATGATCTATAGATTTCAAGCAATCCCAATACAAACCCAAGCGTAATTTTTGAAATTGCTAAGCTGATTCTAAAATTCATATGGAAATACCAAGGACCTAGAATAGCCAAAGCAGCTGTGGAAAAGAATAACCAAGTTAGCGTAGTAACACTGCCTGATTTTAAGGTACAGTAATCAAGACAGCGTGGTCTTAGTGTGAACACTGAGATATATTATCTTAATATGTCGAGTGAGAGATATCAGATTTTACTGCGTAACAATCCTCTTCAAAATTTATGGCTTAAACCAGTTGATCATTTCCTTGCTCACAATTCTGTAAGTCAAGAATTTGGGTGGGTTTTCTAGTCTGGGCTGAGCTGGCTGCACCTATGTGGCATAGGATGACCTCATTCTCATGCATGTGGTGGCTCAGCTGGGATAGGTCATCTCTGTTCCACCTGGTCTCTCATCCTTCGGGCTTCTTTATGGGGCTGTCTCAGAATTTCAGAGAGCAGCAACAGAGCCAAGCCCCAGTGAAAACGCACCTGTCAAGACTCTGTGTGTATCACATTCACTAATATCCCAGTGACCAATGCATGTCTCAAGGCCAAGCCCAGATTAAAAGAGTAGAGGAAAATATTTTACCTCATGATGGAGGAGCTCAGAAATGCTGTGACTGTTCAGCAGTCTACCACAGAAATACTACAAATTAGTTGAAATAAAAGTTTTTGTGAAGGGGAAAAAGACACAATTATGTAAGATAATGCATATGAAATCGTTTGTAGACTTATTCTTTTAAAACATTAGAATATTTACAATTATTTTCTGCTTTAAAAGTTATATCTTTACCCTTACCCTTTCTATATAATCTGTCTTTCTGGATTTATAGTGTCTGTTGTCCTATTCTTTATGAATACAGTTTACTTCTTAGTGCAGGTAGTCTCAAATTTACAGTGGAGTCAGTTCTGACATTCTGTCAAATACCTTTCTCTGTTGTTTTTTTAAATACCTCTTTATTTTTTTAAGTGTTCATTGTTATTGCCTTTTATTACCAGTATCTTTATAAATCCAATCTTTATTTTATCTTTAGGGGCTGGATACATTACATATAAAGTTACAGATATATTTTAATACATATACACATACATAAAAAATACACAAATCTTAAAAATATACTCCGATGATGAAGAATTGGACAACGTTGCCATTTTGTCAATTTCAGTACTAACTTCCTTTGTGGAAGGTTCTGGATCATCTGGTTTATTCCTGGGAATGAAGATGGTGTTTCTAGTCAGAAAATCAGCAAGCGTTGTCTTCATGGTCCTTTTCTTTCTCCTTCCTGTATTTCGCAGTATCATCTCACTGCTTCCTGGATGCCTATTGACATTAACAAGCGATCAGCATTTGAGTCCATGTTTTCAAGCTCCTGAAGCCCCTGATTTAGTTTAGAAAAGCAAATCTATACAGCAGTGTTTTATACAGTCAGTCATAAAATCAAACATCTGTGAGTGAACATCTGAGTGATAACATCAGCAAATTACTCACTGCAAATTGTATATAGTGCATATTACTGACGATAAGATGTACAAAACGAAACCACAGATGGGCGTAAGTGCAGTTCCCTGCAACTCAGATATATCTGGAGTTGGTGATGACCTATAGGACTGGTTTAGAATGAGAGAGTAATGAAAGACTTGCCTAACAAAAGTGGTAATCCTTGCCTCACGGTTTGCATGCCATGTCCCTAACTGCAGAGTAGAATAAATGCGTGAGAGCCATACCATGGCATACCCTTTTGTTATCTATAATTCCTTTTGTATCATGTGTCGTGCAGAGGAGTGTTTCTGTACTTACCTGTGACTTGCTGTTCTCTGGTAGGTATAATTTAAACTGTCCCATTGGTGTAGAAAATTTGACAATTCTCACAGTACTTTAGAACCAGTAGAGTTCTCATGTGAATTTTTGAATAGCCTTTTGGGTTTGGTGGTACATTCCCCTGCCTACCTTTCTGTAAACACTCTAGGTATGACTTTGCTTATGCCATGCTTTTTCATGCATTTGGAATGCTGTTTCATTTTCTCAAAGCTGCCGTTCGACCACCCACCCCAGTCCAGCAGAAAAAACCCTTACTAATTCTTCACAATTCACTTCCAGCATTAGTTACTTGGGAAATACTGATTCCCTCGCTCTAGGACATTAGGTAGTGGAGGCAGTTACTGCAGCAGCAGTTACTGCTTTATTTTCTTCCAAGCCATGTTGTATAGATAGGGCATTTATCAAGTAGTATTTTGGTATTTTTCTTTTCTACATTATTTCCCCTATACTGCAAGCTCTTTGAAGGCTGCTTCTATTTCTGAGACCTCACAATGTTGGGGATATCTTGGTTGAGTGAATGAGTGTTCACTGGATGAATAAATAAGGGATCATCTGTGTATGGTGACTAATGCATTTGCCTGTGATTTGTAGTCAAGAAGCTCTCAAACCAAAAAACCAAACTCAGTGGTGTCGAGTCTGATCCAACTCATAGCAACCCTTCTTGGGTTTCCAAGGCATGTCACTATGGAAGTAGATTGCCCAATCTTCCTTCTGAGGAGTGGCTGGTGGGTTTGAACCGCCAGCCTTCTGGTTAGCAGTCAAATGCCTTAGGCACTATACCACCAGAGCTCCAGGTAGTTAAGATATTTGGCTGCTAACTTGAAAGTCATTGGTTCAAACCCACCACTCGCTCCATGGATGAAAGATAAGGCAGTCTGCTTCCATTAAAATTTACAGCCTTGGTAACCCAATTGGGCTTACTGTGAGTTGTATTCAACTTGATGGCGGTGAGTTCGAGTCATTGCAGAGATCCTCTTATTTTATATACTGATGGGTGTATACTGTACAAACAGTATTGGCTTATTCTTTGAGAGAAAAACAAAGATGCAAGGGCAGGCCCTACTCTTAAAGAAACCATCTAATAGATGAGGTCCACATGCATAAAAACAAATAGAAAGAACCATCCAGTAGATGAGGTCCACATGTATAAAAACAAATAGAAAGTGCTAAGTGCTGTAAGTCAGCCAGAGATAAAGTGCCATGTGTAAGTTCCCAGGAGGGGGAAATGAAGCCATCAGGAAGATGGAACGGATGGCATTTGCATGAAGGGGCCCCATTTTAAGAGTTGGATGTTTTGAGGTGGGTTGGGCAGTAGAATGATGAAAGACACAGAGGCAAGAAACTAAACACAATGAAAATCTACCTTGATAAAGGCAGAGTAAGTAGTTGGTTGTTTGGATAATTGTTTTTGTACTTTGTTATCAGAAGACAAAGAAGTATCCCACGATGCCTAGTTTTCATTCTGATTTCCTGTCAGAACTCATATTATTAAAACCACTCTCTGAAAACTTCTCCTGAGTATTTCTTTGCTAAATTCAGTCATCTTTACTAAATCCTGATTCTCCTCAGCCCTTCTCTATCACTCCTTGGCGTTATGCATACTCATCTCAGCTATCACTTTATGAAATACTTGCCCCAGTATAAGGGATTCGGGATAGAAGAAACGTAGCAGGCATCCTCTGGGCCCTGGCCGTTGTGACTGCGGCACCGCACTGTCCTGCTGGGTCTCTGCCCTTTGTGGCTGTTCCTGCTTTCTGGGAGTGGGTGCTCCTGAAGATTCTGTTTGTAGCCTCTTGCCTTCTGTAGTTCTCTCTTGCTTTTCCCTCCATCTTTCTTTTCTTTTTGGGATTCCACAGTCAATACTCAATAAGTGTTGTAGACTTAATCAGTGGGGGAAAGAAAGCTCAACCACATTCTGGCCTTAGCGGCTCCTCCTGTACTGCTCCTGGAACCTCATCTCCAACCCTGACCTCTCTTGTAGGCCTGCTGCCTACATCTCCGAGTGCCTGTTAGGCATCTTCAGCTGATCCCCTGCCAGAATGTCAAGCCAGTTCGTGCTCCTAATGTACCAGTTTCAGCAGTGTCATCTTTATTTGACCCAGCAGTCAGACTTAGAACCCCTTCTTTTATATTCCTTGTTTGACCAGTGGACGTTGTCTCTGTAATATACTTAACATTTCCTGTTTTCACTTTATTCCTGCTGCTAATACATGGTTTATGCACGAGGAGTCTATAGAACACTGTAAAGGAAAAGAAAAGCAAAAAAAACAGTTGCCGTCAAGTTGATTCCGACTCATGGCGACCCCGCGTGTGTGTCCTATTAGGTAGAACTGCGCTGCATAGGTTTGCAGTGGGCAACTCTTCAGAAATGGGTCACCAAGTCTCTCTCCTGAGGCACCTCTGGATAGACACAAAATGCCAGACTTGTGGCTAGCAGCCAAGCATATGAACGTTTTGCAGTAGTAGTCTCTAATTGGTCTCCCTTTCTGTCCTTCCTAACGGTAGCCACAAAAGTGATTTTCATAAAACATTTTTGTAGCCTTCTTTCCCTTTTGAAAATCCTTTAAAGGTGTGAAACATAGCTTGGTGTCGAAGGTCCTCCACGGTGATTCCAACCCACTTTCTGATCATCTGCCACTGTCCAGCCACAGTCAGACTTGTTGTCGTGATCCTTAAATGAACATTGCATATTCCTAACAACAACAACAACAACAACTCAAAAACAAACAACAGACTCACTGCCATCAAATTGATTCTGACTCATAGTGATGACCCCCACTGGGTTGCCAAGGCTGTGAATGTTTACAGAAGCAGGCTGCCTCCATGGAGCAGCTGGTGGGTTTGAGCCACCAACCTTTTAGTTAGCAGCCAAATGCCTTAACCACTACACCACCAGATCTCCGTTCCTGACAAGTACGTATGTATTCTGCCTACCTATAAGGTTGGGCAATCCTACTTCCGTAGTGATACTGCCTCGGAAACCCAAGGAGGGGTCGCTATGAGTCGGGGCCGACTCGATGGCAAACAACAACAACATATATCATCCTCTCCCCCATTCCCTCCACTCATATCTGTCTAACTTCTTTATGAAGTTCTGAATTGCCCCAGGACACAACCATCTTGGGAAGTGTCTAAGAATATTGCTACTAAAAACAAATGGATGCCTTAGAGCAGTCTTTCTACGCATCCTACCTCGAGACCCGCACAGCTTCCCTGAACACTTTTGGCAGGATTATGACGTGGGCACAAGGGAAGGGAATGGAGTGAAGAAAACAGGGATGGGGGAGTAGTAGAGGAAGAGAGGAATCGCAAATATTTTCTGGTTAATTTGATAGACTAAACTGATCTCGTCTTGGATCCCAAGGGTTGTATAGGATATGGTCACCAGCCATGTCCTCTGGCATGGGAGAGATAAAGATAAGGTGATAGAGATAGTTGACTTTCTCCTTAGGAGAACTTTGATTGCTTAAATCTCAGGATAATTTCTGATACCTCATTCTTTAGATTGTTAGGTCCATTTTTCTCTACTGGCCGTAAGTGCTGACAGTTAAGCAGACATGTACTAGTTGTGATAAGTGTGACTTGTAGGTTGGAGGAATAAATTGGCACACCTTCTCTGCTGAAAAGATGGACAGAGATAGACATAAAAGACCATTTTCTGTATTCATGGTTCCAGTTGATCAGTACATAAGAACTTTCATGGTAAAAAGCACTCATCCTAATGCAGAGTGTACTATACTTTTTCAAAGGCACTCTGGTGGTGCAGTGCCTAAGGCATCTGACTGCTAACCAGAAGGTTGGTGGTTCAAACCCACCAGCCACTCCATGGAAGGAAGGCTGGGCAGTCTACTTCTGCAGAGATACTGCCTCGGAAACCCAAGGAGGGGTCTCTCTGAGTCGGATCTGATTCCACAGCAGTGAGTTTGTTTTTTAGTTTTATACTTTTTCAAATGTGTAAATTTTGATTGTCAGTAGGTAACTCTGAGTTTAACTTAGAAAATGAGTGTCTTTGTTTCTGGCAGCTCTGTGTGAATGTGATAGTATTTGAAATTTAAAGGAAATACCTAACCCGTTCTGAAGGAGGGGGGTCACTTAGTAGTGATTTCTGAACTAAAATGATTTTCATTCTGGTTTCTGTTTTATAAATCACTTTAATAATGGGGAAAAATGGCAACAACAATGTTGAGTTTCAGATCGCAGGCATGGAATCTCTCTGTTAATCACTAACACTGCTTTATTTTGGCAGAAAGACCATGTGTCAGGAAAGGAGCGAGGCCCTTCAACCCTAGCTGTTATAATTTGATCTTTTGTAGTATGCTTTGTCTTCATTGCCAAAGAATTGCCTTTCTTTGTATAAGTAATATTTTAGAATTTTATTTTGATTAAACTATTCATCTTTAAATTGTAACAAAGTAAACTTTTTGTTTCAGAGAATAGTTGGTAAAAAGGCAAAATGAAGTACAGGGAATTATAGCTTAAGTGTTAAGTTATTTTGCTATTTTTCTGATTATTAAGCCAGATCTGGGCACAGTTTAAGGAGCTCTGGTGGCGCAGTACCTAAGACATTTGACTGCTAACCAGAAGGTTGGCGGTTCAAACCCACCAGTCACTCTGCCAAAGGAAGACTGGGCAGTCTACTTCCGTGAAGATTTACCACCTTCGAAACCCAGAGGGGGTCACTATGAGTCAGAATCGACTCAATGGCAGTGAGTTTGGTTTTTGGTTTTGGAGCACAGTTTGGGCTGAATCTTGGAAGGCATGTGATTAAGAATGCTTGTGATTTATGTTTTCCAGTCTTCAGTGAGAGTTTACTGTTATGCCATCATGGGAGGTGAAGCAAATGTGTTCATTATCAATTAGAGATTCAGAGAAATAGTAATTTTTGAAGTAGTGGTACTGAAAGTAAAATCTGTTTTAGTTTACTTAAACATTTAGAAATATAAATTAAAAGAGCACTAAATGCTAACTTAAATGTATTTTAACAAAGTACAAGTTCATATCTGCTATAATAAATGAAACTGACCACCTCCCCATCCCACCCCCTACGCGTACTGGTTTTCTCTGATGCCTGTGTTGTTGGCTGCTGCTGAGTGCTGACACATGACAACCCCGTGAACAATAGGTTCAGACTCTTGTGACCCACGGGGTTTTCATGAGCTGATGTTTGGAAGTAGATCACCAGACCTTTCTTCCTACTCTCTTAATCTAGACACTCTGCTAAAAACTATCTATTTATGTTTTTATACATACATACACACATAACTATATGGCATGTTTGTGTGACATATCAACATATATTGATGTATATGTCAAAAATAAATTTTTAAATATAGCACACATACATATAACACATCTACCTAAACCATATATAAAGCTTACAATTACATATGTAGTTTACTTGTTGACATATTCATAGATATATAAATGTATACGCTCATATAATTTCACTTACGAATACAGAATTATAATCTACACATTATTTAACAACTTAATTTTTTTCTTCCCCACTTAGTGAGTCCTGTCTTTTCACCTGTGTATACATAACCTGTCCTCAAGAAGAGTTTCCATCTCCAGAATTTAACCAGGTGTTTGTGTTTGGAAGCACTTTCAGGTTTAAATGATCTCAGTTCTAGGATTGATATTTACAGTCTTGTCATCTTATGTATCAGCCCATCTGTGAATTTCATCTTCTGTGATTAATTCACCAGACATCGAAAGGGCTGGTTAACTCAGGACTTTTAAGTTTGTCAGCCCTCGTGCATTATCACTGTCTTTTATGGTTTATGAGCAGTATCATCATTTCCTAGTCTCCCTAGCAAGAGGAATCTTAGAAGATGTGCAAAAAAGGGCATGGAGCAGCATCCCTTCTGACCTCTTCTAACTTCATGACGGGGAGACAGAATCACCATCAGCAACATCTGCCCAAGGCTGATTCCTATGAGACTGAAATCAGACATGCCACCACCTTCCAACCTTTATACCAATCCTGATACCAACCGCCCCTCCCATGGTGTTCTCTCCTTCTCAGCTGCATTGGATATTTCCTATCAGTGGCCACACAGACAATACTTATGATTGTGGGGTTTATTAGGAAAGTAACAGCTTGCAATTCAGGTTCAGGAATGCTCAGGATACAATTCTTTGATCAGGACAGCCTCTCTTTGGCCCTTAGCCTCTTGGCCTGGCCCCTGCCCTGCTTGGGGACAAGTGTTACAAAGTTATTTTTTCTCTCCCAATAGGTACACCCCACTCTGGCAGCAAGCCTCCTGCCCAAAGGCACTCAGCTTTCTCTCTCCGTGGGCCAGCAAGCCCTCTACTTTGTTTCATGCCTTGGTTCTGCTCCTGCCACTCTTTGCTGTCTCTCTGTCTTTGTACTCCACCCTCAGTTTTTTTCTGCCTTGATGATGGTGATAGCCCCCTTTTCTACCTCTGGGAGGACTCCTTTTAAGCCTAGCAAGATGGCAAAACTGACCAGTCTTCATATTTGGGTCCACATACCTTATTTGCATAGTCCTCACACCCATGGGGTGCCAAGTACCTTATTTACATGATTAGCAAGCTATCCAATCCCTTTGGTGGGCCACAGACACCTTATGTTTGCATAGTCATCTGGTGGTTGTCACAAAGTCCATGGCTAGAAGAACCATACCAAGTCATTCACTGTTCCACCAGATACAACAGTGATTTAAGATGCTAGTTTATAAGGGTACGTGAGGCCAGCATTGTTGTGTTGCTGTATGTGAAATGAAATAGAGTGAAGGGGGAAGGACAGGGTATACAGTGAAGAAACTGGACCAGAGCATTATTTGATTGCTGCTGTTGTTAGGCACTGTCGAGTTGGCTCCAACTCCTAGTGACGCTGTGTGTAACAGAATGAAACACGGCGTGGTCCTGCACCGTCCTTACAATCCCTGCTGTGCTTGAGCCCCTCATTAGCCACCGTGTCAGTCCATCTCTTCGAGGGTCTTCCCCTTTCTTGATGACCCTCCACTTTAGCAAGCATGATACCTTTCTCCAGAGACTTGTTTCTTCTGATAACATGGCCAAAGTAGGTGAGATGAAGTCTGGCCATTCTCACTTCTAAGGAGCATTCCGGCTGCACTTCTTCCAGGACAGATTTGTTTGTTTTTCTGGTGGTCCATAGTATTTTCAGTATTCTTTGCCACAATTCAGAGGCATCAATTCTTCTTCAGTATTCCTTATTCATCATCTAGCTTTCACATACATATGAGGCTATTGAAAATACCATAGCTTAGGTTAGGTGTACCTTAGTCCTTGTTTTTAAAAAAAAAAATTTGTTGTGATTTGGATGAAAGTTTGCAGAGAAAATTCATTTTCCGTACACTTTTAGTCTTTAAAGTGACATCTTTGTTTCTTAACACTTTAAAGATGTCTTTTGCAGCAGATTTGCCCAGACGTTTGACTGCTGCTTCCATGGGTGTTGGTTGTGGGTCCAATTAAAATGAAATCCCTGGCGACTTCAATCTTGTATCCATTTATCATGATGTTGTTTATTGGTCCATTTGTGAGGATTTTTGTTTCCTTTATGTTGAGGTATAATCCATAGTGGAGGTTGTGTGTGGTCTTTGTTCTTCATCAGTAAGTGCTTCAAGTTTTCTTCACTGTCAGCAAGCAAGGACATGTCACTTGCATATCACAATGTCACCTGCATATCACAATGTCACCTGCATATCACAGGTAGTTAATCTTCTTCCAAACCTGATGCTGCATTCTTCTTTATTATTTGATTAGCAGGAGAAATTTCAGTGCAAGATTTTATTACAGAAACAGCCCTTTTTTTTATTTCTTAATTACCATTTTAATAGCTATATAGAGGACAGGTAAATGTATGTTTCCAGCTCTGCAGGTGTGAGGAATCAGATCTCACAGTTATGAGGCTCGGATCATCTCTTAAAAATTGACAGAATGGGATCTCAGAGTTTTAATTGGTTGTATAAAGGTGTTCATTAAGAGCAGCTTTTAAAAACATGCTATTCCATGTGTGAGAAGTTGTTCACAGTGTTTACTTTGTGTGTAGTTTACCTTTACTTAGGTTTACATAGGTTTTACCTTTGTGCTTCTGTCTGCATCTCCCATAAACTGTAAAGCCCTGACAACAGAACTGTGTTTGGTCTTCTGTTCATTGCCCCAGGCCATAGCCCAGTACCTTGTATGTAATAGATGCTCAGTAAGTGTTATTTTTAAGTGTATGGGATATATTACTTTCGCTCATGTGCAATGCTGTGCGTGTAGCCGTTACCTGCACTGTGATGATTATCTGGTACATTAGTGGTGGGCTTCCTAGTCACTTAAAAATTGATCAAAGGCAAATATTTAATGTTTAGATGGACTGAGGACATGTTTGACTCTTGTAAAAGAGGTTCTTTCAGACAATCCTAAAATGAGCGCAGTGACCATAAAAGGAGAAAAATTGGACTTGCAGGGAGTAGTGGGCACAGTGATGCATAAACTCTCACAAATGCCCACACAGTTGCATTGAATCCTGACCCTTTCCTCTTACTAAGACATATTAGGACATACTGGCTGTATAGGATTAGGTGGGCATAGCTCCTGAAACTCCTTTGGAATCATTTATTGTTGTGAACTCTTGAATACCAGCCCCAAGTAAGGGATGTGTGTCTCTTCTTGCAAGTTGATTTTCATTACATGCACAATCTATGTCCTGTTTTCTGAGAATTAGGTAGCATCCTCTGGTTAGAGATGGACCGTTGAGGTTCTAAAAGCCACCCCTTTCACTTGCTATGCTTTGTCAGACTGACTTAGCACCTGCCCATGTTTGTTACTGCTTTTCATATCTGTTATCGAAATAAGTGTGCACATGTGTGTCTGTATATAATGGTAGGGTGTGTATATCAGCTTCCTAAAAGGAGAAAAGCAACTGGCTTTTCTGAAAAGACCTTTCCACCCCCACCTTTTTGCAGGCAGCCGGAGTTAATCCTTCCAAGTTTGATTGGAACAGCTGAGAGAGCGCACCCTGCATATCTGAAGGCCTCCGGTGGACTTATGTTGCCTCAGAGTTGGGGCCTCCTTCCTCTTTTCTCGTGCTGATCCTTCCAGCTGTCCTAGGCTCTGGTAGAGCACAGTGAGAGGTGTTAAATGATACAAAAACATACAGTGTCATGAAAGGGATCCCTTTACTGCATGTATCAGTGTGACTTCTTTTCTCCCATTCCTTTCCATGGCAGAAGGGGTTTATACTGTTAATCCAAACACCTGTCTCTGCCGGAGACAGCGAGGAGGGTAAGCGTGTGTATGTGTGCATGTGTGCGCGCGCACTCACACCCAAAAAGGAATAGGGAAATAATGCCAGTCCCATCTGCTTTTCCACGTCCTGGATTGGGAGCGTTCCCTCTGACGCACTTAAAACCTGGAACATATATATCTTGTGGGCCCCTAGGTCTGTATGCTTCCTGCAGCTCTGTGTGTGCTACCTTAAGAGGCCTGCGTTCCTTTCCCTGGCTGTCATTCTCTGCTTCTTGAGTTGCTGGTGGAGTAGTTGTCAATTTAAAACAGCAGTAAAGAGCGAACTTAGTGTACTTGTCAGTCCATAGGTAGCTGGATTGGAACCATTTGCTTTTCCCTGAACATCTCTTTGGGTAGGGCTGAATCCTGTTGGGGTGGAGGCCTGGCCTGAACTAAGCTCTGCCTTCATCAGCTGGGCCACCAGACCAAGCTGCCAGCTGCGGGGACTGCAAGTCTGAGCCAAGGAGTCCTTTTCTCTCTTTCTTCTTCTTCTTCTTCTTTTTCTTGTGTGTGTGCCATCTAGTTCCTTTGGGCAGGACAGCCAGGTCAAGCAAGGCAGAAACTTGACACTTTTTGTACCTGTCTTTATCTGAAGATTTTTTTCCCCTTTGCTATGTATGGTGTATATTGTATGGATTATCAATATCCAGTTGTCCAGGTAAGCTAAACATTTTAGCTTTTCTAGATACTGGTAGATTGAAGTGAAGGTCTTATGGTGGAACAAAATGCTTGCAAACTTTCTGTCTGTTAACCTTGTTCTACCATTCAGGGCATAGATTACCCAAGGGTTCTCCTCCCCTCTCCTCTCATTAGCTGTAGTGGGGGTTTTGAGTTTTGCAGTAATAAGGGCCAGGCATGGGTTGTTCGTTGGCTTTCAGCCCTGGAAGTTCTGAAATAGCAGATTCCTGTGCATGTGCACACGTGTGTGTGTGTGTGAGAGAGAGAGAGAGAGAGAACAAAGTGGGGCTGGACAATGTAAATGTAATTTTACAAAAGCACCATATTATAATAAACCTAAGCTTCGTTTTGGGTAAGTGAGAGGAATAGGTGTTGGTTTCCAATTGCTGCCACTGTGTTTTCAATAAGGTAATACACAGTAGATAGCACTCTCTCCGTACCGAACGTTTTACACTGTTTTGTAACGGATTAGTGCACCATCATTATGAAGTTATAATGTAGAATCAGAAAATGTTAGGCCGTTATCAAGCTTATTCCTGAGTATTTATTTGCACTGCGATTAGTAGCAGGGTAGTGAGTCTTGGATCCTGGCTCAGCTGTCGTGTGAGCTGTCTCTGTCTTCAGGCCTAAAGAGCTTCATTTCTCTTGACATCAGTCTCCTTGTGTATAAAATGAAAGGGGCAGACCAGATGATCTCTCACATGTTGTGATATTTTGAAGTATTAATTGTGCTGAAAATCTAGAATAGTTTTTAAAAAATGATTACTGTGGTTGCTTCTGGATTGTAGATGCTCTCTTGGCTTCTCTGTTTTTTTCATAGCTATTCTTTTTCTTTCTAATGGTCATTTCTCTAATATTGTCACCTAAGCTGTTGGTTGGATAGGAGTATACAGGGCTAAAGGAAATGAAGAACTGACTACAATATCTTATTAGGAATTTTAAGCCTAAAACGAAATCAAACTGTTTTCATTTGGGGCTATAGGGTAGGCTCTGCAGAGTGAACCCACAGGTCTTGTTCAAGTCTAAATCTACCAGTGTTAACATAAGTCCCAGAGGCGGAGATGTGGTGTGTTTTCCTTTAACTGTATTCTAATACATTAGCTTATACAGTATGTTTATATTAGTCATGTAACTGGTTTCATGATTTTGAATTATTCAAATTAAGTGTGCTGTATTTCCCTTAATAAGATATTTGTGGATTTTATTTATCTGTTAACTATTTCTCTGCTGACATGAAATAATAGATTGGGCTAGGTGACAGCTTGAGGCTGGAGAGTGTCATGAGACTAGATTAGAAATAAAGCTTCTTACAAGTAAATATTGATGTGCTTTTGAAAAGAAACAGCTGTGAACAGTACATTTCTGAGACCAGCTGGCTAGCAAAGTCGGGGAGCTTGTAGTAACTGTAACATAAGTAAAACTGTCTGAGGAAAAGTTAAGAATGTAAAGGTTTTTCCAAAGAGGTTAGAGGTGTTAGATATATGAAAAATAATCCTAATATATCAGTGAATCTTTTGAGGTAGAAAATTGATTATCCCACCCCTCAAATTATGGGCTGGATTAAAGAGTTACTTTTTTTTTTTTTTTTTTTTAGGATTTGGGTGAAGATTTACAGAGTAAATTCACTTTTCATACAGCAGTTCACATATACTTTGTCTCATGTCATTGACCAAAATTTACAATGCAACAGCTCCCCTCCCACTTCCTCCCCATAGTTACCTCCTCCCAGTGTCCATCCCTTCATACTTAAAGAGTTACTATTCTGGAATGATTGGCGCAATTTGATTAAAATCTTCTGTGGTGAGATTTTATTCATTCTAAATGAGTTTGCTGCCCAGAGTCTTTTCGTCCTTAAGAGTTAGTACTGAGGAATATGGTATCCCGTATGTGAAACTGAACTTTCCTGGCATTGCTCTGTTTAGCAGGTCTGTTACACCTGAGAGTAAGTTGGCTTTGCAGTGCACGCAGTAGAACGTTCATGTTTAAGGGTGCAAAAACCGCCCCCCAAATGTGTGAGAATGACAAACACTGTTAAGTTGAAGGATCCAAAACTATTTTATAATCTTCTGTATTAATTCTGTTAAGGTAACAGTTTTATTTTGAGGCATTTATAAATTAATAATCTGTGCTACCCAAACTTTGATCCGACTATGATTATGACATGTTCCTCAGCCCAGCTGAATCGCAGTTCCTCATCGCCTGACACTGAAGGCCATGCCCCAGTGCATTTGCAGTCGGGGATTATTGAGGGCATGATTGAATAGTATTTTCTTTTTCTAATTAAAGGTTTTGTACTTTAAAAAAAAAAAAAAAAAAGTATTTCTAGAATTGCTAGTGTTGAGATAATGAAACAACGTGAGTTCTCTTCAGCATAAGGCAATCAAGTATGTACTTGGCCTTTCAGAGTTCTTTCTATGAATAAAATCAAGCCTGTCTGAAAAGTGGAAGGGGTGCTGAGCTGCTGTTCAGGGCAAGGGAAAAATGTAAAAGTGGGTATTGGTGATGGTTGTACAACACGGGCAGTGTGGTTAAGTCACCAAATTGTACACTTTAAAAATGGTTGAAATGGCAAATTTTGTTACACATATTTTGCTGCAATAAAAAAGTCAGATGTTTTTCCACGTGTAAAATTTACAAAAATGTTGGTACTTTAGGGTGATTACTCAGAAAAGTTGGTAATCAATAAAAGCCATTACAGGCTCAAAAAGTATGCAATTGAAATAGATTGTCTTGTTAGTTAAAATTTTTGCAGAACCAAATCTGGATCAAATTGGTTTGAAATACAGGCAGAATGAGTAGACAGAGGCTTGCCAATGTGGTGTAAGGTACTATGAGGATAGTCTCTCTGTCCAGAAAAATCTTTTTGAGAAAATGGTCCTGAAATTATTCTCAGATACACATTGGGATTAAACATTTACCATCTGTGACTGGATGGTTAAAATGTAACTGTTGTTGCAAATGAGGGAGATAGTGCCTTTGATCACTTCTTCCTCAGGCAGTTTTCCCTACCCTGCCACCCTCTGAACACACTAGCGCTGATCTTCATGTTGATGGGGAATGGGGCAATAGAGGAAGAGGAGATAGTTTTAAATTATTGGGAGTCTAGCTAAGTGTCATGTGTTGAAGGCATAAAACAGCCAAGGGTAGTTTAAGGATACTAGGTATCTGGAAGGGAGCTCTGGTGGCATAGTGCTTAAGGCATTTGACTGCTAACCAGAAGGCTGGTGGTTCAAATCCACAGCCACACCTTGGAAGCAAGGCTGGGCAATCCACTTCTGTCGTAATACAGCCTCAGAAACCCAAGGAGGGGTCGCTATGAGTCGAATCCGACTGGACGGCAGTGAGTTTGGTTTTTGGTTTCAGGTATCTGGAATATTGAGAGAGAGAAAGCTACTTAGTATCCTAGAGTATGCTTGAGTTTGCAAAATGCTAGAGTGGATTAGCCCATATGGCTATTCATATGGATGACTTCGATGTAGAGGGATTTGTGTATTCTTTAGTTTCTCATTCTGAGTTAGTTCACTGTGCACGACATGTTTTTGAGTACCTACTATGTGCTATATGCTACGTACTCTGTCAGGCACTGGGATAGAGTGGTGAACAAGACAGCTGTCTCCTATAATTTAATGTTAGATGTATAGGGTATTTTAGTATTGGAGAAGTAGCATGCTTTAGTTCTCACAAATTAATCTTGTATTACTTTTTGATAATCTGGATAAATTTGTTTACATCCTTCCCCCCTTAATGTTTTTCTGAGAATGTTTTCCTTAATCTTTTACAGAATACAGAAATAGATACCTAATTGTAGTTATATCAATGATTCTAATTGTCCAGGGAAGTCTTAAAGATAAGAGTAAGTTACTCAAAGCCAGATATTAATTTTATGAAGTAATATGTTTTCATTTCTACTGCCTCGTCTATGCTTTAGTATATATTACTTGTGGTCTTATACTAACGGTTTGATTTTAGAGGGAATAATTAAATATGAAGATTATATGTGTTTTATAAGCATGTAGAGCCCCTGGGTGGTACAAACGGTTAACTGCTTGGCTGCTAACCAAAAGATGCCAGTTGAAGCCTACCCAGAAGTGCCTCTAAAGAAAGGCCTGGCCACCTGCTTCCACGAGGTCACAGCTGTGACAGCCTCATGGAGCATAGTTCCATTCCAAAACAGCTCTGGAGTTGGAGTCACCACTTGATGGCATCTGGTCCTGGTGTGGTCGAAAGCAGATTTTAAATTCTCCTCTTTTTCTCTAGAATGGATTCTGTATAACTGAACCCCTGCCAAAATGAGAGCAAAGCTAGGGTCAAAGAAATGTTGTGGCAGAGGATAGGAAAGTAGTACCATGGTAGATGCTTCGGGAAGGTATTTCGTATCTGTTAGGTGTAAATCGGTATTTACACTTAGGTGGGTTATTATGTGGGGCGCCGGGAAGCGCTTTTACACTAACAGGTTTCTACTATTGCAGGAACCGTGCTCCCTTGAGTGTTGATTTTCACCTGGGTGTCAGAGGCGGCTTGGGAAAGTAGACGCTCTCGGACCTGCTTTCACGTCCTCACTGGTGTGGGGGTGGAGGACGGGGAAGTTGAGTCACATCTGTGTAAAATTGTGAAGAGCAAGAACGACGAAAGTTGTGAGGTTTTGTTTGTCTGTTTCAAAACAATCGGTATTATGTGGTTCAGAAACTGAACCATTACCGTAAAGTAAACAATGGTGCCTTCGTCCCACTCTGATCTTTGTGTCCGTCTTCCTTTCAGCTTCAAATTTTTAGAAATTTTGAAGATAACAGAAGTAAATTTACGAATCTGAAGGCATTGGCAAGTATTCTCTTAGAGAAAAAGGATGCTTTTGTAATATTTTGATAACCACATAAGCCGTCTTCCTCATTCTTATGTATCTATGTATAGATATCAAGGCATTAGTGTTTGATTTCAACAAGTGCAGCTGGAATGCTCCTTGGAAGCAAGAATGGCCAGACTTCATTTCACCTGTTTCAGTCATGTTGTCAGAAGGGACCATTCTCAGGAGAACAGGTATCATGCCAGGTAAAGTGGAGGGTCAGCGAAAAAGGAGAAGGCCCTCAACAAGATGGATTGGCACAGTGGCTGCAGCCGGGGGCTCAGGTATGGCAAGGATTGTGTGGCTGGTGCAGGATCGAGCAGTGTTTCGTTCTGTTGTACATGGGTTTCACTCTGAGTCAGAGCTGACTCAACGGCACCTAACAACAACAACTTTGCATTCACCACTGGGTTAGGAACTGAGGATAGGGTAGGAAACACATAATTCCTACCTCAGATTGCGCCCAGTCTGCTCACAGGGAGAAACAGTTCCCCAGAAGTTAGGAACTGGGGTGTGTTAGCATTAGGTGTGAAGTAAAGTAGGCACAGGGATAAGGGTTATGCATTCTCAGTGCTGCTGTTAATTTGTTGATTCATTGATTTGAGGTAGCCCCCCTGCCCCTAGGCATCTTAGAGGAACACCGAGCAGTCTCCTTCCAAGAACTCAGCCATCGCTCAACCTGTGGTGCGGTTCTACTCTGGCACCTGTGGGGTCACCATGTGCTGGAATCCACAGCAACCGGTCACTGGTTGGCTGATATCAACGCGGAAGGAGGTGGGGTCAGGGAAAGCTTTCTGGAGCAGGTGGCTTTGAAGTGAGCTTTGAAGGATGAGTTAGTGGAAGACTACTTAAGGGAGTAAGGACAGAAAGCAGCAAAGAACGAAAATGTGCCCTCACAAAGTAATGAACTGCAAGTAGTTCAGCGTGACAGGAGTGTAGAATGGAGGGGAGGGTTTCAAGAAGTGACTGAACTGCTTGGATTTTCCCTGTGGACCATGGATTTTAACCAGGGAAGTGGCGCAATGAGATTTGCATTTAGGATGATCACTCTGGCGGTAGTGAGACGCTTAGGTGGAAGAATGGTAGACTAGCGCCATTAGACAGATAAGGAAGGTAGACACAAAAAAAAGGATGAGGGTTAGAACTGGATTTGTGCTGTCAAGTTGATTCGAACTCATACTGACCCCACAGGGCAGAGTAGCAATACCTCATAGTGTTTTCAAGGTTATAAATCTTTATGGAGGCAGACTGCCACCTCATTCTCCCATGGAGCAGCTGGTAGGTTCCAACTGCCAACATTTTGGTTAACAGCCGATCACTTGAACCGCTGCAGCACCAAGGATGTAACCAAACTCACAACCATCTAATCAATTGTGACTCATACCAACCCTCATTGGATTTTTAAGGCTATAAATCTTCACGGAATCAGACTGCCTCATCTTTCATCTGCGGAGCAGCTTGTGGGTTTGAACCACTAACCTTTTGGTTAGCAGCCAAATGCCTTAACCACTACACCACCAGAGCTACTTCTGGGGATGTAAAAGAGAAATCAAAAGGATATGTTTCTGATTTGATGTGGTGTGTGTTGAAAGAGAGGGAGGAGTCTTGGACTGAGCCCAGACAGACATTTCCCTCAGATCTGGATTTGAATCTAGTCTCTGCACCTTGCTAGTTTGAGATACTTTGGGCAAGATATTTAGCTCTCCTAGCTTAGTGCCTCCATCTCTAAGAAGGAGATTAAAATACCTCGTTGTTCTCATGAAGATGAAATGAACTAATAATGTATGTAGTGGCCTGAGAAGAAACCACCACAGTGTTAGTTTTCAAGAAATGGTAGGTATTTTACCTGTTAGGAAATTTAACCATTCTTCAAGAAAACACACATGGTAGAATGAGTACTAAAATCCAAGCTTCACCCATCTAAGGATTTTTATCTCCTTTGTCTATTACTATTTTTACAGTGTCTAGCCACTCCTTGGAAGGAAGGTTGGGCAATCCTACTTCTGTAGTGATACTGCCTCGGAAACCCAAGGAGGGGTCGCTATGAGTTGGGGCCGACTCGACGGCAAATAACAACAACAACAACAGCAGCACATAGTAGGGAGCTCTGGTGGCGTAGCACCTAAGGCATTTGTCTGCTAACCAGAAAGCTGGTAGTTCAAACCCACCAGCCACTCCTCAGAAGGAAGGTTAGGCAATCTACTTCCGTAGTGATAACACCTCGGAAACCCAAGGAGGGGTCGCTATAAGTCGGAATCAACTTGAGCGCAGTAAGTTTGGTTTGGTTTTTTGGTTTAGCACATAGCAAGCACCTAGATATTTGTTCAATGAATTAATGATTTAGTTTTGAGAATTTAGTTTTGGACTTTTTAAATTAGGGACATTTAAAGTTACCTAAATGGAGTTAGGGAGCTCTGGTGGCGTAGTGCCTAAGGCATTTGACTGCTAACCAGAGGGCTGGCAGTTCAAACCCACCAGCCACTCCTCAGAAGGAAGGTTGGGCAATCTACTTCCGTAGTGATACCACCTTGGAAACCCAAGGAGGGGTCGCTATGAGTTGGATCCGACTTGGTGGTAGTGCGTTGTGTTGTGTTGTTAAAATGGAGTTGACCATTATTTGACAGTTGTAATATTGTTATGTGGAGTTCAGAAAAGATGTCTGGGTTGGAGTTAAAATGTCAAGCCATGAGGTACTGAGCGGTAACTGAAGCAGCGGGAGCGCATTTGATCACCTAGAGAAAGTGTGTTGTGGGCCCTTTGGAGCCTGGGGCGAGTACAGCAGATCCTCTCCACACAGAAGTGCACATGAGAAACCTGGGTGCCTGGGTAAGGACGAACTTTGGGTTGAGGATCTCAAGTAGGAAGTAAACAGGTCTGAGGGTGCCAGCTCAAGCAACACCAGTATTTAGAGGCTGTGCACAGACAGAAAGAAGAGTAAGACCTGGAAGGGGGGTGACCAGGAAAAGAGGCAAATCAGGAAAGGCAGGTATCATTTGAAGTTGGGAGTGAGAGTTCCTGGAGGAGGGAACGTGGAATGCCACAGATGAGTCACAGATGTGAAGTGGCCACCGGCGATAGGGAGGGCTTTGGTGGCTTCAATAAGGTAACTGTCAGTTGGGTTGTGGAGGGAAAAGGAAGCTAGGTTCTGGGGATTGCATGAAGCATTGAGCAAACAGCCAAGGAATTTAGACAACTAGGAGAAGAGCGCCCCCTTTCCTTCGTTTATTGAACAAATATTTACTGAGTACCTGCTGTATACCAAAAGGGTCCCTGCCGAGTCCTAATGCTTTGTACTTGACTATTAACCGAAAGGTGGTCAGTTTGAACCCACTCAGCGGCATCAGGGAAGAAGAGCCCGGGGGTCTGTTCAGTGGAGATAACAGCCAAGAGGCTGGAAACAGAGGCTGGGGGACACAGAGTGTGACTTTTCAGTTCACCAGAATTTTTAGCAAAACTCACAACCTCATTTCTTAAGCAGTGATATTTGTACACACCTTTTCCAGAATTCCCAGGTTTTTCACAGTAGGAAAAAATAAAAAAAGCTCTTAAATGACCTCCCTCCTCCCTTTAGTCATCTGCAGCCATTAGACCGGTCTAGTCTTCCAGGACAAGCAAGTTCCTGCATATTCCTGTTCTTTAAGAACCTCCCAGTCAGCGGTCATCCAGCAAGCTTTCATGTCAAATCTTTCGTTAAATCCACTAGATTTAGAAAATGTGCATGAGTAAAAATGTATTAAATTTTTTTGTTGTTTCATTTCTTATTCATCATTGGGTATTCACAGCTGGAATCTTTTAGATTTGTATTAACTGTGGTAAGCTGCTACCAATGCTTCTAGTGCTATGTAATTAATGCCACCGTCACAGATATTATTCACTCCTTAAAATATGCCTGCACATGGCGCCTGCCACCCCTCCTTCCCTCCCTCGACACACACACACACACACACACACACACACACACACTCAGTCAGTCACACACGCGTGCGCACAGCCGCTCACCAGACTGCCTTTCTCCAGCAGGCCTGCTTTTGGGGCTGAGAGATGTCAGCCAGCCGGGAGGGGTGGGGGGAGGAGGAAGAGGTGGGGCTCTACTCTGATTAATTACCTTAGGCATTCAGGGGTGGGGCTTCCTTCAGCCATCTGCCTGAGATATGGGAGGGAGCTGGAGAAAGAAGGAGGGGGAGAGACTGCCAGAGAGGAAGAGAAAAGAAAGGAAGAAACACTAGAAAGGAAAGGGAAGGAGAAGAGGATAAAGGGAGATCAGTTACCTCTCATTACAGAGTTAGACTGGGGGGGCGGGGGGTGGAAAACAAAGCAGTGGAGGTGTGCCCCAGTGCGCCCCATTCCAGGGAGTTAGCATCTGTTCCGTGCGGTTTATGGAGAAAAAGAAAATGGTAACTCAGGTAAGATTTGTGTTTCCTCGGTGTGGTGGATTTTTTTTTTTTTTTTTTTGTCTCTAGTACCTAAGTAAAGGCTTAGAGATGAAGGTGAGTTCGCAGAGTTTCAGTCATTATTTCCTTCTTCGGAAGGCCAGCATTATTGTCATCTGCCGTAGAGTGCCGGTCTGTCGGTTTCGAGTCCCTGTGTGTGTCTGTTATGTATCCGTATCCTTTTTCGCCCTCCTCCCTCCCTCAGCTCCATAGCCGATTCCTGTTTCCTGTACTGTGCAGCTGTAGCTGAGGAAAGACCCAGTGGGGATTTGTCTACCTCTTTGTCTTGGTTCTGAGAAGAGGGAGGGAGAGAAAGACTGCAGAGGTAGGCAGGGACTCTCGTAGACTGCCCAAAAGAGGGGCGAGATCGACTTCCTTGGAAGAATTGCAGAAGAATTTGTGTTTAAGGGAAATCTGTTCCTGATTCCCTTTGGTTTCTCAGGGATTGCAGCTTTGCTGCCTTCGCTCCCAATGGCTTATGAGAAATGAAGGCTAGGAAAGAATGTTTCATTACGATGGCTTTGTTCTGGCGAAGAATGTTTTCAGTGGGAACCATCTGAGCATCCAGGTGTAACAGAGGCAGATAGAGCCCTCCCTGACTGGAGGCCAAGTCTCAACGTAGAACTGACAACCATACGGGCATTAAAAGGCGTTTGAAGGAGAGGGAGGAGGAGATGGGAGAAGTCTCTCAGTGCCTGCCTTTGGTTATGCCGGGCAATATCGAATCTGCATTTTAGCAAGTCATTCCCGACAAATGGAAAGGTGAAGACCCTCGCACGGTTTCCCCAGGCAGTGCTATTTTTCACATTGGCACCCTTCCATGTTCTCTTCTACCCTTTTTTCTTTACATATAGGTTGAAGGAGTGACAAGGCTGTGATTGATCGGTAAGAAATCATTGGCATCATAGAACGTTCAGGTCCTTCAGTCCCAGGCGCAGGAGTGGTTTCACGCCAGGCTTTGATACTCAGTAGGGAAATTTCATCACTGGACAGTGCTTTCCTTTTAAGGCGGTTGCCCTTTTTTTGTATTCTCTCTTCTCTTTTCCTCTCCAGGCCACCACCGGAGGGCGAGAGAGTGGGCTAGCTCTCAGGGTAGCGGCATCGTTTTAGGAGCTGGAGCCCTGTCCGTTAAATGTTATATAATGCCCTGCAGTGCTCTTGGGAAGGAGGGAGAGCTGTAGGGATATTCCCCAACCTGACCTCAAAGAAAGAGAAGTTTCAAAGAGTGTGTCTTTCCAAAAGTAAATGTTCTCCATGTCGGAGTCCAGTGATTATCAAGAAGCCCCTGCCTGGTTTGCAAGTGGAGAAAACCCCGCAGACATTTTCTCTTCAGTTTCTCTTATACCCTCAGCATCAGTCTAGGTAACTCTTTTGAAATACTGCTGTTTTTTTTTTAATGTCCATGAAAGAGAAAACCTATTTCTGGCTTCTCTTTGTTGCTCGGGAGATGATACTTGCTTCACCTTGGAGCCCTCATTCAATTTTCATTCCCTGGCACCATTAGCGGTGGCACCTCTCTGCTTTCTCGGCTCTTACTGAGGCTCTTCAGCATCTTCCCTTTGCATTAGATACACTTTTAAAGCAGCAAAAACAGTTAACTAAACTAGGGATTTTTAAAACCAAAGGTTTCCTGGGGCCTCTTGGAACGTTCCCCCTTAATTTCTTGAGTAGCTGGTAAAGTCTGCATACCATAAGTTAGAATGCACATGCTTTTGCACACTTATATTGTCGTCTTAATAATCAGTATGTAAGACACTAATGTTGGGGAATGAAATTAGAGAAAAATGGACACTGGAAAGAGGCATATTTTTTTGGTGATTATGGATTCTAATAAAGTCACCATGGGTGATGCTGAATTACTGAAGGAAAGGAGAAACTTGTTTTTCCCATCCTGAATTTATACAACTGGAAATTATAGGATGTCAAATTTGTGAATTTTTGGTATTCCAGTGTATTTATTTTAGTGTGTATGCTGTCTATGTATGTGTAGGTACACAGTCGTTAGTAATCTAGAAAATAAAGGAAATAACTAGATAGTCCTGTCCTTAAGAAAAATTTTAGCCAGACATCCAGTCCCAATATTTGATAACAATCGTCACCTAAGCTTTCTGGATATAAAATGTCTCCACTGGTTAGGGTTGGGTTATCAGAGTTAAATGATTTGTGTTATTTAGTGTCTTGACTAGTAGGTTGAGAGGAACAGATGTCTAGTTTTCACCATTATGTCATGTAGTCTTTGCATCTCCAGATCTTATCATTTCTCTAGCCCCTGATGCATCCTCCCTCATTGGTGGAAGAGGGACTTTCAGTGGGTGACATTGGCATCCTACAGAATCAGATCCGCACCAGTGTTTGCAGCGTGCACCTCTGTTACCACGCGCGCTGTAGTTTAATAAGGCCTGCGTTTTGTTTAATTAGCAAACTGCTCTTTCATTCACAGTGAGTAATCAGTGCTTTGCTTTTTTTTTTTTTTTTTTTTAAAGAAAAGCAGATGATAATTCAATCACAAAATTTCAGTATCATGGACATGCATATGTGACATTTTGAAAAAGGTTACTGCAGGTTAGCTGCTGTTCCTGTGTGTGTTGTGGGAGTATTTCCCGAGAGCTTTTCTTTCTGAGAATGTGAACCAAATTACCGCATCTCCTGTCTGAAAATAACGACCTGGAAGGAAAAGAAGGAAACGTGGAGAAATGATCTTCATAATTTATGTAAAATTAGAAAAACAAAATCACACATGACTTCAACACTCATTAGTGAAAAAATGTGTAGGCAGACTCAATTACGTTTTTTGCTGTCGAAAAGAAAACTGTACCAGGCAGAGGGAAAAGATTATACAATATGGATGTGACAGAGAATTTGTGTCTCTGCTGTGGAGTAAGGCTGCCTGTGTCTGTGGAACACAAAGCCCTCCCCTTCTTGGACAGCTCAGTGCTTTGCTGGCATTTTCTTCAAAATCTGTTTTCCATCAGGCCCAAGAAAAGAGGGTAGGTGTTAAGGAAAAGGGAGGTTGAAAGGGAGTTGCTGTTCCTTTAAATAGTGCAGTGAGCCCATGTGGCAGCAGGCCGCCAGGAGAGTATTCCTTTGTAATGAATCACCAGTTCCATTGTCTGCTATCTCCCCTCTTTGTACCTTGAAGGCTGAAGCCTTTCACCTGAGCTGCTGCCAGTTCTCTCTAGTGCCTCTGTTCCTGGGTGGTTGGGAGGAGAGAAGAGGGGGAGGGAGTTTTTTGCTTTAAATAAAGACAGATGAGAGAGCAGGTATGTTTTGGCTTTGTTCCATTTTCTGCTTTATATTTTTGTTTTCTATTTTGCAATGAGGCGGAGTGCAGGCTCCAGTCTGTGGTTTTGGGAAGCCTTGGCCCTTTTTCTGTGATTTCCGAAAGTCCTCCGTGATGAGCTCGTCTCCATTTTGTGGCGTTGCTCTAAAGTGATTCCTTCCATTCGGTTGCTGCCAGTCAGCCTCTCCCTTTCCACCCAAACCCCCTCCCACCCCTCATCCATGGAGCTTCAGCCCCACACTGTTTGTATTGGCACACTTTCCACTTTATATGGGCTGCGCAGGACTGAGGGAAGTCGGGGGTAGCCGGGAATTGTGGGTTGGAGACTAATTTATGTTCCTTTACAAAGAACCAAAGGCAGCTTCACTTTTTCCAGAGATTTGGTTTCTTTCTGAATTCTTCTACACTGCTCCATAATCTCAAGTTATAACCACTTCCTTGCCAAGGCCAAGACTGGCTCCTGAAAAACAGTTGCTAGTCTAAAAAGTACTTGTTGTTGTTGTTGTTGTTATGTGCCGTCGAGTCAAACCCGACTCATAGCGACCCCTCCTTGGGTTTCCGAAAAGTACTTAGCTGTGCTAAAGAAAGACCCAGAATTTCGTGCTGGGGATGTGACTAGAGCGGAGCGGTTCTGACTCACTGCGTGGTCTTCTTCCCAGTCACCTCCCAACCACGCACCTTTTTTGTTTTTGTCCCTTCCCTCTGTTTTTTCTGCTGACACTAGAGGTAAGCTTAGTGTTTCTGCTGCTGCTCCAGTCTGTACTGCTAGAGAGGACATCTCCGTGTTGCCAGGCAGTTGGCGTGCCTGCCCCCTCTCAGCGATGGCGAGCAAGAGCTGCAGTCTACTCTTGGTCCTCCAGTTTTCTGGGCTTCCTTGAAAAATTCCAAAGTCACGTCTACACAGATTGCCGCATGGAAACAGTTTCACCTCTCTTTTGACTTTTGGTTCATGAGCTATTTAAATTTCACTTCTCCTCATGCAGTACTTTGCCTTGGGTTGTTTCTTGGACATCTCTGTGTGATATCCCGACAGATTGTTACTGGTACCAGTCCTAGCAATGACAGGCTCCCCTCTGCCTTCCTCAGTCTCTTTCTCCTGTGCTGTTCCCTCTGTGCAATCTGACAGTGTTGGTGGCCCATTCTACCCTGTCGCAAACACTTCTGCCTGGAGTTATTCTTCCTTCTTCTATCTTTCAGCATCCAAAACCAGTGTCAAATCGTTTATGTATGTATGTATGTGTATATATGTATGTATGTATGTAATTTTACTTTGTTGGTATTGTTGAAACGACACACAGCAAAGCAGACACCAGTTGGGCAATTTCTCCACGTACCCTTGAGTGACAGTGATTCCACTGGTCGAGTAGTGCAGCTGTCCTTTCCCTCCTTTTCTGAGTTGCTCCTCTCCCATGAATGTGAGTTCTTTGCCCTCTGAATTGCCTATCTCATCTTCGAAGTTGCTGTTGTCAGTTTGATCCTGTGTGGAGAACTCTTGAAAGAGCATGACGCTCAAGGCAGATTTTGTTATTCTGGATTTACTTACTAGTTAAGCTACTGTTTGGTTTTTGCAGACCTCAGGGGATATTTTTGGCTTAAGCTTTAAAGATTATCTCAGGGCAGTAGTTTGAGGGGTTCATCCTACCTTTGTGGCTCCAGGAATTTTTGAGTCCGTTAGTCAAATCTTGAACATTCTTCACAGCACTTCATCCATGAACTTCAGCAGCACAGATGAATGTGCTCCTGCAGTAGTACATGCTCCGCTGTTTTGATTGTAGTGATTTAATTATTCTGAGCAGTCAAAAATGCTAAGTCTGCCAATTTGATGTGTTATTTCCATTTTTCTACACTCTTAAATGTGCCTCTATTACTGTTGGAATATTTCAGGGGATGTTGGAGTCAAATAATCCATTAGAGGTCATTGCTGGAGTGAATGGTTTTAAAATTATAGGTCTGATTTTGTAATTCCTGTGCATAAAGCCTTCCAGTTGCTTCCCTTCAGATCCCGAGTCGAGTCCAGTGCCCCTGCTGTGAGACCCTGCTTGCGGGACCAGGAACCTGCCTGTGTGCAGCCTCCCCTCCTGATGCCCTTCTCATCTCTGTTTCGCTCTGGTGACACTTGTCTCTGCTGTTCCCTTAACACACCCGGCCACTTCCTGCTCGGGGCCTTTCCTTGTGCTTCTCTCTGTTTCTGGAATGCTTCTCTCCCAGATGTCCACACAGTGTTCCCTCACAAGGAAAGGGCTCCCTTCCCCATCTATCCGCACTAGCCCTCCCTCCTTACTCCCTATCCGTTCAGCCTGCTGTTTCTTCACTTACCACTGAGTTTATCATTTATCATTGCTTGATATCGTGTGACATATTTAATTGTTTGTCTGATGTTTGACTCATTTCCCTTCCCCAAAGACCATGCTGCTGTGGGTGTGTCTGTGTGTGAGGTGCCGGTGTTGACTCGCACTCAGTGACGCTGTGTGCCGTAGACAAGGCGTCACTGGAGTCAGTGCATCTCATTGAGGGTCTTCCCCTCTTTCACGGACCCTCTGCTTTACCAATCCTTTTCCAGGGATTAGGCCTTTCTGACAACTTGACCAAAGGGCTAGAGACAAGGTCTGGCCATTCTTGCCTCCAAGGAGCATTCCAGCTGTATTTCCTCCACGATAGATTTGTTCTTTCTTCTGGCTGACTTCTGTTGTGAATAGTCAGTTGTATTCCCAGTGTCTAGACCAATGTTCATAGATACTAGCAGCTCATCCTTACCGCTCTTTACAGTGTATTGCTACCAGGCACTGTTCTAAGCTGTTTATCTACTCTGACTCATTGAGTCCACTCACTCACTCTAGTTATTTCCTCAAGGAGAAACTGAGGCAAATGATGATTAGGTGATTTGCCCAAGTTCATACAGCTACTAAGAGATGTTGTGAGGATTCATAGCCAAGCAGACTGGCTTTGAAATTCATGCTCTTAACCACTCTGTTCTGATACCCCATGTATGTAGTTGATATTCAAGAAATTTTTGAGTGTGTGAATGAATTAATGTAGTTTAGACACTCTTTTCCCCTTTCAGGATTTTCATCTCTGACTTTTTTCAAGGCTTTGGTGAAACACTTAGAATAATAAGTGAATTCATAATTATTGTACTCCATAACCTATTAACAGTCGTGAGGATAGCACCATTAGTTCGGTTATACTGAAGGTCGTCAAGGCACCTAACAACAATAACAACAACAACGTTACAGAGTGCATATTAGGCACTGTCTTAAGGTTGTAACCCAACCTAACTCCAGGGGGAGGAATGAGAACCATCATTAGCCTGAAGCTGATTCGAATGTGGTAGAAATCAGATACACCGCCACTCTTCAGCTTTTTTTCCTAATTCTAGCACCAGTCATCCCCCCACTCTCTACTTCTCTGTTGGGTTCAGTAAGTTGTTGCAGTGTGAGTAGTCAGTTGTAGTCCCAGTGTCTAGACCAATGCTCATAGATACTAGCAGCTCATCTTTACCGCTGTTTACAGTGTATTGCTACCAGGCACTGTTCTAAGCTGTTTATCTACCCTGACTCATTGAGTCCACTCACTCACTCTAGTTATTCTGTGAACTCACTGAACCGTACTCATGATTGTGTGTTTTATTAGGGAAGTAACATATTATAACTCAGAATCAGGATCAACCTAGAAATAAGTGGGTACAACTCAGGAAGATAACATATAGTCCTTCAACCAGGGCACCTCCCAACCAAGACATCTCTCAGCTCCTTCACAGCCGTGCCTGCAGGCAGGCACTTCACTTGGACCTACTGCCACTGTGCTGGGCTGGGCTCTGCCAACTCTAGGCCACTTCTTGCTTTTCACCATCTTCAACATTACAGCTCTCTCTCTCCGCGATCTAGGAGGTTCTCAGTGCAGGGACCCTGGATCCAAAGGACACACTCCGCTCCTAGTTCTTCCTGATTGCAGTGAAGGTTTCCTTAACTTTTGTTGGATTAGCTCTTTTATAAGCCTATTCCTCCCACCAAAACCACAAACTGACCAATCCCTTCTGTAGGCCAGAGGCACCTTGTTTGCATAGTAAACTGACCAATCTCTTTGCCCCAGTTTCCTCACATAGAGTCACAGTGTAGTATTGTGCCTATCCCTGATGACAGAATAACTAGGTAGAAATTTGATGAAGAGGCTTCCAGAAGAAAATCCAAAAAGAAAAAGAATGATTAAGAAAAAACTACTTACTGAGAGGAATACATAGATAAGAAGGCACAGGGAGGAAATGGCAAGAAAGCTTTTTATGGTTGGGGATTGTAATCAGGGCCATGAAACCAAATGTGCGTGAGCTGTGTAAAGCAAATCTGCTTTGTAAAATTGCACCCAAGTCACCAAAAAAAAAAAAAGTTCTGATTTAATAAAACTCACTTATAAATCAAATATCACAGAAATATTCCTAGATTAGTTTATTTTGATCTGTTCTCTTCATCATGACTGTTGAATTTTTTTCAAAGCTATTAGTTTCAGAAGATTGGTATGATAGCATTTCTTATTTAACTAATGGGTCAGGAAATAAAGCCAGGCTGTATTAACACAAGGAAATACTGAGTTTTTTGTTTTTTGTTTTTTTCCGTTGTAACTTGAAATCATGTAGCTGGAGATACTAAATTTTTTCAGAATTACAAGATTAAAGTTCTGTGACTAAGATTTGGTATTATTTTATTAGTAAGGGAATATTTAAGCAGAAAGTTGTAATGGAAATCAGTGATTATTTTACGAAATTATAAAGAAATACTTTTATACCTATAAATTATGTAACTGTTATTTTATCTAACATTAATTATGAGGTTCTGTGTAAGAAGTTTGGAAAGAGACAAGCTGAGACTTAACTGTGAGTAGGGGGTTTTGAAAGCCTTATCTTAGAGCTGCCATCAGCACACAGTTTCCCTAAAGGGCCAGGTAGTGAATGTTTTTGACTTTCTAGGCCCTGAAGTTTCTGTCATAGTTATTCCTACTCTGCGGTTGCAGCATGAAACAGCCACAGGCAATATGTAAACAAATGAGTGTGACTGTGTTTCTGGAATGTGTTATTTATGGACACAGAAATCTGCATTTTGTGTAGTTTTCATGTGTCATGAAGTAAGTACTATTACCCTTTTGATTCCCCCCGCCCCAACAATTTAAAAATGTAAAAAGTGTACTTAGCTTGTAGCCTGTAGCGGATCTCGTGGTGGACTGACTTTGGCCCATAGGCCAGAGTTTGCTGACCCTGACTTAGAGTGGTTCACGTCTCCCTACATTTTCAAGGTAGGTTTTTTTCCAGATAGCTTCATGACAGGGAAACCGTTAGGCCATTTCGACAGGTCATCTTAGATAGTTCTCCGCCCCCACGGCCCACCCCAAATCCTGACTACTACCGATACTCCAAATATGTCATATTATTTTATACCTTCCTGTTTTTTCATCAGTTGTGATCCTGGTCTGGAATACCTTTTCCCCCACACGATTGATTTCTTGTTCTTAAACATTCCGCGTAGACTTCCCCTTCTTCAGGAAGCTAGCCCTCTGGTAATGACTTGTCTCTCCTTTGTGCTTGGTCAACATCTCCTAGCCCGTATTGTATGTACTGTAATTGTGAGTACATTTCTCTGCTTCTGCCATTAGACTGAAATTTCTTTCAGGAAGCTATACCAGCATTTATTTCCATGTCTGGCTCAATTTACTATCCAGTAACTATTCCTTGAGTTAATTAATGAATTAACCTGTTAATGAATTGACAAGATCTTCTTCTGAAATGCAAAACAGGACAGTTAAATTGGGTAAGTAATCACTCATAGCCTCGTGCATATGACTGAAATTAGTTAGTATTTAAACTCTAATGTAGTTCTGGAAATAGATGCTGTATTTGGCTAGATGAGAAGAGAATTTTGGAATTGACCGCTCTGTTTGAGGCCACAAATCGCTTGTGGCTGTTCTCATGGACAGCTTCTGAAACCCAGAGGACAGCATGAGGGAAACGGCCTAGGAGCTCTTGCCTCTGAGGACTGTGGAAAGAGTGAAGTAGAGCACAGCGCAGGCAGGTGGGGCAAGGGGATGGCAGAGAAGAAGTAGAAGAGGTGACAGTGAAATGTTAGGAGCTGGCAGCTTGTAACAACACACCAAAAACGGGATGTGGACGGCAGCCACCTGCTTTTCTCCATCCCTCCCCTCGTGGTGACCTGGAGCTGGAGCCTTTGCATGCTGCTCTTGAAAAGCTGCCAACCCCAGGAGCTGTCAGCCCAGAACCATTCCTTGTCATTTCAGGCTTACTGTCAATCACCGTTGCTTACATCTTTCCTTATTCCTTCAATATATTTTCTTTAGGTCCAGTATGTTTTATTTGGTTCACCTCCAAGCATTCTAAAAAAGTTTCATATGTTGTTATTACAGCTTTGTATGTCTTGGTTAATAAGTTATGTCTTAAGAAAAGACAGTGCTCCTGAAAGAATCCATTCTAATCAACTCCATCACTAATTATTAGAGAAGTAGACAGCGTTATTTGCTTTCTATTAGACGAAGAGTGTATGTTTATAATGTGACTTTAGTACACAGAGTTGGGCTATTTGCTCACTTTTACTTGAAACTGTTGTTGTTGTTATGTGCCATCGAGTCGGACCCGACTCATAGCGACCCCTCCTTGGGTTTCTTAGGCAGTATCCCTGCAGAAGTAGATTGCCCCATTTTCCTTCTGAGGAGTGGCTGGTGGGTTTGAACAGCCAGCCTTCTGGTTAGCAGTCAAGTGCGTTAGGCACTATGCTTGGAACTAGACATTTTAAATAAGGTTTATAATAGAGGAGGAACAAATGTCAGTGGGAACTATCAACTTGGTCCTTGAATTCCCCTTTCATTAAATAAGTTTTGTTTAGTCAGGGTTTCGGTATAAAGAGTGTTTAGACCTAATTCTAAGAAAGTTATAGGAAGATCAGCATGCAGTTAAATAATGTTTTGAGATTTACATTGTATGTCTTCAAAGTATTGAATTTAGGAATAGAAACATGGGTAAATTTTTCCAGGGCTCCATGTGAACAGGTAATAAACACGAGGCTTTGTTGTCATTGGCATTCTCTATTTCCGAATGGTGATGCTGTGTTCTCTTAGGGCATTCTATCCTTTGTTTTGTTTTCTTCCCCCTCATTTTGAATTGAACATCTTCAGATTCCATTTTATCTCCTGTTTTGGCTTATTCAACAACAACTTAGTTTTATTAGTTAAGTAGTGTACAGTATACATCCTTAACACATCACAGTCTGCTACTTCATGTACAGTCTATGCTACTTCATGTACAGTATGTTGTTATTTGCCACAAGTCGTCCCTGACTCATCGTGACCCCTCCTTGGGTTACCGAGGCGGTGTCACTGCGGAAGTAGATTGTATACGAGCCGTATAATAATGTATTTCTGTCTTCTCCTCCCAGCGTGTGTTATTATTTATTTTTCAAAAGGGGCAGATAGATCTTTTTATTATTTATTTTTATTGTGATTTGGGTGAAAGTTTACAGAGCGAATTTATTTTCTGTACAACAGATCATCACTTTTTTTTTTCCCCCAATTGTGATTTGGGTGAAAGTTTACAGAGCAAATTCATTTTCTGTACAACAGTTCATACACATTTTGTTTCATGACACTGATTGCAGTCCCTATAATGTAACAGCTCTCTTCCCACTTCCTCCCTGTGCTTACCTGTTCCCTGTGTCCTTCTTTCCTGTGCATTCCTGCCCCCTGAGCTATCTCCCTGTGCAAGTACTCTCCTTTTGATCTCCCATGGTTGATTGTTCTAAGGTATGGACCTACGTCAAGTAAATATTCACCTTATATGCCTGTCTATTGTTTGGCTGGAAGCCATGGGAATTAGTTCATTTCCAGGCCCGAAGGGTGACTAGGGGCCATAGTCTCGGGGGTTTCACCAGTCTCTATCAGACCAGTAAGCCTGGTCCTTCCCCCCCCCCCCCAATGATTTTGAGATTTGTTCCACATTTTTATCCCACTGTAACCAGGATCTCCTATTTTGATGCCTTTCTGAGTGGTTGACAGTGGTAGCTGGGCACCATCTAGTTCTTCTGGTCTCATGCTCATGTAGGCTGAGTTTCACATGGTCCACTAGTTGCTTGGACTAATTGTCTCCAAGGGTCTTTGGTTGTCTTCGTTCTTCTGTGCTCCGGATGAGGAGAGACCAATTGTTGCATCTAGATGGCTGCTTGTAAGCTTTTAAGACCCCAGTCACTACTCACCAAAGTTGGCTGTAGAACAGTGTTTTTGTGTAGTATGTTATGCCAATTGAGCTTGATGTTTCCTGACCACCATGGTCCCGAGCCCTCGGGCCTAGTGACTCACTGCCTCAGGGTGTTTGGCTGTGGGTGAGAAGTTACCTAAACTTTGCCCTGTTAGCTCTATTATATATATGGATGCTCTTATAGCACTTACAAATACTTATGTAGAAATGTCATCTGCCAACCTTATATATGGTCATGGGCATATTCTCTTTTGCTAGGCATCATACATGATCATATAGCTTGTCTACCTATGTATCTACCCATAGATTAATGTTTGTTATTACTGGAAATTCAGTTTGGTGTATGTAAGTGTTTATCTTTGTTGTCTTTATCTCTTTTTCTTTACGTTTCTTATTTTTACCATTCATATTAATTTTTTTAAAATTTTATTATGATTTGGGTGAAAGTTACAGAGCACGTTCATCTTCCGTACAGCAGTTTACATGTACTTTGTCTCATAACATTGACTGTAATCTCCCACAATGCAACAGCTCCCCTCCCACTTCCTCCCCTAGCCACCTCTTCCCTTGTCCTTCTCTCCCATGCACTCCTGCTCCCTGAGCTGTCTCTCTCTGCATGCACACAGCCTTTTGTTGTCTATATCTCATGTGCATCTCTCTGTGTCTTCCTTTTCCTTGGTGTTATTGTATTGGTATTCACTTTTGGTATATTGCCTTTCCCTTCACCCAAAACAATCATTGTCTCTACTTATCCAGCAGTGTTCCTTCCCTTCCCCTCCAACCCCTGGTAACCAACAAAGAAAGCTGCCTTCCATATATAAACCTTTCCTTGACTTTTTGCAATAGTGAACTAATACAATATTTGTCCTTCTGCGATTGACTTATTTCACTCAGCATAGTGTCCTCCAATTTCATCCACATTATGCTGTGTTTCACAGATTCTGCACTATTCTTTAGTGTTGCATGGTATTCCATTGTAGATACACAGCTACATTGTGTCTTGTGTGTTATTATTTTTAATAAATTTTAGTAATATATATGTTATAAACCCCACAATATATTATGGTATTTGACATAAAAATCCTTTTTTTTTAATTTAAATTATAAGTTATTACTTAAATTTATTTTTCTGTTTACATGTGTAGTCACCATTCCTGGTACTCATTCTTTTGTGTAGATCCATATTTCTGTCTGGTATTATTTTTCCTGTGCTTAAAAGACTTCTTAAAACATTTCTTACAGTGCAGGTCTGCTAGCATTAATTCTTTCAGATTTTATGTGTCTGAAAGAAAGCAACTTTACTTTACTTTGTTTTTATAAGATACTGTTACCGGGTGAAGAGCTTTTGCTTGATGGGTTTTTGTTTTTGTTTTTTGGGTGATATGCATTGTTTCTGACCGGAAATAATCTGTTTCTCTTATCTTTGTTCTTCTGTATGTTATGTACCTTTTAGTCTCTGACTGCTTCTAAGCTATTTTTCCATTATTATTGGTTTTAAGTAGTTTGATTATGATGTGTCCTGTGTAGTTTTCGTCATGTTTCTTGGGCTTAGGATTCACTGAGCTTCTTAGACCTTGAATTTATAGTTTTCATGAAATTTACAAAATTTTCAGCCATTATTTCCTCAAATAATTGTTGGGTCCCCTCTCCTTTGGGAGCTCAGATCACACCTGTCTGTGGCTGTTTGAAGTCTAACCACTCGCTGGTGCTCTTTCCATTGTTTTCTCTAAGTTATGTTTCCTTTAGGATAGTTTATATTGCGTTGTCAGATTTTCTGATCTTTTCTTTTACAGTGTTTAAATTACCATTAATCTCCCTCAGTCTGGTTTCCTTTTGTTTGTTTTATTTTATCTGAGATGTTATAGCTTTCCTCTCTAGAATTCTGATTTGGGTCTTTTTTTTTTCCCCCAATATCTTTCATGTCTCTTCTTGACATGTTCAGTTTTTCTTCTAGCTTCTTTATTGTTGTTGTTAGGTGCCGTCAAGTCAAACAGACTCATAGCGACCCCTCCTTGGGTTTCTGAGGCAGTATCACCAAGGAAGTAGATTGCCCAACCTTCCTTCCCAGGAGTGGCTGGTGGGTGTGAACCGCCAGCCTTCTGGTCAGCAGTCAAGTGCCTTAGGCTCCTTTAGCTCTAGCTTCTTCAGCATATGAAATACGGAAATCTTAACTGTTTTAATGTCCTTGGCTGCCAATCCCAACATCTGTCTGTATTAGTTCTGGGTCAGTTGCAACTGATTTTTTTTTTCTCCTTCTCTTCTCATTATGTATTTGATTGGATGCAAGACATTTTTAATTTTACCTTGTTGGATGATAGATTTTTTTTTTTTTTTTAATTTCTATAATCTTGAGCTTTGTCTTCAGCATGGCTGTGTTTCTTAAAAATAGTTTGGTCCTTTGAGGTTTTGACTTGAAGCTTTGTTAGACAGGACCAGAGCTGTGTATGGTGTCTTGCTAATTTTTCTCCACTGCTGGGGCCAGACTGTTGAGTATTCTAATCGGTACTCCCTATAAGACAGTCTTAGCTTTCCACTCAGGCTGTGTGGAACAGACTCTTTCTGGCACAGTGTGAGGTCATAGCACTATTCCTTCTAGCTTTGTCCTCAGCCTCACACACTCGGATGATGATCATTCCTCAGCTGACTACCAAGGGAGTCTCTGCAATCTTCAGAGTTCCCCTCTGTGCAGCTAGCTTTCTGCTCGCCATCATCTGTCCTCTGGGCTCTAGCTGCCTGGGCTGTGCCACAGCCTGGACGCTTTCTCCAGACAGTAAGCAGGGGCAGTCGTAGTGCTAACCTTGCTTGTTTTCCTCCTCAGGGATCGTTATCCTTCTTTGCCTGATGTACATTCTCTTCAGTGCTGCTATTTCCTGTGTGTGTGTGTGTGTGTGTGTGTGTGTGTGTCTTCAGTTGTTTGAAGCTGGAGAATATATTTGGTCCTTGTTCCTCCATCTTCATTGGAAACAGAAGTCAGACCACCTTGTTGTAAATAAAAGTGAAGTGGTATTTCATTTAATATATTCTTAAAATATGAATGAAAATCCATCATACAGTAATTTTAAAGAAGATCTAGTAGGGAAGAATTTCTAAGATGCACTAATAAAATACAAGGTACAATATGGTTAAACATTAATATGAAGTCACTAAAATCCATTAGAAGTTCAGAGTTCTGATGAGGAAAGAATTAGTTTAGAAGGTTTGACAGGAGGTTGAAAAGACCATAGGAAAGTTTATGACATATATTGGGGGGGCAGCACATGCACACGTGTGTATAAGTTATGCAAGAAATTTCCTTCTCTGAATCTGGAACCACATCCTTAGTATTGAGTGAAGTTTAGCAACAGAAGAGTTTGAGGGGGAGTCAGCATTTATATGATTAAAAGTAAAATAGTTCTTCAGCAGAAATACATGGATAACATGGCCGGAAAATGTCAGGTTTCTGTGTTAGGTCAGCACGACCTGTGGTCTGCTGTGGAAAGAAGGACCCTTTTCTCTGATGGATTACCTGCCGTTGTAATTCTAGCAGACTGGACAGGGAGAAAATCCAGAGTAGCGTTTGTCCATTTAAACAGTGGAGAAGATAAGTGCACTTGGAGGTGGAAAATGTTGATCATTGTTCCAAATTTTTATGGAACTTAGAAAGCCTCAGGAGAGGCTATTTAGATTTAGGCTCTCTGGTCATTGCTGTGTGTCGACTCAACCTCCGTGAGTTTGGTGAGGGCCCCCCCCCCTTGGTCATTGCTATTAAAATGATAACAGGTCATTTAGAAATTTGAATGGGGTTAGGACTATTTCCATAGTCCTACACATATTAAGTCCTACACTATGCTCTGGTAGCATAGTGGCTAAGACACTTGCCTGCTAACCAGACGGCTGGTGGTTCAAACCCACTAGCCACTCCTTGGAAGGAAGGTTGGGCAATCCTACTTCCGTAGTGATACTGCCTCGGAAACCCAAGGAGGGGTCGCTATGAGTCAGGGCCGACTCGACGGCACATAACAACAACAACACACATATAAAAGTACGTGCATGGCACTGTTTGGAGCTTTCTGAACTTCACCTAGGAGCTCTGGTAGCATAGTACCTAAGGCATTTGACTGCCAACCAGAAGGTTGGCAGTTCAAACCCACCAGCCACTCCTCGGAAGGAAGGTTGGGCAATCTACTTCCGTAGTGATACTGTCTTGGAAACCCAAGGAGGGGTCACTATGAGTTAGATCCAACCCCAAAGCAGTGAGTTTGGTTTTGGTTTTTTGTGAACTTCACCTAAAATGGTTGTTGGACTAAAATTGCCAGCATAGAAACTCTGAAATTCATTTAAGTATGTGCTTTCAAGTGTTCTGCCTTGAGGAACCAGATGACATTTTTTGAAAAACTAGGAATGTGTGTGCTTTGTTTAATTTCGCTTATGTTTTATACAAAGCCTTCAGTAGATCATGGTGTGGTCTCCCCCTTCTTGCCTCCTCCCCATGTTTGTGTTGATGTGAAAAAGAACATGGAGAACTTTAAGGTTGGAATGCAGCTGTTAGCGCTTCCATTTCCTACTATGGACCCTTTCACTTTTTCTTTCTTCACAATAATTATTATTTCTACAATCTTTCCCACCAGGCAGAAGCAAAGCATTTTGAATACACGATCTTTGGTGATCCATAAGGATGCCCCTTAGGGTAACATTCTTCTTTTCACTTTACAGATGAAAAACAGGAGGCATTGAGAGGTTACGTGACTTGTCCAAGGTCACATAACTAGTATGTGGAAGATTCTTGATTTGGACCCATGTTTCTCTGTTATGCTCTTTGTACCTTTCTGTGGTGGTAGGCATTATGTTAAGTATAATATAAAGAATAATAATAATAAAACGGTTGAGGTGATTCTGAATCGTGGTGACACTTTGTGTTCCAGAGTAGAAGTGTTCCTTAGGGTTTTCTTGGCTGCAGTCTTTATGGAAGCAGATTCTGGGCCCTTTTTCTGCTGTAACACAGGTTAGGTTCAAAGCACCAATCTTCATATTAGTAGTCACACACAGACTATGCCACTCAAGGCCTCAGTATCAAGATAGAAGCCTCGCTACACTTTTTTCTACATGAGCTCTGCCTTTTCCCACCAAATCTGTATAAACCACCTGTAGGCAGAATATTGAGAAGTGTCTGCTATTTTTCCTGGAGCCTAAGGTTCCTCTGGAATAGGGACAGCAACTGATCAAGATGACTGTTCTGCACGCAGCTTTAGTTTCCTGAAATTTTATCTCAGCAGAGTTTTTTCTGTTTGATGGTTCAGGATTTCTTATGGCAGTATCTGTGCAAGCTAAGAGAGAAATCAAAGTATCAGCTCTCTGGAGTAGCTTTTAGCTACTTTTGGGAGCGAGGAAGATAAATGACCTAATGGTATTTTCTTGACTTTCTGTTACAGAAGAGGGTGCTTAGTTCCACAGGATAAGAGACCTAATGTTTCTTCTTGATAGTACATTCTGTCCCTTCAGTGAGACTTCTTTCTCACAGAATCATAGATCTTTAAAACTAGAGCAAGCTGTATTTTATAAATCAGAATATAGATCCAGAGAGGAAATGACTTGTCCAAGGTCATGTAGCAAGTTATTGGCAAAACTGGGCTCATTTTTTTATGGTCTCCATCTGGTGTTCTTTCTCATGTCAGAACATCCTCTAACAAATGGTATTTAGTCTGAAAAGGCTAAAATATATATAAATATATATTTTATATCTTTATTTAAATATAAGTGTATTTATACATATATATAAAATATATCTCTTATTCCTGAAGGGGAAAATCATAAAATGAATGAAAAGTTAACCTGAAGTGTCTTTGGGCTGCCATTCTGTTGGAAAATTATTCCTGAATGAAGCTGGGTACTCTAGTTAATGTAAATTATAGCAGTGAAGTTCTTGATGAGGAAGATCGTAAGTGGGAAGAAGAAATTGATTTACCCTCTGAATTTCTTTTGTGTGTGTGTCTTTTAAAGTATGCTCAATACGCTAAAGATCCTTTTTGTCTCTTTTATGAGTATTGACTTGAAATGAAAAAGCAAGAGACGTGGAGTGAAATCTGGGAATGTGTTCATGACTGAAAAACCATTGAAGTAGACTACTTCTTGTTGGTGCTCATAGTAGCTGGTTGGCCATATCTCAGTTCTCTGCATACCACCTTTCTTAACTTCTCTTTAGCTAATAACAGCTTCTTTATGATAGCTTGCTTTCTTTTGATGACTTCTTCCAGCATAGGACTCTAATTTTGTCTCTAGGTTTATTTGTCTCATTGTGATAAAGGGTTAAATCTTGCAGTCACTGGTTTCTATTTTAGTCACATTCTTGGCAGAAGGATCAGAAACCATGACAGGCCTTATTGATCCATGTGTTGTGGATCAATGGGGTTAGGAGAAATATTTCCTCCTTTTAGACTGTGTCTGGTCTTGGCCACCGTCACAGTCATGGAGGAGGAGGAGGAAGGAGGTGAAAAGGTAGGCATTCTGCTGGTAAATACTGTATTTTTTGTTGTTTTGTTCTCTGAGACTGATTAGACCCTTAAAGTCTTTTTTTGTTTCTGTGAGGATTTAGAATAAGGTTTAGCACCGAGCGTGGTGTACTTGAACGTGTAGCAAGCATTTTGTTCTGACGTTTCTCTGAGCTGCTTTGCTTCCTGCAATCTAAACCTGTCTAATAAGTACAGAGGCTGTTTCAGGAATTGTAGTAGACATTTTAAAGGAGCTCTGGGGGTGCAGTAGTTAAGCTCTCGGCTGCTAACCGAAAGAGCGATCAATGGTTCAGCAGGAGAGCAGACCTGGTGGTCTGCTGCTGGAAAGATTTCAGCCTGGGAAACCCATGGGGCAGTTTGGTCCGCCATGTTGGGTCACTGTGAGTCAGAATCGACTTGATGGCAAACAATAGTAAACACTTTCCATATTCTTTGTAACCTTCTCTAATTTGTTTTTAGTAAATTTCAGTGTTATTAAAGGGTTATTGTAAAGAAATATAGTTTAATAGTTCATAACCCATTTTGAATCTGTATACTCATGTCTTTCTCATATTTAAAAAAGGAACCTGGAGTTTTGGAGCTCATGTCTGGTTGAAATCTTGTTTTGGGAAAATAACTTAGGGCTTTTGGGTCAAGACATTTTGGGTCACCTCCCATCTCTCAGAAGTCCAGTGAGAGAACAGTGCACAAGTACAAAACAGTGTAAGCCCGTCGGTCCCAGCAGCAAGAAAAGGGCGAAGGGTGATGCCCCTAATCAATGGTAGACTTAAACATGTGTCCCGAGAAGTTAAAGCAAATGGGAACCGATGAACAGATGAAATGGAGGAGAAGCTAAAGCCCAGCAGGGGTGAAGGCGGCTGCTAGTGGCATGACAGCCTGTCTGCCCCACAGAACCCCACAGAGGCCCAGAGGAAGAGAGGAGAAGCCAAAAGACAGAGACACAGCTTGTATGTGTGTGTGTGTACAGGGGATACCTCAGCCACCTGGCACTGCCAGTAGTCTTTCTCACCCCAGTCTGAATGGAAGTAGCCGGCATTTACTGTTAAAAAAAAAAAAAACACTGCCATTGAGTTGATTCCAACTCATAGCGACTCCCATTGGTTTCCAAGGTGGCAAATCTTTACAGAAGTAGATTGCCCCCATTTTTCTCCAGTGGAGCAGTTGGTGGGTATGAACCGCCAACCTTCTGGTTAGTAGTCAAATGCCTTAGGTACTGCGCCACCAGAGCGCCTTAGCATGTACTGTGCTAACCTGACCCCTTTTCTCCAGCATTAAAAAAGGAAACAAACCAACAAGATCCCTCATTATCGCCAAAGAAATTGACTAAAATATTTGTGGAAATTTAGGTCTTATTACCCACCCTCCAACCCCCTGCCCATCTGATATTCCGGTGGCATAAGGCAGGGGACATTCCTAGTAGTTCACAACAAAGAGAAGCCTGCCAGCTACCATGTTCTTCTCTATCACGTACTGAGTTCCCAGTTAGAGTTTCATTTCCAGATGTTACCTAACGAGAAAACAGATTCACTTATACAACAGCAGAGGAAAACCACACCAACTAACCAAGTCCTTATGCCTGGGCCAGTGGTACCTAAGGCCACTAGACAGATGAGGGAAACTTTCAGCATGAAAAAGACCATTTTTTAAAAAAAAAGGAAACCCAACCCTAGGGAAAATAGATAATTCAGGGAAGAGAAGAGAACTTTTCAATGACCATTCTAAGTTCATATGCTCAGAGAGCCAAGAAGATACTCATAAAGCATCTACTGGGTGTATTGAAAAGAGAGTCATTAGAGAAGGCAAAAGAGGGCTGGAGGTTAAGAACACGATTGTCAGAAGAAGACATGCAGTAGCAGGATAGGAAAATAGCATGGAAGGGCTCTGCCAGGACTGAGAGCCGGGTGGGAAATGCAGGAGTTACAGCACAGATGCTTTCCTTAGCCCATGCGCCCTGGAAAACAGAGCCTGCCAAAAATGTCACCCGCTAGCACTTTACTGAGGATACAGTCTCAGGAAAGCAGAAGTGAAGGAAGGTGACGGGAAACAAGCTAAAGGCGCCCAGAGCTTGGTGACAGGCGCTGCTGGTTGCTTGGTTTACAAGAAGTCTCCATGGAGTTGGTGTAGAACTGCCGGTTCTCAGCCAGTCAGCCGCTGGGGGGGCGGGCGGTGTGAGACATCTTCACCTGCTGGTGTTGCCCCCTGCTTCTCCCCATTTTAGGTTAAAATTTACCATGCAAGCAAATAGCTCACATCACCCCTTCACTGGCCTCGTAGGGAGTCCGGATCCTACCCCTGATGAAAGAAAGCTACTGGCCTTGGATCCTGGTCCTTTTAAGGAACTGTTAGAAGGTCACTCCCCAGAGGGCTGACAGAGTGAAGGGGAGGAGACTGCTCCTTTTCATCACAAGCTCTTTCAGTAGCCATCTGGTTTGACATCACATGCCTGTATTAATAAAATTTATTTGATAAAAATGAAATTTTATGAAGAAAAACAAATTATTAAAAATACCCTAGAAATAACTTCCAGTATCTTTTAGAATGTATTTGAAAAAGAATGAACTTGAAATAGTGAAAGATAAAATCTCATTCATAGTTTATATCAAGATAATCTTTTTTTAAGAAAATTTGATGTCTAGAATCCATCCTGGCTCCTGCCCCACCCTTCCCTGCCTCCCTCCCCATCACTGGGTGATCACCTGGGACTGAAATCTGGGAGTCTTGTTTGGGCCCTTGCCAAGTTCTTCTGGTTCTGCCTTGAATTGGCTCCAGAGCTTGTTGCCCAGGCGACATCCCTCTGCCACTGCTGTGGTTCACAGCCTTCTTAGGAGCCCCTTCAGAGTTGGCGAATCCTCCTAACTGCTTTCCTTATCTTCTTTTCCTCCCGTCACTTTTGTCGCTGCGTGTTGGAGTTTGGTCTCTTGCTGTACACCCACGTGGTTTTGATTATAACTTTTAAAAAATAACAAAGCTCATTCATGCTTGTACACTCTGCTTGGTTGTAACCTTTATTCCCTTCCGTCTACTTGCTGTCCAGTGCACTCTGACTCACTGTGATTCCGTGCAGTCAGTAGAACTGTGCACCGTAGAGCTTTCAGTGACTGGTTTTTCAGGAGTGGATCGTCAGGCTTTTCTTCCAAAGCTCCTCTGGGTGATTGCACTTGAACCTCCAGCCTTTCAGTTAGCAGCCAAGCACGCTGACCTTTTGCACCACCCAGGGACTCTGCTGATTCCTTTAACAAATCCTTATTGAGTGGATACAAAGATGAATTGCTGTCCTTAGGTGCCATTGAGTCTATTTCAACTTGTAGTGACCCCATGTGACAGAACTACCCCATAGGGGTTTTCTTGGCTATCATCTTTGTGGCGGCAGATCGCCAGATGTTTCTTTCCAAAGCCTCTAGGTGGATTTGAAATGCCAGCTTTTTTGTTAGCAGCCAAACGCTTATCTGTTTGCTCTACCATGACTGCTTAAAGATGCGTTAGACTTAGACGGTTCCCTTCCCTCAGAGAGTCCATGTTCTTCTGTAGAGGCAACAGATAGGTGGACAAGGAATTGTAACAGTATCAATGCTAGAAAGAGTTGATTATCAGGTTCAGAGGGATATGAGGAAAGAATGTTTTCTCTTCCTCCCCTCCCCCTATTTAGATGAATCAGACACCTCTAGAGAGGTTAGATGCTTGAACTACATATTGAAGATTGTGTATGAATTAGCCAGATGGGTAGAAAAGAGGAAGACCTGCAGTGCAGAGAAACTGGAGGGTGAGCCAGCACAAGGTGTGTCCAGATTTTATACACAAACACATAGGTGGCACCACCGCGGCTGAACCACTGCGACCTGTTGGGTGGATTATTACAGGAGCCTCCTAACTACTTCTGCTTTTGCCAAGTGATCCTTTTAAAACCTAAGTCTGACCATGCCACTTCTCTGCTCAAAACTCTCTAGAGGGTCTTCCATTTCCCTCAAAAATTCCTACAGTGACCATAAGCTTCCCATGATGACTACCCAACATCACTATGTGCCTAGTGCCCCTGCTCTCATATCATCTCCAGCCTCTCTCTTCTTTGCTGATTCTAGTTCCATCACCCAGGCCTCCTTGTGCCAAGGACGTGTTGAACATCTTCTTGCCTCCAGGACTTTGCATTTGTGGTTCCTTTGTCAGGAGTGTTCCCTCAGATGGACATACTAATTGCGCCCTTCATTTTTTACGTGTTTGCTCAACGTTACTTTTCCTGGCCATCTTGTATAAGATAGCGGTGCCTCATCCCTCCAATCTTGGTCCTTTCTTTTCCTCCCCTCTGTCTTGATTTATTTTTCTTCATAACACAACATCTGTTTATTGTTTTGCCTGTTTATTATTTATCTCTGCCACTAAAATATAAGCTCTGTAAGGGTAGGACCTTTGTCTTTTAAAAAAAAAAAAATTTACTGTGATT